>NC_067130.1:13477570-13783343 GCF_021347895.1 Acanthochromis polyacanthus
ACAACTCTAGAAATACCGAGCAGAGCCCAGTTTAAAGGTCTTTGAAAATGAAAATCATCAGCGATTCTCCAAAGTTGAGTACAGCGACCTGAATACATACAATAAGCCAGAGTAATGCACTTTATTTTAATAAACGCTCAGGTTTCTAAACGATGAGTGATGACAAAAAACATTGCACATGAACATTTGTGTTTCGTTGACCCTACATACACAACTGCTGTATGTTTAGAGACAATAATAACACTTTTTTACAACCCAGCATGTTGGAAATTTGTGGAACTGGAACTGGACTGACACTTTTGATGAGAGTGACAAAAAATGGAAACGATCAGAAAACACTGTTCCTTCAAATACGTAGATTTTTATTGTATTTTCATTATATAAGATAAGTTTGATATAACATAGTATTCAGCTCTTTCTGTGACAAAAAAAGTCATTCACAGAAAAAAAATCTGCATTAAGTTTTCCTTCTCAGCAAAGTTAGACTCCAGAATGGTCCAACGATCCTACTGGAATCATGTCTAAAAACAGCATTAGTTCAAAATGATGTTTATAAGCAATTCTCGTAAAATCAGTAAAAGTTATTAAGACCTTTCTGCAGCACCCCCTGGTGTGTTAACACCTGCATCTAGAGTTTATTTACAAGTGTAACAAATCCCTCATTTATCTGACCTGTCTGTTTGTATCATACAAATATAGCTCTCAAAATTAATAGAAGTTTATCATTTTAATTCAATTCCACTCTTTTTTTACAAGTGAGTGCACCATGTGTCTATTAAAAGCCTTTTTGTAATCTCATAATTGACTGACAGGATCAAGAAAAATCACCTTCGATATATTTAATACCAAACCGCTTAAACTATGCATGAAGGACTAAATAGTGGTTTGTAAAATATGGAGGCAAACAGCTGACAAATACCTACCATTTTTACACTTTCTGGAAATATTAAATACACTACATGTAGTATGCTAATTAATTAGAGGTGTTGTGGTTGATTTTTTTTAATCTTTTCATCTTAAAATTTAATGCACAAAAAACTGCAAGCTGCATCCATCTTTAAAAAGATCTCTACAGCTCTGCAAATTCAAAAATGTGTAACTGTTTCTTTAAAGCCAGCGTAGCAGATGTCTTTAACCTGGATTAAAGACACGTAGCTAAGCTAAAAGTTCTTTCTCAAAACTAAAAATAGTTTCAATATGTTTATTTCTTCATAAAATAGCACTTTAATGTGCAAATAAAATGAGACTCAAGTACAAATATGTTCAACATTCAAATATATATGAGTTCAAAAGTTCTTTAAAGATACAGACCTCGCTCAAACAACCACAAATGGAAATTATTAAGCAAATTCTTTCACTGAGCAGTGCTGAAAGTAAAACGTTGTTCTCTGATTACTAATATAGTACAAATCAAATAAATCCTTTATGGCACAATATTGAATATATGGCATGTCCTGCTTAAAGGGTTAAACTACACTCTTGTAGTGCTAAAATCTCATTGACCCTAAGAAATGCACTGCAGCGAACATATAAATAACCATCACTGTCTGTACATAACTTACTAATAAAGACCTCTACACCACTGGAAAAACTACTTCTATGATTCAGCTACAAAAAAATAAGCTTAAAAAGCTTTAATGCACATAATTCATTGAAGTCACATTGTGCTGAAAGTGATGTTTGATGTGATGTAATTGGTAGTAAATAGGTAATTGTGCAGCAGAGGGAAATTTAGAATGTGCACCTGATTTCAGATGATCCCTAAAAGCAGAAAAAGGATGGATAAATCCTGGAACACCAACCTCTGTATCCTAAAATCGCAGCTTGAACTTCGCAAAATTCACAAGCTGTCATTGACAATGACACTTAAAAGGGTGATTTCTGTGATTCCTCATTCAGTTTGCTGGAGTCATTTGCTAACAAGCCTGTCCCTGACTGCTCATCTGAAAGAGCTCTCACGAAAATGAATGCACTATTCTTACATACAGTGTCTGTGGCGAGAGGATGAAAATGTCACAGATGACATCAAATGTCATCTGACAAACAGTAGGCACTCATATAATACAGTGGCAGACTGCAGTACTGAGACATTTGAGCACAAATTGTCCTCTTTCAGACCGAACCTGCAACCAGACCCCCCCATGAAAGCCAAACGGTGTGTGAGGGAGGAGGAGGAGGAGGGGGGCGACTAAGAAGGAGCGCACCAGTGAAGGCCAGTATGCTATCAGAGCTGGGTGTCCTCTCTGGTGTCTATGCTGGACTCGCGTCGCTCTTTGAGGCTGCTGCTGCGAACAGGAGGCTCCTCGGGGACGTGAGCCAGAGGGTCCGAGCGAATCAAGTAGCTGAGAGAGCAGGAGGAAGATAAACTGGAATAATTACACAGAGAGTTATCACCCGGGGGCTCGGGGCTTGTCCTTCTTCACTGCAGAAGTCAGAGTTTAGAAGGACAACGCACGAAAGATCGAGAGTAAACTGAGAGCTGCCCCCTCGCTCTCTGTCATGAAAAGAAACAGCCGTCTCCATGGTTACTGAATGGTGCCTTGCTCGCTTAAGCTGTATTCTAATTCTTTCTAAATGCACTTCCAAAACTGGAAAATACCTGTTGAATGTGGGCTGTGGAACAGACTGCGAGCGCAGCATTTCACCAGATATCATCACCTTACAGCTGAATCGTGCAACATTTTCTGTGTTCAGCTCTTTGTAAATTATATATAAATACAAACATAAAGCAGATCTGTTGCTTAATCGCCCTGTTTGTTCTACATGTTTTTATGTGCTGGTGAGCAGATGCTCCAAGTGGTTATAAAATCCAGGTTAAAGGCAAGGAAGGATTGTATGTTTTCTGTGCAATGGAATGCTTTAACCCTTCACATTAGATTCGGCCAAACATTTACCACTTTGAAATCTTTAGTACACACTTTCAGACATTAGCCTGACATAAAATCCAGTCTGAACAGAAATTTATTTAGTATTTTCTATCTGTTTGTTATGTTTTTGAGAGACTGATTGTCTTGTTTCTGTCTTTCTACTCTCCTGTTCATAAATTTTTGTACAGCATTTCTGTGCTCTCTATATAAACTATAAAAATCTTTTTACTAATGTGTAATAACATACTTTGTGACTCCATATTCATAAGTATATTTGCTTGTTTTCGCACTATAAAGAAATTATGACTAATGTTACAGTGAAATCTTTAGCATTATTAGCATTACGAGTCGTGTTTCTGACCATCTGACAAAACTAAGTTCAGCATTCACTCTGCACAGACTCCTGAGGGAACCATCAGTCTTTTTAGATGCTAAATTCTCCACTATGCTAAGTCTCTGTCTGTCTACCATTCTGTGTAGGTAGGTGTCGTACAGTAGGTAAACTAAAACAGCAAATTCGTAGCCTATAAAACCAAAGTAGTGAATCAAAATGTGTTAAAATTCTCTGCAGTGTTTGCCACTAGAAGTGATATCATTTATATTACTCACAATCCTTTCATGCATTGGCAATACCAAAATACTGACGAGTAAGTAAAGTGTGAGTAAACCGCAGGATGACGGGTTAAAGGAAATTATGTGTTCATTGTCCCTTCACTACTGAGTGATTTTATTTCAGTCTGCTTTACGCACCCACCAATAAATAAGACAGCCTTGAAAAAGGTGAGACTTGTAAAGCTGAATTCTATATGTCTTTGTGCAGGCAAAAAATAAATAAATAAATAAAAGATTGCCGGTTGTGAGCTGTGAACTGAGGGAGCAACATAAAAGAGTTACACTCACACAATGTCATTGAGCTCCAGCCTGGTGTCAGGAGAAGGATTAATCAGGACGTAAGAAAGAGTGTTTTGGTGATCGTTCTGCTCATCTGAAACAGAAACACCACCACAATCTGAAAACAGGACAGTCATGTGTGTGTGATGGTGTGATGATTTAACGTGTACCTGGCTCAGGATCACAACTTGATTACCTTGCAGGTAGCCCAGGTTGACTCTGTTCATGACGTCGCAGGCGGTCAGATTCGACAGGTCTTCTGCAGTCACACAAACAGCAGTCAAACAAGAAACAGGCAAGCTTTGAAGCAAAAACAGACAAAGCACTGAGCAGCCGGCTTTGTGTCCATCCATACCATATCCAGATGTGGGGAGGCCCAGGTGTCTCATGCGGTTGCGGACCAGCTCGGACAGCTCCTCCCTCTCAGAGCGTCTGTAGAGGTTGAGGCGCTGCTGAGCGATGCGCTGGGCGTGGTCTTTGCTGGAGTCCCGGTTCACCCCTTGCCACCTCACGCTCTTCTTACTCAGACGCCGAGCCCACTGCATACTCTTCTTCCTCAGGAGGGGGTGATCCGACTGGTCGTTGCTGCGAGACTCGTCCCCCCTGTCCTTTGTGTCCTCACAGTCATCAACACTGACTGACACCTGCGACTATAGAATATATATGCTGTCGTCTAGTTTGGATCTTTAAAAACATCCTAACATCTTTGTTGCGGACATTGCTGTTAGCCACAGACGTAAAAAGGATTGTTGCCTTCAAGCAGAAATGTTAACGGGCTGATTGGGAAGTCAGTAATGAGTGTGTCCAGTATTTGCATCATGTGGTGCCATGCATCTGCAACGTATAGAGTAAATGAGCTTATTGATGCTACCTCTTCCTGTAGGGTTTGGTGAAGTTGGTGGACATTTTCAGTGACTGGATTAAGTTGTCAGACATGTTCATCTGGGGCTCCCCACTGAAGCTTAGTGGGAGACATGTCCAGAAAGTTTGCAGGTTATGGTGGGACTGGAACAGTTTCAGCTGGAAGTGGGGCAGTGTAGAGTCTGTCTATTTGAGGACACATTGTCTTCTTGAAAAGTCAAGTGATGTTGGCAAATGAACAGGATAACCATGGCTATGAGGATTTCATGCTAATATCGTCACTGAAATTGCCATTAATAAAATGCAGATGTGTTCTTAATCTCTATCTGCATATTTCAGCACTGCTTTGCCCTACATGAGCCACTCAACATACACTGTAAAAAAATGTTGTTTTAACCTTAAACTTCCAGCAGCTGTGGTTGCAAGAATGCTACCGCAAAATTATGGTAAAACATTTTCCACATTTATGGTAAAGAAATGCATTGATATTGCTGATTTTAGGATTAAAAAACATGCTTCATTCCAGATTTTACTGTGAAAAAAATACATTTTAACCTGCTGCACAAATTTGAACATTTACATGAAAATAACTTATAAAATAAAATTTGCGCAACTTTTTGGCATTTTTCCATTATCAGCACAACAGTTAGTGTACTTACCATTAAATATATGTGCTTTTAGCAGAAATTGCAGCTAAAGCTGTCATAAATATTAAAGTATATGTCTGTTATAAACACATTTTTTACATGTAATAAATGCAGAAATGCCATGTTACTTGTTAAACAAATATTGCGGCATGTTTCCAGTACAACAATGTGTACATTTAACAGGGAAAAACTGTTAACTATTATTTTTGAGAATTAAACGCAAAAATTACAGTATTGCTTTACTTATTACTGCATTTCTCCATTAAAAACTGCCCAGGAGTTGGGAAATGTATTTTACCAAAGAAAAAAAAATCTAAAAAACACATTTTTCTCCTAATTAACCTATTTATGGTGCATCAAACTGTTTTAGAGTTTACAGATTTTTACTATCATGGTTTGACAGTTATTCACCATAAAATTCTGAACATTTTTTTTACAGTGTATGGCAGTGACATTTGCATTGCATTTCCCCTGACAGGACATCTACCATCTGCTTTTAACAGCTAAAAACGAGATGTATCAGTAAAAAAGATCATCCTCCCTCTTTCTGGTGTTTAACAAACTTGAGCTGCTGCTCACTGCAGCCAATTACAACACCTTTCTGCCGTTACATCAAGGCCTTGGCGTCAAGGCGACAAGAATCACAAACCAGCTTCTCTCTGAAGTTCCTCAAAGTCTGAGCAGATATTCTCTGAGTTTGAGCACCAACAACTTCATCGGCAGTGTCTGAAGCCGGTCACAAATGATTGGACAGATGGACATGCTGGATGTGACGGGTGGTGACATTGTCTGCTGTCAAGTGGCAGATTGTCTGTTGTACCATGCTGTCAGAAACAATTATTTAATCAAAAAACGCTGGTGTTGTGAACATTCAAGTTCCTGGCTGCAGCTCTGACTGACATACCAGCGTCCAGCATGCCAACTGCTCGTTCTCATCTTTCTCTTGTCATCTGTGGCATCGCACCATTTGAATAAATGCATTTTTAAACTTCTTCTATAAGACAAGAAAGGAGGACGATTTGGATGCTGCGTTTATAGTTTTGTTCAGAATGCAATGGAAATCGCTCTCGGAGCATCTCACCTCAGAAGTAGAGAAAATGTGGGACTCTGTCCGATAGATGCCAATAGGAATTTCAGCACTAGTGGAACAGAGCTTCTGGAACAATCTGCCATAAGTACTGATCCACAGATCTTCTTCTGTTACTTTCATCTGGAACCAGAGATGAAGCGGTACACCATTAGTTTTTAAATTTAAACATGACACTGATACAGGTAATTTCTTTAGTTTTCTGCATGTTTTTCTTCTGTCTAACTCACAGCACAGAGGTATCCTGATCCAGGAGTGGTGTCCAGTCCCAGCAGGAGCCTCGCAATAAGAATCATGTAGTCCTTCACAAAAGACTGACACAGAATAACAGAAAAAATCCCTTCATTCTTTTGTTCATGACAGCTGAAAGCACAGCAGGCATAAAGAAACTTTCTATCAGTGACTGAACACAAGAGGGCACTTGTGCTTTATGATGGCTGCTCTGTTTCTTCAGCTGTTTCTCTGTCTGCTGTAAGAAACATTCATTTCGTTCACCTGCTCCTGCCAAAGTATTATCAGAGGCCAGGTGTTTTGCTATAGGTGTGCACCAACCTGGTAGAGAAGTGTGTCCAGCATGCTAATACTGAACACTCTCCCTGCAGCAAACGGCAGGCGAAACATGAAGGCCAGGTTGGAGCCTTTGTCTCGCTCCTTCTGCGGGGGAGAGTCACATGAAGCACAGAGATGACATTGAAAAGCTTGGTACTGTTCTGCCAGTTTAGAAAGTCAGATTAAAAAAGCCTTTCTATTTCATGTTCATAATTCACACCATGCAATTCACTGGAAGCCCTCTCTATCGGTCTCACCTTCTCCAGCTTGGAGAGAGCCAGAGAATAGCAGTCCTTCGCTCTGAACTGCATGAATCTCATGTTGGACGGATGAGTAAGCTCTGTGATAATACTGAGACTGGGAAACAACCTGGAGCAAAAGAGAGAGGGAAAGAGAGTGTGGCGAAAACAAAGAGGAGAAACAAAAACCAGAAGACGAGAGTAAACATCACAATTTATTACCAAACTTTCCAAAATAACTTTCTCACTTTACTGCTGCTGTGGTTTCTAGTGGAGCTTCAGATCCAGTGATTTCATGACTGTGTGTTATGAATAATATATGACAGGGAGGATGAAGAACCTGCCTAATTACCTGAACATCGTCTGCACGTTGACAATGGTTTTGGCATCAGCCATGTAGTCCTCCTCGGCACTCATTGTACTCTCTTTATCCACAACGACCAAATTATCAGCGTAGATGATGCCACACTGCAGCAGGCTGTCCAGGCTGAAACACAAACACGCAAAACAATGAGCAGAACAACAGGAAGTTGGCAGGAAGAAACTGAACACCCAATTAAATTTCACTGAGATGCAGACTTCTCTTGAATGTATTTTAAAGAAAACAATGTTCACCATAACAATATTATAATGACAGCACAAGGCCATATGACAATCTTACTTGTCTATGGATCCAGCCATGTAGTAGACCATCGGAAAAGAGCAGATGGCCTCCAGAAAGTGATTATCAGGCCTGCAGGAAACACACATGACATCGAAATGAGTGTTGTGAAGTTTCTTTTATGTTGCCCTGTATTCACAAAACCCCCAACAGGATATAGTAAAACAGTAATAAACAGATGTTTTAAACAAAGACGACGCACAAAAAGCTCAGTTGGGCATTCACTCAAGAAATTACATAGAGAATGGCTAGACGATGAACTTTAAAAGGTCTTCCTCTTAAAAGCTTGCATCATTTCTTTCTTTTCTTTGGCAAGACACAAATGCAAAACAGTAGTAATCTGGACATTATATATATTATTTATCAAGTATTATTTGGTCGTTTAAATCTCTGTTATGGAAATGATTTGTTGCTAATATGGTGGCACAGTCAGAGCTGTCGCCTTACAGCAAGAAGTTTCTTGGTTTGAACCTGCTGGTCAGCTGTGGACTTTCTGTGTGGAGTGTGCATCTTCTCTGTAAATGTGTGGGTGAGGGGGTGAGAGTAGCTTGGTTTCCTCACTAAATTTGGTCTGGCTGATTGGTGAGTGTGGACCAGCGACCTGTCCAGGGTGGAATACTCCACTTCTCAACCAGTGTCAGCAAGAACAGGCTCCAGCCCCCCGTGACCCTCTACAGGATGAGGTGGAGATGGCTGATGGATGAATGGGCTTCTTGTTGCTAATCCACTTAGTAACTTTCATCCAGGACTTAAATCCAACAAATTACATAATAGAGTCTATTCAGACAAAACGACTAAGAGTTTTGGCCTAATACACTACACTAAAATATACTAATATACTCAACACCCATAAAAAGGCAATGGAAAAAAAGGGAAAAAAATGGTCAGATGACTGTAGCAGTTGCTGCCAAACAAAAACTGTAAAATTAAAGTAAAAAATACCTTAATTCAAATGAAGTGCAAAAACAACAGGTCTCTCAGTCTGATCTCAAAGACTGGGATTTGGTAAATCAAGGCATTTTGAGGTGTGAATGGGGGGCATAAATTGTGGGAGGACATTAGGGATGCACATGTTCAACAATCAATGGATTTGAATCAGATGCATTATCAATGAATATTCTACTTGTTGATAGCACAGTGGACATTTGTACTCTGCTGCTTTGGATGTTTAATTATCAGTCAGTGACTTTGGCATCAGAACACTGACCTAGTTGATCTCAGCTTGTCTTAGACTCATAAGCTCTGAGTGAAGAGTATTAAGCATCACACAAGTCTTTGTCATGGTGGCCTCTTACTCTCTAAACCCCAACGATACTCTCTGATTGCCAACACAGATCTGGTTGTAGTCCAAGTAACTCTGTCTCTTGGTCACTAGCAAACAATCAGATGGTGGAAAGGTCAGGTACTACAGCTAATCTACTATGAATTTTTTTACAGGAATATAGAGAATACTGACTGTCACATCGCTCGGAGCTTGTGGACCCATAGTACAACCTAACCTCTGCCCACTGTGTCTCAGACAGTGCTCTATAGGTGCTTTACAACAAGGTTCATGACCGCCTACATAACATTAAAGGGCAGTTTGGATGCAGAAATACATTTTTCTGCATCTGATTCAACAGATTCTTCCTGAATAATTATGATCAGACACCTTCAATTAAGACTTAAGGCATGTATAACAACAGCCCTGTTTGGAAAACAAATATAATAGAAACCGTTGATGATTCCAAAACACTTTTGTTTGATTTATTCAGATGAAAAAGTACAACATCAACTAATAAATATTCATGAGTAATTCTGCAGAGTTCCTACTCAGGTTATAGTCTGCAACACTGACAGGAGAGTTTACATAAACAAGTTTTATTTAAAAAAAAGTAATATCTTGAGCAAATATCTGTAGAAAAAAATGCAAAAATAAAAGCAGCCATGAGAGCATGGTGAGCTCCAGCAGCAGGAGTGTGGTGACATTGAAGACTCTCCCCTTATATCCTCACCTGCTCAGGTGTGCACAGTGAAGACAAAAAAACCCCATGCACCTCCCAAAAACGCCTGCATGCCCGAAAGATGAAACCTCAACAGCAGTGCATCTTTGCGTCCTTTTATAAAAGTCTTATCCCCACGTTTAATTTAATTAAAAAAAGATTGTTTACTTTTAAATCTAGAGTTACAAAAACAAGATTTACCTCAAAATGACAATGAAAATCATTAAACTGATAGTATGAGTATGAACCCTTTTATAAAGTGTTACATATTTCATTACTGCCATTTTACATAAATTTATGTGTCATTTGAAAAAATACTGTGTAAATAATATACTGAACTTCCTGAAAAAATGAGAAGTACATTCAAAATCACTGTTGAGTTGTTAATTTACAGGTGAGGCTGATAATTTTACAGACTTTTTCTGTACATTTGGAAAAAAAATCTGAAAGCTACCGCAAAGCTGTAGTTGTTCTCCGTGAACTTTGGATCTTTTACAGTGTACCACTTTACAGCAGCTTCAGGGACGAGTGTTTCCCCATGTGATGATGTGCAGTAGTGAGTCCAGCTATCTCAGGAGCCTCTGCGGTGGTTTAAACTCCCCAGTTTGAGTGTCTTTAGGCTGGAGGATGAGTCCATCTGGAGCTGAACGCACTCCGAGAGAGTTAGTCGCCTTACCACCGCCTGTCCTCCACCACCACCCCTGACAGAACATTACTTTATGCATCTGCCCAGTCCTGCTGACTAGAGACCCAAGGCTGTCGTAAGTGCTTGCATTGCGTATCCAAGTGCGTGGGTGTTTGTATTTGTGTGTGTGCAACAGCGATAGCAGGGGAGAGAGAAAGCGCTGCACGGAGGGAGAGTTTATTGTTATGCGTGTGTTTCTGTGAGAGTCCTGAGAGCTGGCATGTGGGGGCTGAAAAGGGACACATCAGGGCTGTCGATGAAAGCCTGCGTGGTGCTCTCCAAAGAAATTATTTTCTCCATCTTTTTCTCCCCTTGTAGCAATATATATCATTCAGGTTCAAGGCAAAGTGAGTTACCATGGTGACCGTCTGGAGGTACAGAGAGCGGCATTTTTTATTTTTCTTTGTCGCTCAAAACACACCGTCACTGTGAGCTGCAGCACTAAACCCAACATGAGGACTGACAAAGGAGTCCCACCTCCACAGCCTTGTCCTAAGTGCTCAGCTGACGTGAGCTTTTAACATACATAATGTTTCCCAGCATGGCATGGTGAAAGACAGAGCGAAGGCAGAAGAAAGGAGGGATGTGTGTGTGTGTGTTTTAATGTGTGTTTTGTGTGTGTTAAAGCCAACTCACGGGTTATCCAGCAGCAAGACAATAGGGTTGAGCTCTTTCCTGGGTCTGTAATAAGCTCTTAGAGGCACTATAAAGTTATAGAGACCATTCCCTGCAGTCTCAGCCGACACAATGATGAGCTTGTTTTTAAAACCGTAAGCCTTGGCATCCTCAAAGCTGTTGTGCCTGCAGCCCTGCACAGGGAG
The DNA here is from genome assembly GCF_021347895.1 of Acanthochromis polyacanthus. Classification (NCBI taxonomy): domain Eukaryota; kingdom Metazoa; phylum Chordata; class Actinopteri; family Pomacentridae; genus Acanthochromis; species Acanthochromis polyacanthus. Next base: position 13,488,861 of record NC_067130.1, read on the forward strand.
CAAATAGAAAAGAGAAAAACAGACAGGTATTTTAGGTTTGCTTTTATAAAGTGAAGGACAGAAAGCGGAGAGCGGGAATGATGGAGGCAGTAAGTAACGGAGTGACTAAGTTGAAGGAACAGCGACTGCCCACCTGGTCCAGTCGTAGGCAGCAAAACGGGGCTTTTTCAGCCAGCAGATGGCACAAAGTGGGCGAGCTCCCAATGTACGGAGAGTTAGGGGGATAACCTTTCACATACCTGGCAACAAAAGCAAAAAGCATGAATGACACATTCTATTAAAACATCCCGTATTCATCTCTGGTGTTTCTAGTTGTACTCTGTTCTAAAAAAGGCTGTTTTCTTTGGTAATTTCATCTCATTTATTCATGTTATCTTGGAAATTTGTCCACACTGTATTCAGGTTGAGTTAGTACGGACGAGTGAATAAATCTAACAGGAAAGTGAAATACTTTGCTTCTTTCAGCCTAATAATTAGTAAGGTTACTACATAATGGGCTGAAAGAAGACTTAGTTGGATTAAACATTGATGTCAGGGTTAGGGTTTGACTTTGGCAGGTGCTAAATGTGTATTTCTCCACCAGAAATGAAACAACTGAATGAAACTGACTGCTGAAAGAAAATATCACTAAAGAAAACACATACATACATACCTTCACTTCTGAATACATATCGTATTCAGAAGTGAAGGTAGCAGTACTACGATAGAAATACACGTCATTATAAGTAACAATTCTACATTGAAAATATTGCTCAAGCAAAACTACAGAAGTACGATTTGTTTCCGCAGTAGTATTATGCAAAATTAGGAAAAATGGCCTCCTTTAGAATAATGCATTATAATTTATATGCTAATGCTATGTTTGGATTCTAAAAGGCTTCACCACAAAACAGCCTGCAACCTCAGCTGTAAGATAAATGGGAGGATGACCAGATGTTCGAATGGTTCAGGTGCAAATTGCTTCAAATGTCCTCAGCAGCTGGGTTCAACTCCCAGCTGGACAGATCTTTACTGCATGTCCCTACATGTCCCGTCTCTCTCCACTGTGCTGTCTAATAAACTTAAATGCCCCAAAGTAATATCTTTATCTTTATCTTATGTTTTAATGCAGTGGAGCAAAAAGTGCAGTATTTCTAGCTTTAGCATAGCAGAATAGAGGTATAAAGTTAAAAAAAAATGTATACAAATAAAGCTAATACCTTTAAACTGATAGATATAGAAAGGGAGCTATAACTTTAGGATCATTAATACAAGAAACCTGCACAAAGCACTCTGAAGAATCTCCTTATGCAGTTTCAGAACGAGACATCTCACTTCTACCTGAGAAATATTCAAGTCTGGTCTGGTCTCTTTTCCCTATTACTACTTTTTGAAAGGTGTTTCTTGGACTGCCTGCTCAGCCTCACTCTAAGAAGACTTTAAGGTTTGCTAGAAGGATCCTTACTCAGTAGATGGGTGGCCTTTCTCATCTGTGAAGACGGAGTCATCTTCTGATTGGTCACTGAGGAGGTCACACGGCAGGATTGAAGCGGAGTCGGCTATTTCCTGGACCGGAGCGATGCTGGGTCGGCGGCCTCCTGTTCCGTTCACCGTAGGAGGGATCAGCTTACCACTCGAGGGGTCAGGTGGACTCGTATTCTGAAGATCTATGGCAACGGTGCCTGTAAATACATTCATTCACAGATCATTTCACTAAATCTGTCAGACATGCCTCGATGAGCAGCTTATAATGCTCTGACTGTTTTCTCACCCATGCTGGCGATGATGCTGTGCACAGGAAGCTGACAGGGTCCATCCAGGAGCCCCCCGACAGGACGGCCCTTCCTCTCCTCCTGGTTGAAGATGAAGGCTGAGTTCTCCTCCTTGGTGATGTTGATGTAGTAGCAGGTGTCTGAGGCCGCCATGATGTGTCGAGGACCAGGGTTCAGCAGGATGCTCTTGTTGTCCTCCCTCTTTATACCGATCAGACACACTCCATACCTGCAGATCACAAACCTGCACTTAGCTTGTGGCATCTGAGGCAAATATCTGGCAACAGACTTGTGTTATTACGTTGAAATTCAATTCATTAAAATTTGTTCACTTATTGTTTACTTTAGCTGACATTAAAGACTCGGCACAGGACAAAGCAGCTGCCTGTCGGTTCACAACATCTCTGAAGTTCACGTTAACACATTCAGAGGTGGTATCCGGTCAGCTCGAGGAGACATGTGCCCCCTGAGATTTTTCAGATTGGTTGGTAACTGTTAAGTAAATGTTCTAATGTTTTTAGCTTCCATAATTAGATTTCCAAACCAAATACAGATTTCTGCATGTGTCTGTTTGTGCACCTTAGGATGCTTGGCTTCTGTTCTTTAGCAGCAGTGGAAGTTATGTAAAGAAGTCACTAACTGTGGCTATACAGCAGTTTGAGGCAGAGCTGAACTGTCATGTCAATAGTTTTACAAATTCATGCCATTCCTTTGTGTGGCTGTCACTGTTTTGATGGCGTCTCAGGTGGTTCTGCTCCATCACATGTTTTAAATCTATTACATGTGAGTATAAAACTGAAGCTTCACTGGAAATTACGTTGCAAATCGAATTGAAAATCAGAAAAAATTAGAGATTTTTCCTAAAGCATTCAGCCCTAGTTAAAGGTATGAATAACTAATATCAGCTCACTCTATGAAAACAACATGACATTAACCTGTAAATGACCAAGAGCTTCAGGATGTGCACACCTAAAGTGACTTTAGCACCAGTGGTTAACCAACAATTAATTACTTTCTTAAGTTATTATTTATTCATGTTATTTATCTACTTGTAAATTTTATGTTTATGCTTTTTGTTTCCAGTTTTTTAAATATATATATACATATTGCAAGGAAGTTTGCATGATTAATTTAAATACAAATATATATATATCAGTGGGATTGTAAAATTGCACTTGCATGCTTAGAACATTATAAAGCATGACACCCCAGAAAGATTTTGATTTAAACTAAGTTGAATCAGAAAGCAAGAAAAAAATCCAATATCTAACCCCAGTGAACTCCCTGTAACTTAATATTTCAAATGAGTATTGGAAGTGATTTTCCTTGAGGTCAGATGTGTTAATTACTGAGATTAAGAGGTACTGGTAGGTGGATTTTGTCACCCACAGACAGAGCCAAACTAACCTTTGTTGTTTTCTTCTGTTTCCAGTATTTGTGTCTTTAGCTTTGTGCTTAACAGACAGATATAAAAGTGATATCAGTGTCCTCATCTAACCTTTAGCCAGAAAGCACAAAACCTAATTCTGAAATATGTAATTGTTCCTTTAAACCAGAGGAGAAGTGCTGTCTCTGTATGAAAGACATGAAAAAAAAAGTTTTTTTGGAGTCTGTGACATACAAGGCATCACTTTCAGCAGAAAAAACAGCTATAATCAAAAGGTTGATGTGTTTTTTGTTCTGTGATTCATGTCAAACCAGTGTGAGACAAACCAGCAGCAGAACAGCGCTGCTGAACGAACACAAGATGAAACCAGGTCAAACAGACAGAACAAAGTATGTGGAAGCCCTGCAAACGTTGGAATGTACTTTCAACTTGTCAGCATCTGACGAAGATGCTTTAGCTTACATGTCAACTCACTTCTTGTGAGCATGAAAGGAGGCGTATGTGAAGCTTTTGCCATTATACTCTCCAAAGAACTTGCTGTCACACAGTCGGATGTGGTAGACCTCGTTGCCGGAGCAACATCCATACATCCTCTGCCACTGCTCCGGAGACTGCTGGCCCTCTCTGCTTACAAAACACAAAATGGATCAGTAAACCCAGAGCCGTTGAAGTTTCATACATGACAAACACACTGAGCTTTTGTCTTCATCACCAGTACTTGTGATCAGTCATAATAATCATTTGCAAAAGGAAAACTCTCCATCTCCTCTCCTCGAACCCCTCAGGACCCTCCAGGCAGCGCTGGGTGTCCTGGTGACAGCAGACAGCTTGATCCATCTGTGTCAGCCAGGCGGCTGGGCTCAGATATGCCCTCTGTAATGACTTCCGGTGATTAGAGTAATTGCTTAGGCACTTAGATAGAGTTTATTGAACTACAAGAGATGCTCAGAACAACCTGAAGGTAGCAGTTTACATACTAGCTTCTTAGCACTTTTTAATATTTATGTAAAATGACTTGTAAACTGGATTTCACACTCAGAGTTTCATAACTGCTTGTAAAAGGCAAAACAACATTCTCAACATTATCAGTGTCTCCTTTTCTGTTTTAAACTTATTTCCCAGTGAACATCCCTGATGAGCTACATGTCCCCACAACCAGCTTCAAAGACGCCCACACATGCAGTGCAAACATACAGACTCACATTCTGCACAGTGCACCTTTGTGGCTAACGTGTGCAATTTCAAATATTCATAAAAAGACACAAAGCTTCACTTTCTGAGGAGTTGTCAGGAACACAGTAAAACCCACAGACTCTTATTGAGAGCAGTTTCTCTCAGCCATTGAAATCAGCTTTTTAAAATGATCTGTTTGCTTGCTGTGAGAAATCGTTTTCCACCGGAGAGCTATTCATCCAGCATTACAGAGGACACATGCTAAGAAAAATCAATGCAGTTGCCACCTGTTCTTTCTTCTGCTGCACTCTCTTTCCTTCCAGCTGAGCTCCACAATGAACCAAGACTTTTGTCTTTGCTTTGGCCTTCTCCCCTCTCTGTGCCAGTCCCATTGATCCGATTACAACATCATGGCCATGTGAAGAAATCTGAACTTTGCAGCTATGCTAAGGAGAATCAAACGGCCTGAGGAGGTGGTGAAAGAAGACTGACCGTCCACGGGAAGTGTGCACGAGGAGCGTGACCAAGGTGGAGGTGGCAGGACACACACAGTTGAGAGCCAGCATGGCGTACTTGAACTCCTCCTCACACACAACATGATCTGAAAATGAACAGATGAGCTTATTAGTGGAGGTGGTCAAGAAGTAAGAGTAATATTTTTAGTTATTATACATTAAAACTGGTTCAACATTTTGGAATATATTGAGTCAGGCACAGTACAAGATGTATCGTGTATGAGCAGATTATGTTGCAGACCTAAAACGACATGTAAAACAATCTAAAGCTTGACTTATATTTATCCTTCGGGTAATTCAGGTCTTAAAAATCATCTTAATGTACTGTCAGTTGTCCTTGTTTTACTTGATTCACTTTTTCTAAGCTTTTTTTTTTGTGCCAAAATTACATCATTGATCAGAAGCTGTTCAGCTATTAGATGGTTCATGAACTAATCATCTTTGAGGCACCATTCTGTTAAAAAAATTCACCAAATCTAAGCGTAAAATTGTCACAATTAATCCAAATGCCCTTGTTGTACATGTCTCACAAAAATGGGCAAGAACTAAAATCTCAGTGCTCCTTGCCATGATCGTAAAGCCATTAGTGACTCAGCTGCAACCAAATTATGTGACAAAAGTTCAGTGACTTTGAGCTGAACTGCAGGCTATGTTTATACAGAGCAGCTCGGAGACAAGTATGGAAATGAATTCAAAGTTTCATATCATTTAAAACCACCCTCATTCCCATTAGTTAGAACAAATGTGGACACTGTTGTATATAGTGATCTCAAATAATTTTTCTGTTTTTGTACAATAAATAATCAAACAAACACAACTTTTGTTTATCCATTTTTATGACTTATTTCAATATAACAGTGCATCTTTACTTCTAGCCATTGTTGTGTTGTTTCCATGGAGATGCAGGACTTTATGTTGTAGCAAAAAATGAGTCCACAGTGTGTAAAAATGTGACAGGAGCAAAAAAATGGGCAGAGCCTGCTTAAAATTTTAGAGCTATTTATCATTAATGGCTGTATTATTTTACTAATTTACCTGTTTGATCTTTGAAATGACTAGTTTTACTTCTATTTGTTTGCCTACATGTTCCGCTTCTTAGTATCTTTTCACGACTTTACATCCCTTACATCAGTAGAGTGGTGAAGAAAGTTAACATTAACACTGGTTAATAATGTGTTTCTGCAGTGTGGAGCTAGCTAAAACTTGACCACGCAAAGGATCAACAAAGCTTATCTTCCTCCTATGTCGACCCACTCCAGCTTTATTCAAAATGTAAAAAGTGCACTGAACTTGTCTAAATCTTGCTAAATAATAATAGATAGCATCTAATTTCTTTCCTTCTCATATTCTGTTGGTACGTGCTGTAACCATTTCCCGGTGACCAACAGTCTATCGCAGTTATTTCATCAAGTCTTTGTTGGTTGCCTGGCAACAAGAAAGCCATGGAGCCCAGAGAGAAATAATTACAGCACTTAACCCCCCGTAAAACCATAATTTTCATTGTCATTTAAACATTTTGGCTTTGTACAGATCAAACAAACAAGCTATAATGAATAACTAAGGGAGCTTTCGAGATACTTTATGCTCCCCGAGTCTGGTTTTGCCGGAAGTCTCTTCCTGTTAAAATGAAGTCGTTCCTCTCAGATGTCGCCAAGTGTTTTTAAAAGGGGAGTCATTGAATTCACTAAGTTTTTCTCTGTGATATTGTATCTTTAAATTTAAATATCTTTAAATTAGTCAGGCATATTTGAATAGTAGATAATACTGCATGGCCCTAACCTCAATATCTACACAACTTATGTTCTTATTTCTGTATTGTGGAGCAGTTTGGGTCAATGTGTGTTGGTTTAAATGTTCTATAGAAATAATGGCGTTTGATTTAACCCTCCTGTTGTCCTCATTTATGGGCACCAAAAATAGTGTTTCCTGTCTAAAAAAAAAAATAAAAAATTGAGCAAATAAATTCACTAAATTTCTGAAAATTTGCAAAACCTTCAGGAAGAAAATTCCAATAATTCCTTAAATATTTCCCTTAAAAGTCTTACTTTAAAAAAATCCCCCAAATGTGTAAAGAAAATTCTTGTTAATATTTACAAAAAATGAGTAAAAATCTTCCAAAAAAAATCTTAAAAATATCTAAAGTGATTATGTGTTTATCAGTAAAACTTCTAATATTTTCTTTAAGAACATTCACAAAAAAAAAAAATCAACCAAAATCCAGCGAATTTCTTCAGGAACATATTTAAATTTTCTTTTTTTCCACCAAAAAATGTTCTAAATTTTTCCCAAAATGTTTCACTGTGAAAACATAATTTTTTCCCCACATTTTCAAACTTTAAAATGGGTCAATTTTGACCCGCAGGATGACACGAGGGTTAAAGGTCCCATATTGTGCTCCTTTTCACAAAATTAATGAAAGTTTCACACATCCCCAGAATGTGTCTTTCAGGAAGTTTCTAGTTTGTTTGTTCTTTAATCACATAATAGTGCAAAGGTGGTTTATTCCACCATGCCTGCATCCAGCTCTAAACAAACTGTTTCGGGGTCTGTAGCCTTAAATGTAGCTGAGCTGCCACTGTCCACAACCCCTTCAGGAAGAAGACTCTCTCTGTGATCGATAGAATGGAGTAAAACAGGTGACCACATGGCAGATAAATGAGTGTGTGAGAGAATGGCTTTCTGTCACTTCTAATGTTCTGTATGAATCATCACTTTACATGGTAATATTACAGAATTTGCTGCCCAGCTGTTGTTTTTAAATCCAGTGTATGGTGAGTTGGTCAGAAAATGCTGGCTGTAAAATCAGTACTTAAGTAGTGACAGCTTGGATGGCTCTGAAATTACGGCAGTTAACATGTTAATGGACCGCATTTCAATCACTATTTCACATTTGTTCCATTGTCTGACAACAGAAACGGAGAAATGTGCAAATGAAAATGGCTTTGTTTGGAATTTGACCATCTTAAAATGTGGCATATGTGAGCACAGAGAAGTGCATGAAGACTCTTGTGTTCACTCTGTGTGTGCTTTGCTCGTGACTGAGACATTTCAGAGTTAGCAGAAGCATCTCTTGCAAGTAAACAAACCTGGTGAACTGAGAGGTAGCTGCTCATTCTGAATGGCTCATTTCACAAGCAGAAGGCAGTGAGGGGGCAGGTTTTTTGCCATTTTTTTTTTTTTTTTTAGCTTATCATCTGGTGTTTTTCCAGACTTTAACATTAGCATTTACATATCTCTACATATTTCTATTTCTACATAAACATCTCATATTTATGTGAAATTTATTGGTAAATTATCGCCAATTCAAATAAAGTGTATATATTATGCAACCTGGACAGGAATTTCTTGCTGTCCTAATTAAGTAGACTCTTAAGGCTCCACTGTGTTCACCAAGCACAGTGTTTTTATTCTGTCTCCTGTTTGGTGAAGAGCAGCTGGTGTACAGTGGGATTTTTCCAGCAGAAACAGCTATGCAAGCAGTATGAGAGAACCAAAAGCAAAGCTGCAGGCGGGACAGCTACACAAAGATCCATAAGAAACTGTAGATCAATGTGCAGACGAGAGAAAATGAAAGTATAACTCAGATCTGGTTTAACTCAGCCCCTTTCACTTACAAGTAGTCATGTTATCCGACATTATTAGCGAATAGAGTACTTTAACATATAGATGTAAGATTGGGATCATTGTTTTCTCGTTTAACTAATGGTCAGAAAGCAAACACGTGTTTCACTTACAGCTTACAAACTCTCACCTGCAAACTTAACATGAAACTTATTTTCAGGTTTGAGTATCTGGACATAAAGAGGACAATTTGGAGCGAAGTCCTTCACTGCCCAAGCTCTCAGGATGGTCTGATGGTCCTGTGGGGAATCGGAGAGATGTTTTCCGTTTTCTAATTAATGAGTAATTGTCTTTCTGACAGAAAACAATAATGACTGACACCTCATAAGTGATGAAGAATTATGGCGGGATTTATTAGTTGTTGTTTGTCTTACCGCAGCCATGCGATCCACCTCGTTCCGACTGCTCAGGATGAAGCAAGCCTCTGCATCATCCATTCTGCAGCAGGGGGACAAAGTTGACAAGCAATAAAATGCAATCATCATACAGTCAAAACAGCGGGAAAATATCTAATCCTGCCTCAGACAACTAAACTGAAATGACATCTGACCAGTGAGAAGACAACAGCACCCTTTGATTCAATACAATACTCAGTTTGGCTACATCTACTGTCTGAAGCTTCACAGACAACCTGAGATAATATGTACTGTATACTCAGTGTGCTGTGAATGTGGAACTGTTTCTGCATATGATTAACAGAGCCAGGAGAGTGCAGAATGCAAAACAAGTGTGGGAGGATTTGAAACAGCGCCAGTTGCAGGATGTAAGCTTTGACACACACACCCAGTCCTCTACTTCTAATTGCTCTGTGAAAATCCTGCTAAATGTATACAGTTAAGTTACATAACCCATTTTCATCAAAGTGAAGCTTATCTTTATGTGAGTGGTGGAGCACCTAATGGTACAACTGTTGCCTGCTCAGCACAAGTGAAGGAAAACAGGGTTTATTCAATGTTTTAGTTGTAGTTATGACCAAGATGTTTTCTTGTTTGAGAAAGATAAGCCACAAATGACAGATTTTTTTAATCCTCGTGTTGTCCTCATTTATGAGCACCAAAAAATAATATTTTCTTGTCTGAAAAAAATCCAAAAATTCAGCCAAAAAAACCCCCCCAAATTTGCAAAACCTTCTGGAAGAAAATTCCAATAATTCCTTAAAAGTTGTTTTTTTTAAAAAAAATAAAAAATCTCCCAGATTTGGCAAGCAATTTCTTGTAAATATTTTCAAAAAAATGAGCAAAAGTCTTCCAAAAAAAAAAAATCCTAAAAACATCTAAAATGATTTCATATATATATCAGTAAAATTTCTAATATTTTCTTGAAGAACATTCACAAAAAAATCAACCAAAATCCAGCGAAATTCGCTGGATTTTGGTTGATTTTTATGTGAATGTTCTTACGAAACATTTCTAACATTTCTTTATTTCCATCAAAAATGTTGAAAAATTTCCCAAAAATGTTGAAAATGTGGACATCAGAAGTTTCACTGTGAAAATATATATATTTTTCCACATTTTCAAACTTTAAAACAGGTCAATTTGGCCCACAGGACGACACGAGGGTTAAAGTCCCTCTATGGGTGGTTGATTTAACACCTAAAAGTTCATCTCTGTGTGTCAAAATTACATATTTAGAAGTTTTTTCCCTATTAAAATCACAACTCCCTGCCTTAAAATGGCTTAGATGTAACTCTACACTCTTGCTTCCTCTAAAATGTGTAGATCTAGGAAGTCTACAACTCTTTCTTCAGCCACTTGCTGCAACACGAGCACACCAGCTCACCTACAACTCTGCTCAAACACCGGAAAGCTTCTTGGTGCTGCACAATGGCGAGTTGCAACATTGTTGTAATTAGTCGTATATGTTTGACCTGTTAACAGATTGTGAAAAAGAATAATGATACAGAAAGCTTAGGCTTGCAAGGACTGGTTCTTTACGTTTGTTTTTTATGAAACTCTGGAAGTCTGAATCTGTATTTTTGCATTTGGAGGTGGAAATGCCCAGCTGTAGCGTTGACTGCATGTTCCTTTCATGTAACGCCTTCTATTACATTAAAAAAAAACACCATATGGGCATGTTAACAATGCAAAAACTTGATTTTCATCTAAGTGGAACAATTACTGGTCAAACTGGAGCTGGACTGGTGTGGATTTCCTAAATGTTGTCTCCTGGTGTCATTCAGCATTTTCTCATACTGCAGCATCTTTTTTAAATTTTGTTGTTAAAGATTCGTTGCCAAGTAAACAACCTTGTCTTTCAGGCTGTTTTGTTATTAATTTCTAGCCTCCAATGCCACATAACACAAATGTTTTACAGAGTGTGTACGGCTACCAAGCTGATAATCCGCAAAATGAGTGCATTTATCACTTAAGCTTGGCTGCGACTCTGTGAAGTGCCTTGAAACATGCCTGTCTGTCACAAAATCCTGTGTTTTGCATTCAGCTTGTATGAAAGGTGCTTTATAAATACAATTTTTTGATTAATTCATTGATGTCATTAAGGCTACAGGAATAAACTTGACTTGTCACACAGCCTGACAGCAGGTTTTTATTTCCTTTCATCAGCGTCTGAATTTTCTCATAGTTTCATTCATGAAGCGTTCGTGAGTCAAAGTTATCAGAGGAATGTGAGACAGATCATGTTGGTTTTCCCTCGAGGAGCAGTCCATTTACCAGTTCAGTCTCAAAAGAAATAAGTATAGCTTGAATGAATAATTACAATGTTGTCTGAGTGTGAGGACACACAATAGCTCTGACAAGCCTATTTACTAAGAAAGGAATGAAAGAATATCAGGGTGAAATTAAGGAATGGAAGGACAATGGCACTTTTAAATCTTTCTGACAGTTTTTTTTTTTTTTGCCAATTATTCATACCTATCCCAGAATGCAAAATGTTGCATTTTTGCACTAGTAAAGATGATTTGATCTCAGTTAGTGTGGGCTGCAAAGTCAGACTGACGATCAAAGGAATCCATGAAGTTATCTTTATTTTCCCAAAGCACCGAGAAGATCAGCACAACATACCCAACCCATGCCCCATAAATGATTCAGACTGTAGGTTTACACGATATGAGGAAAATCAGAAACTTTTTTCAATATTGCCATGACGATATGACGTGTGATAAACAAATGCTAACGTGGCTTAAGCAGTTCTTATGTCTCAAATGTCTTTAATATGTTTATTTCTAACATGGGCATCAATCACTGCAAAACGATTAACCCAAAAACCTGCTGCTGGGTTTGTGACATGTTATCATTTTTAAAAACCACCAAAAGGACACCATGTATCATAGTTATAAACCATGTGCAGAGAAAGAATGATTGCATATTCACTTCGCCAAGGAACAGGGCGGAGTCATGTGACAATAAGCGTACATCTGTCTGTCTGTCTGTCTGTATGTGTGCAACATTACTCAAAAACAGACCAACGGATTTGGATGAAATTTTCAGGGAAGGTCAGGAATGACACAAGGACCACCTGATTAGATTTTGGCAGTGATGTGGCTTTTAGTCTGGATCCACAGATTTGTCAAAGATTTCTACATCATTGCAAGACAGCAGCACTGCATCACTGTAACTATGACTACAAGTGAACGCTGCATCAGCTGCCTGCTGACGATCACATGATTGCGATCCTACAAGTCCATCGCTGTGGACCACGAATTTTTTAAAGATTTCATTTGTCGGAAATCATACGACTGAGCAGCCTTGGTGGAGGACTGCGCTCTCTGAGTGCTTTTCTTGTTTCGATGGTCATTGACTTACTCCTCTGTAACGTGTCACTTTATTGTGAAAATGAACAAAATCTAAGCTAGAAAACTGTTGTATTTCATCAAAATTACTTTATTCTAGATGTACTGTTAAAAACAAATCCCAAAATAAACAGTTTTGCTCTAACAAGATTCTGCAAAACACTAAAAAAAAAAAAAATCTGTTACAAAAATTACAAAAAATCGGTTAAAAAAATCTGTCACAACGAACAGTAATGTAGGGACTTTGGCTGCATTGGGCTGAACTGCAGGCTGTGTTTATGTAGAACAGAGGGGAGACAAGTCTGGAAACAAATTTAAAAGCTTGTGTGCAGCACCATTAATCAAAATGACAGACAGATTCATAAGAAAACCACTTGTAGCTCAGACAATGCTTTTACTCGTAGAGAAGTGGTGCAAGTTTAATGTTAAAATATATTCTAAGAATTAATCATCATGGACCACACAGAAGTCATCTCCCTCTGAGGTGGTTTTAGGCTCTATCACTTACTTGGCCCTCAGCAGATCCTGGTCTTTGAGGACAGACCCCTGCAGGTAGATGACTCTCTGAGACCACAGAGGGATCTGCAGCACCCTTCGAACCTGCAGATCCATTTCACTCGGACACAGGATCACCACATAGTAATCCTTCAAGATCATACAAGAACCACATCAGTATCATCAGTCAGTGTCTCTGTTACTGTGTTGATAAGAGTTATTTTTAAATATCCTTAGAGACATGCATGTGTGTTTGTAATGTTGCGTCATACCTGCAGTCTGGGATGTGCGTAGAATTCATTGAGGAAATCCATGAGCAGGTCTATTTTGAGTGAGCTGACACACAGGACTACATGTTTCTCTGTCTGGGCCCTGTGGCGGCTGTAGTTCCCTCCAGACTTCTGCCTCTCCATCCACAGGTAAATGAGCTCCTCAAACTGAAACACAATCAGAAGGATCAAACAAGAACTCACAGAGGAATGTCATCGAGCTCCCGAAGATTTATTTTCAGCATCTTCCTACCTGCAGAGGCAGCACCACCAGAGCCACACAGATCATGATGACTACCAGCAGCTGGGACGGCCAGATGCGAGGAGTCACGTCTCCGAAGCCCACGGTGGAGAAGGTGACGATGCAGAAGTAGAAGGAATTGAAGAGGGAGAGATTCTTGCCCGCTCGCTCCAGGTGCTGAATCCCACATGTGCTGTGTCATAAAATGGATAGAAACCATGAAGGCAAACAAGTTAGAAATCATAGGCAGCATATTCTATTTGTTATGAACCTGAACACAAAAGACCAGAAGCAATAAAGCCCATAGTCATGAATAATTAATACACTTGGTTAAATAATTTAAAATGTTCCGAAAATGAAATTCTAATCATTAAAATAATAACTTTTGGGCTGTATAAAGACAACATACTTCAGCTGACTTTCTGTGCCTGCAGTTATTTTTTTTTATGATTGAATTTACCACTTAATAAAGTGCTAATTAAATTTACTGTCCTTTTGAGCTTGTTTTCTCCCCCAACTCCAGATTTTTTAGTTGTCACAGATGGCTTGTCTATTCCCTTTTCCTCTCTATTCATCACGACAGTAACACTTCATTTTACAGGGCCATTATTTAGTAATAGTTCCCTGAATATTTCTTGAAAGTTTCCTGGAAATTTAATTTGGCTCTCGATAAAGCTCTCATTTGAATTAGTTCATTAAATTTTGTTGAGTTTATTACTAATTTCCAGCGGAATTTCCGAGAAAGAGCTGCTCCATCTCGATGATTACATACAGACAAATGACACGTTTTTCATTTTCAACTGACCTGCAGTGAATTTACCAACAGTTTCAAAGTTACGGTTAATAACTAATTTGGAATTGACTGAAAGTGCATCGATTAATCACAAAGCCTGGCTCACATTATTTTAAAATACTACTGCTTGTAAGTGACCCAGTGGTCTAACGGATAAGGTATCAGCCTCCGGAGCTGGGGATTGTGGGTTGAAGTCCCACCTGGGTTGTTTGGGAAATAAATGACATTAAGTATTTCTGATTAGAGACGTCATCATCCATCGGATTCCAAAAAAGTACTCTAATCTGAGCACTTTTGATCATCTCGAAATAAAACATTTTAAATATTGCAACAAAAGAAAACAGATGCAGCCGTAACATTTTAAGATCCACCATCCCAATTATTTTCAGTGCAAATGAAAAGCATGTTACATATTCAGCATTTACAGATCAGCTGGCAAACTACAGGCGTCCTCTTTGTATTCTACAAAAGGTGGGAAGCTGTTTCTTCTGTGTAAGTTTCTGTTGTTGCTGTTTTTTAATCAAAGATGATACTTCCAGGAATGAAAGTCTGTTTTGAAGGAGCTGCGGCTTCTTGAACACTTATAACTTGACTCATCACTGATTACATTTTCCCCCGAAGCGGACCGGTTGTCTCATATATCAGAATCGTTTTCTAAGTTGAAGCGTTGGTCATACTGAAAGAAAAAGTTTAGAATTTCAAAACAGCCTTATTTTAAAGACACAATAAAATGTAGTCAATGTTTTTGAGGATAATTACAGCTACTTATTTGTTGTAATGCGGTACATAGTCCTGATTACAAGCTGTTTTCCCTTTGATTTATATATTTTTTGTTTTTAGTTTTGAGGCTGTATATTTGAATATACACATAGCAAAGTTAAATATGTCATCCACACTAAAGACTGATCTTACAAACGCTAGAAATCCTCGAAGAAGCAGCCTCACCCAGTGAAGACGAGGCAGAGCAGGGTGCAGATGAGAATGAGGACCTGGTTGAACATGGCTGAGTTGGTCCTCTGGATCGCTCTGTGGACGTCATTCTACACCACAACAAACAGCATACTTTATTATCTGAAGCTGAAACCTCGAGGACACACAAACCCAATGTGAACATTAAACCCCCATCTATCGAATGTTGAATTCGCTCATTAATTAGCTTCGCTGCTGCAAATGATTCTGCTCTCGGATGCTCCCCGCTGCAGCAGAACAGCATGAACTCCTGAACAAGAAGATGAAATGCAGACTGAGCTGCAATAACTCCCAGTGAGACTCCTATAGAGCGCAGACAAACAGAGCAGAACCGAAGCAGGAGAAGCGCCTGTTGTCGTCAGTACCTCTGTAATTCGGCGCAGTAAAGTGCTGATTATCTTGCCTTAACAAAGTCATTAAAATGTTGATCAAAAACAGGTCATTAACAGACCCAATTACGTTTATGGTTCTGACTCACGATCATGTTCTCCAAAGCACATTTAGCCAACCAGCAGTTGAGAAACACAGGGATGAAGATGTTCCTTATTGAAGGCCAGAAGATCTGAGGAGAAAGTAAAAGACAGGTTTTAGTTTTCAGTAAAAACTACTCTGGTGGGAGATATGATTCAAGCTTTGACGTTTCACCTGTGAAAATTGGAACTTTCTATTGCTGTCTAACATTTTAACACTCAGAAGGACTGAGACGTTCAGTCTGCAGTTGTTGGTCATTTTAAATGTGCGCAGTTCAGCAGCTCAAAGCCCAGATCAGTTGGACTTTCAGGACTTTTTGGCTGTTATTCTGAAAGTCTAACATGCATAAATATTAAAACAGGGTTATGAAGGAAGATGCTCACAGTGTGAAACTCTCAGTCATCCAGATTGTATATCCAGAAGTGCTAAGTTAATGTCTTAATGCTATTTTTATTTAAATTTCCACCTTAAAAAGCACCCCCAAAATCAGTCAGTAACAACTCCTAAACTGACCCCCAGAGCTCTATGGATCAGAGACATTTAGGAGAATTTTGAATTACAATAATTATATTTGTCCCCATCGAAAGGTCAGAGTGAGATTTGAAAAACTCCACATTTTTACTTCCCTCTGATCCACAACGTAAATTACAGAGTAAGTAGCACCCTCATAACCAGTCAGTAAACGCTGATCTAAAAAGTCTCGAGTGCAGCTCTGCCAAATTTGATGGAGCCGGAATGAAACATAACAAATGCTGCATCCATTTTAATAATTGCAGGAAGCCTCTTCAGTAAATGTGTCACACTCAGTAATGCTGGAAAAATGGTTGTGTTTTAAAAGCAGAGGCAGCCTGGTCCCAGTACAGGGACCTCCAGGGTGGAATGGATTAAAGGCATGAGGACTCTGACTTAGAGCCTCTGGATGTCGTGACAGGACTAACACATGCTAGTAGAGTTTAGTGTGCTAGCTGGCTAGCATCAGCTGATGTTAAATGGAAAGTACAAAGGAAGGGATTGCCATTTGTTGATAGAACTGAAGTTGTTTGGTCATAGATAGACAGATAAAATACATGGATGGATGGATGGATGGATGGATGGATGGATGGATGGATGGATGGATGGATGGATGGACGGATGGACGGATGGACGGATGGACGGATGGACGGACGGATGGACGGTCTATCCATATCCTTGGGGAAATTCGAAGTATCCAGCAGCTCACACATATTACATTTAAGAAAAATAAGGAAATCAATGTAGAAAAGAATGTGTAAATCATGCTGATAGAAGAAATCAGGAGCCAAATGTGTTAATATGTACAGTGAAGGTGCAAATTGTTGATATTTACCCCCCAAAAATGCAAAATTGATGGAATTTACAGAAAAAAAAAGAGTATTAAATAAGTCTAAGTTATAAAAAGAACTAGTAATAAGTATAAACACAAAGGGGGCTGCTTGGTCCTGGTAGACCAGGAGGGCATGAATGTGTACAGATGACTTTTTTTAAAGCACATTTTCACTAAAAAACAAAAGCATGAACTCATGGCAGCACTGGGTTTTCCTCTCGGGAGGTTTGATCTCTGGGGAGGCTCTAAGACGATCCTCTGGGGATGAAGGTCTGCACAATATTTCAGTGCAATCTAGCAAGTAGTTGTTGAGCTATTTCAGTCTGGACGGACTGACTGATGGTGAAATCCCGAGAGGCCTGTGCATCACTTAACACCACAAACAACTGTGCTGCAGAGCTGTTTCTAGTTCATTTCTAAATTTGTGTGATTCACTTTTTACTCTGTCCATGATTACTGTGATATTCATGACACTTTCCTATTATTGAGTGCTATCTTTGAACACTGAAACTAGACAAATATAAAAAGGTAGAAATTTGTTGTAGACGTCTTCTCATAGCTTACAGTAAATGCTTGCCATAGGGGACATATGATTAGATTAGATGACTATATTAATCCCAAGAGGGGAACATTTTCCCACAAAACAGACTGATCAGGCGACATCAGAATGATTTATTTCTACAACAACAAAAGCAAGACTGACAAACTACTGCATATTCTGGATAGGAAAGAAAGTAAGTATTTCAGTGCTGCCATGGTAAAAGTTTTACCGTAATGATGAAGGGAACCGTGTTGATCATCTCCAGAAGAAAAGACACCTGGAAAATCTGCTCCCAAATGTTCCCCTGAAAGTAAAAAAAAAAAAAGAAGAAAAAAAACAACAGACTTTTAACAGTTTCATCTGCGAGCACACAATAGACAGTGAGTCACTGCAGAAAATCAATTTTTTCATGCTAGTCTGTCATCTTCTCCAAGCACTTATTCCTTCACCTCAACCGGTTCCTGCAATTACCGTCTATCCTTAATGTAGCCGCGGCAACTGACTCTGGCTAATTACACCACTTATGGAATGTCAATCTCACAGACTGTAAGTGATTAATTGTACAGAATGCATTAATTGTGTTTAAAGGCAGTGTGCCGTTGGTTTCCTCTGATGCCTGTCTCACCTTGTAGCTCAGATACATTAGCAACATGGTCTCCAGGAAGCTAATGATGGCCACGATCACCTGTGGAGCAAGAAATGATACACGCAAACTTAATGCAGCAGCTATTTGAGATACAAGCTGAGGATGAAACACACAGTGGTGGCCAAACGTGGTTTACATCTACTGTACGTCACTCTCATAAAAGTTGTCACACTACAGTTTTCATTTCTCTTTATTCTGCATTGACTCACTTGAATGGCCCAAACAGGAACCTTCCTATCCACCCAGAAGATCAACCCCCTGACAGAGAGATCACACAACAGCAGCATTAGTACCACATTTAGCAGTAAACACCCTCCAGCCCAGAGAAGAAATGCAATATTATTTGTGTCTGCAATCACTGATGATGTGAGATAAATAGCTGTTATCTTTACATAAGCGCTCCCAGTGATGATGAAAACACCAACCGCATGCCAGATTAGTTAATAAAGTGAATGCGAGGAATGAGGCAATAGACCAAACAAAGAGCTGAAAGAGTCGCCGTTAACAGGAATCACACCTTCTGCTGCTTACCAGTTTATTTCTCTGTCCTGCACCGATCCGTTCCACAGGCAGTCGACACTGCAGTGATCACGGTGAGGAAGACACAATAAAACGACAGGGCGTTAAAAGTTAACTGCTACAGGCAGCAGTGGTGTTGTTCGTGGTTTGATGGGATTTGTATATGCCAATTCAGTGAAGTAATTCCATTTGAAATCATCAGGCTCACTTGAAATATAAAACTGGATTTCTTCTCAGCCACATATACGTCTCTCATCCCAAACTAGCAGATAAAGTCAACAAGTCAGTGTAGTGTTAACAGGAGATGACTCGCTCCTGTTAGATGAACTGAAGGACACTAGAGGGGGGGTATTGTTGCTGTCATTTATGTGAACTGTGAACTTTCTTCACACACTGTGGCTTCTACCTGAGGAACCGTCCTCCCAACAATTAAAGAGCAACCTGCTGACCTGACCTATAATCCACTGTACTACGACAATAGCTGGTTTGTTTCAACACCTGCGTTTGACTTGAAGTCCTTCTAAACCCCTAAAAGCTCAGCTGTGTGTATAAAACACACCTAACTTGTAGTAACGAATTTTCTCTTAAAACATTTTCAAGCATATAAAACATTCCGAATGTCCTCTTTCGATTGTCAACTTCTGTCACAATTTTGCATTTAAGCTTCTTATTCAAGCATTTAAATTCAGGTTTTTCTGTCTTCTTTTCCATGTCAGATTTGTTTTTTTACATTTTCAATCTAATATTTCACAATAATGGCCATTTCAGTGTCTAAGTTCTTTTTTATGCACTTTTTTTTATTTTTAATGACTAACTATGATCTTTTTAGAAGATTTTTCCACATGAAAATAACCCCCTGCTGCTTCAAAATGGCTTAAATGTAACTCTACATCGCTGGTTCCTCTAGAATGTGCAGATCTATGAAGTCTGCCTCTTTCTCCACCCACAGTTCCACTACTTAATGCAGCTCCAGCACAGCAGCTCGCCTATGACTCAAACACTGAAAATCTACTGGACAGTGGCAGGCTGTAACATTGAAGCAATTTTCATGTTCAAAGTGGAAATTGATTCTAAAGTAGAATAATGACACAGAAAGTTCTACCCCGCAAGGTGACAGGATTAGTCTCTTAGGTTTGCTACACATGAAAGCTCAGATGTCTTGAGACAGTTTGTAGATAAAAATGCTCAGCGATGGTGTTCATTGTTTCTTTCATTCATGATATTTGTTCTAATATACAAAAGTCATCCTATGGACATGTTAATAAGGTAAAAAACTTAATTTTAATTTTAAAAAAATCAGTTTATTGGCATCCCATTGCCATTGTCGTCAGTGTTTCATCTCTACTTTTCATTGTTTTCCATTCAATAAGCATTTGTACTGTATGTTTTGTCTCCATCGTCGGCTGCTGTGTGATAATGCACTTGAAATAATCCTTGACTTGACGAACATATTTCTTTCTGAGTGTAAACAAACCATTTGTTGTTGCCGCTGGGAGCGTTCTGCTGTCCGGCGCTGTGAGTAGCGGCGTTGCTCTGACCGGGATTATCTGTCATCACTCTGATGATGTACAGCAGACAGGTGAGAAGCTTCAGGCAGAAGTTGAACACACGGATCCTGAGGCCTGAAGAGGGCATGATTTTTTAACAGAAAGTACGTGTTGATCTGAGCATACAGCTGTGAGCAAAAGTTTACATACATTTGTAAAGACCAAGTATAACATGGTGGTGGTGTTGAGCTTCTAACTTTAAATTGTCTGTGATGGAATGAGTGTCTTTTTCACACAAAAAAATCTTGTTACCATGCCACTAAGAAAATTTAATAAACACAACTGTCTACATCACCAAAACTAATCATTCAAGTTGTTGTATGCATATTTTTGGCCCGGCACATCATATTTCCAGAAAGCCTGAAAATTTATGAAAGAACCGAATTGCTTGATTGTTTTTGTGACGATGATGTTTTAATGAACCCATCAGAGTTAAAGGAGCAACCGTTGTTGTTTACAACTATATCTGCAACAAAGCAGCTAAATATGATGTATTCTGGCACATAAGCAGCATTAATGTCTTTGTGTATTTATGTATATGTGTGTGTAGAGTCACACTACGTTTAACAAAGTGGCAATTCTTTAAAGCAAATCGACAGCTGCTATTCAAAGAAACTTGTGAGATTCTCCAGTGATGTTTTGTTTTCTCATGTGCATCTGGGTCTAATTAGACACAACTGTCTGAGTTTAGCTGTCATGTCCTCTAATGGCCCTTTTCCATTATGCAACAGCCAGTTTAGGGACATAAGAAGACACTTCTCCCTGTCGTCCACTTACTTGATCTTTGGTTTTTGATGAAGAACAGCTTCAGGCGCTCCTTGAAGGTGTTTTCATTCACGTAAAACTCCACCTGCACCCTAACAGGAAACAGAAGGAGAGGAAGTGTCAATAATCTGCAGCAGAAGCAGACGGAGTCACGGCAGATGTTTTCCCACACAAAGATTTTACACAACATGAATATTCATAATGATGTTTTTTTCCAATCATTTGCCTGAGGAGAGTGAAGCAATTATCTGTCTCTGATTTTGTTCCCCATTACAAGGCAGGATTACTGGAGGCCCAGCAGCTTGAACCAGAGATGCCAAAGAGCAGCTGTAACAGCATGAAGGTAAAAGAAGAAATGGTAAAGACATTCTATTATTTTAACATACAAGATAAGGTTGGAATAAATGCTAAAAAAAAAAAGAAACACTGACCTGACAAACTGATAATATGAAAAAGAATGTTTTTCTAATTTCTTACAAGCAGCTTGAAAAGCCAAATTGAAAATATTTGACTAATATTGGCAAATGCTTACGAAAGGGAGGAATTTTTAAAAATATATTTATACAAAAACCTAACTTATAGTAATTCATTTTCTCTTAAATTTTTTAAAGCATATAAAATATTCCAAATGTCCTCTTTCGATGATCAATTTCTGTCACAATTTTGCATTTAAGCTTCTTATTTAAGCATTTAAATTGAGGTTTCTCTGTGTTCTTTTCCCTTTCAGATTTCCTTTTTCCATTTTCAATCTAACATTTTACAATATTGGCCAGTTTAGTGTCTAAGTTCTTTTTTATTTTAATGTTTAACTATGGTTTGATCCTCCTGTCTTGTATGGTTCCATTAACATTCTATTCTTTTCTCTGTAGCATCTTCCCCATCTAACCTAAGCAATTATGTCCTCACAGCCTGCAAATGAGCATTATTATTACAGTAAAAAAGCTAATCATCATTAATCTTTCATGTGATTTCAGAATAAACAGCAACAGATGAACCCAAACTTTGAAGTAATAAGTCAAAATCAGCTTTCTTTCAGATATGGTGCACACGCTGATTTCTTGGCAACAGATGCAGCAAAACACAGAATACTGATTTCGAGTGAGCATGAAGGAACAAGTTGGAAAGAAAATGGAATAAATTGTGCGGGAACACTTCATTTGTAATTTGCAAAGCACAAAAAGTAGGGGCAGATGAAAGTCAGAGAGAAGAGGCACAACTCCTTTGGTCGGTAGCTTGGCAACACTAAGCAGAATCTTTACACTATTGATGCATAATCTTCACAGATTTCAGAAGAAAAGTGCATTCGGGGAGGAATGAAGGGAGAAAGTGCAAGTACAAGAGATTAGAGGAACTTTGGAGAGGCTGAGAGCTTGTGAGGCCACGCTGCTGCATTAATCCCAGATTTTGGCTCGTGGCTGAAAGGATCACGGTGGGAAGGTAGAAAAAAAGACAGTGTGGGATGTTGGATGCGCAGAAACCTTTTGGTGATGCTATTTCAGGTCTGCACGATGTTAAACTGCACCCAAGAGTGGCAAAAAAAAAAAATAGATGGAACAGAGAGAGAGAGATAGTCTGCAACATCTGGGCAGAGATGGGCTCTGGAAAGTTGAAACACTTCAGCTGATTGTCACACATGAGAGTCCTACAGGCTGCTGTCTGTCTGTCACCACCCACGCACGTACACACGCACATAATGGTGCAAGTAATGACCCTTAATCAGCTCCTGTTGAGCACACAATTACTATGTGAAGTGCTCTGACATTAGTCATACTGCGGTGTCACGGCGGAGTTTCAGGCAATAAGACGCGCAGCTCTGGGAGTAATTAGATCTTTTAAAAACGACTAATTGCGGCAGAGCAAGTTTTTTGAAAAGTGCAATCATCGCGCAGCTCCGCAACAGGCTTTTATCAGATCAGGTCACCTCCAGGTGTTCATCAGCAGCAGCAGCAGCAGGAGAGGAAACCTGTCGCTCTGAATGTAAAAAGTTCTAATCAATGGGCAGAAAAATTGTGGATTTCTGTCAAAAAAAAAACCCGCACAAAAATATCTCCTACTGGGAAGAATTTGATGTTTTTGCCTCTTTTGTGGCTGTACAAGGAAAAAACGGACGAGGACATGATTAGTAACAACATCAATACATTTTAAAGGATGAGTGAAACACTTAGTCGACGGACATTTTTACGCCTCATTTCCAAACATTCACTGCATGGTTGTGGCTTCTCAATAGGTAGAACTCACTTAAAAAAAAACGTTGGTCGCGCAAAAATGAATATTTTAAACAACAAAAACAATTATGAATAAATAAGTAGCTTCCAGGTTGAACAACAGGTAAGCAGTCCTGTGCACCTCAGCAGCTTTTCGGCGCGCATATCAAAACGGTCACAGAGAGAAAGAGCACGTTTTCCTTTGTATCAAAACACGACACAACTGCAATTTGTTTTCTCTTGAAATAAAACAGAAAAGACTATCACGGCTTCTCTGTGTCGTGCCCCCTCCTCCCAGCCAGCTCACCTCAGCTCACATCAGGACATGGTGCGCACTAACAACTGGTCCACCTGCTCCATGTGGCCCTACCTCTGCCCGCCGTCACTACCGAGAGCGTCCGACCTCCAGGCGCCCACAGCCGGACTGACCCATGCGGGGATGACGATCTCCGGATCCATCGTGCTGGACACCTGTAGAGGCGTCGTGCAGTCGGGCTTTAGTTCCTACAGTGGAAGGCGCTTGTTGACCAACGCGCCTCCCTGCAGCTCCAAAATAACCCAAGAGTCGGAGAATGAATTCTTTTTGAGCTTTGATGTTTAAAAAAAAGAAGAAAAAATGAACAAACGCGCTGATTGAGACAAGAAACCCTTAAAAAAATAAGAAATCAAAGACAAAGATGTGTTTGATTTATCTTTTATTGGGAGGAATGTGGGAGCTTATTGGAATATTTTTAGCAATGTATACAATCGCTCGCTCGTTTTTTTTTCTCTTCCTCTCGTGCGCGGGCCTGTTGCCACAGCAACGTTGCTATGACAGGAATAACCCTGACTGATGCTGCTGCAGCCTGGTCCTCTAATGCAGCACTGCAGCTCTGGGAAAGCTGCAAACATTCACCGTGACACAGTGGAGGAATGTCAGCGACACATTAACAGTGATGTGTCTTTAGCTGCCATCCATCAGAAGTATTATTAGTGGTTCAATGAAAGCTTCTTTTTTGCTCCTCTGTCAAGAAAAAGTTGGACTGGTGTTGGTCCAGGTTATGGTGATGATGTGGAATTGGGAGGTTTTGGTATCAGGAGTGACAGAAATAAGACAGATAGATGGTCTTTCCTCTGGATCTGAGTGAAAAACAAGAGGACAGCTCTGTTTCCGTGTCACTCTCTACTCTGTGTCCCCCCACCTTTCTGCCTTTTCTAAATTTGAAGAGTCTGAAGCATTAATTTATAGATGACCTCTTCCGTGAGTCAGTGCTTTTGAAAACACCGGAAGAGGCCACTCCACTTGAACCCTTTTCGCCCACACACAACCACTCAGTTGTGGCTTTTCCGAGTTACATCTGAGCACCTTTACACCACAACCGCTGCCTGTAAAGTATGTGACATTTCCCCCTAAGTTTAGCAGCGCAGGGGCTTCACTTAGGTGGGAATAATGAAGGCACCGGAGACAGAAGGCAATCATTTACAAGTGCTTCAATTAGGCCTGATGTTTTGTCGATACCGTCTACACTTGTGTGCTTCGTCTTGTGCATGTCTGCCGCTGAGAAAAGGAACCTTTGAGTGATAGATGATCCCCAGGCAGATGTGACCAGTGACATTTGCGAGTTCAGAGGCAGCGGCTGAACACAGGCCCGCAGGACGACCACTGGACATCTAACCTGGAGCATCACTCACTCCCAACAACACTATCTGCGGGGGACAGGAGACAGGTTCATTCGCAGGGACAGAAAAAAAAATTATAATTGTCTAAATAGGAGCCTGAAATGTAGGCAGCATTATCGAGGAGAAAACAGCGATTGTTGCCAGGACAGCTGGGGAAAAGGTCAACTTTGACTAAAAGCATTGGCAGAGCTTGCCGTTTTTTTTCTCATCAAATAAAATATGACAAATATTAGACATAGCGCTGCAGCTTTAGAGGTTTTCTGCTGCTGTAATCACATCTAAAAACTGCATGCGATCATCACCCTTCATCTGAAGAATCCCAGGTTATGTGTTGAATAAACACCCTGAGGAAAAGCAAATATATAGTGAATAACTAACTGCTCTAGATTATGAATATCAGGGCTCTTTAAAGACAGAAAAGGACACATGCTTTGCTTTTTCAAGTTATTTTTTGACACTTTGTTTTAGACTTTAGAAGGAGTCTAAAAGCTCTAAATCCCTGCTGTAGCACTGTTTTCAGGCTCAGGATGAAAACAAATGAAGCAGATATCAGAAAAGCAGAGGTAGACTGCTATTGATCTCACCTATCAAACTTAGATGCTGCAGCAGAGCAGAGAGCTGAAGGCAGCAGAGGGGAAGTATGGATGAGGAGAAAACAGAAGCTGATGGTGAGATTTCATTTTAAATTCTGATTGTGAATTAGGTCACAATGTTGCCAAAAAATGTGTTCCAAGTCTAACAACTTAGCACACACACTCAGCCTGCTTCACAAACTCCAAAGTACAAAACTTCAGAAATCTCCCTCCTTTTCAGCACCATGGACAGCACCTCACACTTGTCCATGTTTCTGACTTGATTCGTGGCCCAAAAAATCCAAAACACCACTTATACAAGAAAAGAAAACACTTATGGTTCGCAGCCTGGAGGAACGAAACACAGTAAACACTCCATAAACAATAATTATGACGTAGCTATAAACAGTACAACAAAGACGGATCAAGTGAGTTCGGGGCTAATCAGTTCTGTTTGGAAGCTGCAAAGAAAAAATAAATTCTCAAAAACATAAAGTTTGGCAAGTGAAAACAACACAACAAGACAACAAACAGAGCTGTAATGAGGTCAAAGCATCTGGTTCAAACAAAATGTTTTTATATATGTATGAAGAAATGGTCCAAAACACTCTAAAATCATATAGAGAGGCAAATAAATACCATTAAATGCCAACGTCATGTAATTTTTATACTATATATTTTGACCAACAGTCCAAAGCTCAAAGATATTCAACATACTACCATATAATTTGAAGAAAATTAAAAAGTATCCACATTTGAAAGAATGTAAGCAGAAAGTTTTGGAGACATTTTTGTTTAAATTTACTTAAAATAGTTGCAGATTCCTAATTGGTTGTTTAGTACAGCGCATGGAAACATCGCAGAGGTGCACAATTCATTTGGACAAAAACATGACAATGAGTTAATTTAATTAAAAACAAAATCTAATAATGATTTGTTGAAAATGAAAACTAATGAGCATAAGACCAGAGATATTAACTAGCAGTTATGCAACAGTAAAATTAAAGAATAAATGGCCAAATATCTCAATTTAGTAGTCAAACAGCATGAACGCTTAGCTAAAGCAATGCATAAATAGTGAAACAGCTGAAATGGATGGATAAGCAGTGGCAAACTGCTGACACTGATAGCTAAAAGAAAGAATAAATATTGTAATGGCTACAACTAATAGGCAAACAGGAACTAAATAGTTGAAATAGTTGCCTAACAGCATTGGATAAATTGTGAAGTAGCCAAAACTAATGGGTAAATAGGGACAAACAGTTAAAATTGATAGCTAAAAAATGAAGGAAAAATGTCAAAAAAGCTAAATGTAATGGAAATTTTAAAAAATAGCTAGCTAAAAGGAATGGATGAAAGGCCAAATAGTTTAAATTAACGAGTAAACAGGGATAAACAGCTGAAATAGGTAGCAGGAAGTAACAGAAAGATGGTGACATGACCTAAATTATTAAATAAACAGGGGTAAACAACTGAACCAGTTAGCTATAACAGCTGGAAAATAGTGTGGTCATGGATAAATTAGTACAACAGGTGGCTAAAAGTGATGAATAAAAGTAAAAGCATAAGTCATCATCACTACTTGTTCAAATAAATGGTGGTGTTGATGATTTTAAGTTCACCTGACAGTTCTGTATGGAGGTATGTTTGACAAAAAAGGCCCTGAGAATACTAGATGTACCGAAAAACCAAAATATCCACAGTATTATGTCAATACATAACTGCCCAGAGATGGTATGTTTCTTAAAGCTTTGCAGGATTGGCAGTTTTGCCCATCAACCAAAAGGAATTCCCTGTGAGCGTACCTTATATTTCTGTCTGATCACATCAAACAGCACTTCTCAGCCCATTTTATGAGTTAAACTTTCCCTCCGCGTCCACGTCGCTGCCTACCTGTCATCATTCGGGAATCCCTGGTCCCCGAGCAGCAGGTCTCTGAAGCGGAAGCGGGGCGGCAGTGGAGGCACCTCGCTCTCGAGCTGCTCCATCTTAAGGGTGGAGATGTCCAAGATGATCCCGCTGCTGCTGTTCCTGTTGGTCTGAAGGGGAGCTGGAGAAGAGCTGGAGGGGAGAGAGGAGAGAACTCAACCAGCAGAAAGGGAAAAAAGGAGGGGAAAAACAATGGACATGTGCAAAAGTGAAGGGAGGTGGATCAGACAGGCGATGTTGGAAAAGAAGAAGATGCACAAGGAGAAGGAGAGGAGGCAAGGAAAGGAAACATGGGATGGAAAAGTGCAGGTGGTGAACTTTTACAGGAATATGTACAAATACGTGAAGGTGGAGACAGAATTTAAAAATTATTCTGTTACAAATGTGCCCAGAAAGTCCACTACAGGGATCTTTAGAGACTGATCGTGTAACTAACTTCTTGACCTGCAGCTTCTGGAATGAGCCAGCCAGCATATGTTCATCTCAAAGCATGCATACTAACTGCATTATTACGTGTGATCATTTAAGCATTTAAGCAGACGTTTGCATGCATTCAAGTCGAGGCTGTACTGCTTACTGTACAATTAGATGATAGAAGAGTGAACAATGTTATTTCTTCAAGTCAAGAACTTCCTTTTTTGGGGGTACTTTCATGAACAGACATGTAATGTTTGCTTCTTTACAGCAATACACCATAGAAATACTTTGCTAAAATGGAAAAAACGAAACACTTTTTGGTTTAAGTGATAAAATAAATATGTTCAATGTGCCAGAAATGAAGATTTAAAGCAGACTTAGAGTCAGTGTCCACTACATCTACCATTCATTTTGTCTTAGAAAGGTTGCAACCAGTGATGGAAAGTGCATTTATTGTTCTTTACAACTCTCACTGATGGAGTCACAACCCACCAGATTTACTGCGAGACTCTTTGGAACCCCAGTGAATGCAGGACTTTTATTTTGAAATGGTGCATTTGCTGTATTGTGAGAAGGATCCAAGTACCTCTTCCACCACTGGTTTCAACACAAGCTTGAAGCGCGCGTCCTTAATTCTATATAATACTCATGATAACTTCATGAATTAGCTTAATCTTGACCTAAAAGCATAAAAATGTTAAGTTTCTACCACTGGTATGTTTTCTAAATGCCTGCAGAGGCTCCCTGATGCTGCCTTCTTCAACCAGAGCCTGAGTAACATGCAAAGAGGGGGAACACAGTATAGTGGGATGTTACCTTTGGCCCCAGGAGGAGAAGATGTGGGAAGATGAACTGATGTCGATCGCTTGAAGGGATGGAGATGAATTAGAAACCCCAGAGTTAAGAGAATGGTTTGATTTATGCCTCAGTGTTTTGATATCACAGCATGGATGAGTGTCTTTGAGGGACTACAAGGTTATTTTTAATAGCCTATTTGTTAAATCATCAGCCGCTGCAAAGATTTTTCACATCATTGTTTTATAATAGGTCCTTTGATGAAATATTACACACGGCAGAGATGATTTGAATGAAGTGTACGTGGTTTGGTGTGAAGACGCTGTTTCCAGTGTTTCAGAGATGCAGGATAAACTGTGACAGCAGAAGAGAACCAAACACATCTCACCTCCATCACTGCTAGAGTCCATTATGTTTGTCAAATTTAGTGCATAATTGATGAAGGGTGCATTTGGTGAAACATTTCCATTTAACCAAATCCAACCCAGTGCAACACTCAGATCTCACTGGGACTGACTTGGGCATCCAGGTGAAGCGATAAAAACATGTTGAGGGAGAATTTTTATGGTTGTTGAGCTCATTTTTAACACAAATATGACAAACAGATGTATAAATAAGTAAATATAAATACATATATAAAGAAATACGTGAGCTATGTTTGTTCACACAGCTGCAGATGCAGTATAATAAGATGATTAAATGTGTTGGTTATTAGTTGTGATAATGCTGATTTGTGTATCCTGATACTGAGAGCAGCTAGTGAGCAGCTGAACACACAACAGTGGTGACAGGAGGAGATGAGCAGACAGTGTATGAATGAAGTAAGCACTATGCAAAACCAGCATGTTCACACTGCACAATTAAATAAATCACATTTGACTTAAAAGAAAATCCCTCATCTACAAAGCATGCAAGCGATTATTCTTATTGTAACTGTACTATAGTAAGTGTAAAAAACAAAACTTGCACATCACTGATCACATATAAACTTCTCATCCTTACTTGTTGGTGCGTGTGAGCGTTTCTTACCGTGGTTTGTGGTTGTTCACGGTTCCATCATCGTTCACAAATGACTGATTCACGTAACATTCACTGCACATTTTGGCCGGAGAACCGGCGCTGCCGTCGGACTGGAGAGCTGCGGTGGTCGGCGTGGAGTCCCTCTTGACGAAGTCGTCTTCCTGGGTTAATTGCATCGGAGGGAGATCTGGCAGAAGGGAGTGGAGTCCCGGAGAGAAAGACGCGCTCTTTAAAAAAAGAAAAAAGAAATGTTTTCTCCCTGTTTGCGTGTGCGCAACTCTCACCTATCCAGGTGCATGCTGGATGGGAGTTTGTGCAAGCCTGCGCACATCGAGGCTGCGCGTAAAGTAACAGCTGCCTGGAGAACTCTTCAAACGAGACAAACTGGGAGATGCAAATGAGTCGATGCTGCTGACAGGAAGAAATGGGGCTGAAATGTTGTGGGAGATGCAGAGGACAGGTCTGCAGCAGTGAACATGACAGCTTTCCTTCCTCAGGCACCTAATGACATAACTGTTGAATTATCACCCAACTCCTGATGAGCGGAGAGAGATCAGCACCATCTGTTGGAGGCTCGTGGAAATATGGGGACATTAACATTTAGAGAACTTTGCTCAGGAGACTTGCTCTTTCCAGGATAATCAACAGAGCAAGGAATGACCACAGAGCAGAATCAACATGACGATTCCCAGAAAAAAACATCACGTTTGAAAGGTTATTATTGCTACTAATGAGGATCATGTACCAGTTGTTGTTACTGAAGGCTATTTTTCCCATTGTGTTCAGTGTAGGAGTGTTAATGTCTTTTATTTACATTAAAAATGCTCAATAACGAGCAAAAGTTCCGACACTCCGTGATATATAATCATATACGAGATTATCAGACTGATAATACTACAGTGTTGTTGGCTGGAGTGTTGAACAGCATCCATAATGTCAAAATATAAATCTGAGGGCTGATGTGATTCAGTTACTGGCTGTTAACATTTAAGTTCTGCTGCATAAAAATCAGATTTCTCTGATATTTGCTGCATTTGTGAGATAATGGATGATTTCCTTTTACGAATACTCTTACACTCTTCCGACCTTGAAGTCTTTTATAAATTCAAAGTCTCTCTCCAGTCATTGATTAAATCCCTAAAAATACATCTCTGTGTATCAAAGTCACACAAGCAGAACAGATTAAAACAGTTTAGATGTTAGTCAACACTGTAGCCTCCTCTAGAACGTGCACATCTATTAATCCCTATCTCGAGCACACCAGCTCATCCAGACTATAGTCTGGATGAGCTGGTGTGCTCGAGATAGGGATATGCTCAAATACTGTACAACTTCTCTGCAGCAAGTTGAACTATTGGAGTGATTCAGTCGCACATGTTAAGAGTCAAACAAATGACCCCAGAGAGGAACAATGATAGAAAATGACAAAGTTCCATCCTTCGAGTTGACATGTTGGTTCTGCAGGTTTGTTACGTGGAAGTTCAAGTCTGTGTTTTTGAGACTGTCATTGGTGGAAAGACTCAGCAGGGATTTTGACTGCTTCAGTGTAAAAAAAAAAAAAAAAAAAAACTCCATAATGGCATGTAAAAAAAACTTAAATTTCAGTAGATGAGATCTTTGAAGTCTTTGCACAAACAACTTAATCAAGACAAGAGGACTTCTCTGCATATTATTCTGCTGGTTATCATAAGCAAAAAAGGGTGGTTATGCGCTATATTCTATCAGCCTATAACGGTCTCTAAATATAAAATCTGGATCTGAAAAACAGCTAAAAATCTCTCAAATAAATGTGGTGCAGTAAAAGGTACAATATTTCTCTCTGAAACGTAGTCTATAATGGAAATCCACTGCTGCTTTCAAACAAAAAGTTTGCACAATAAACAATAAATTTGACTTAAGATGCAGAATGCAAGGATATAATGCATCTAAAATACAAATTCTATGCATTTGTGAACAACACACACATGTGGACTGATGCTTTTTAGACTTTATGTTTTGAATTATTAAACGTTTTAATAATTCAAGGTTTCAAAGAGACTAGACACTACCAGTAACCAGGTTTAATGGCTACTCCAAATGCACAGATGCCCAAATAATAAAAAAAAATCAGAAGAATTCATGTACACATCACAAATGCTTCCATCTGTCTTGTTCTTGATTAAATAATATTGTCTTCATCAACGAGTCCTGTGCTGTCTTTTTTCCCCAGAAAGGACTCCTCTAGGTCACTGTAGTGTACGTGGATGTCTGTACGAATGCCTTTACGTCATGGTAGATAATGGAGATCCTCATAATAAATTTATCTTAAAAATCCCAGACATCACAGGCACATGAAGTATCGATCAGGATTATAAGAAAAACAAAAGGGCAATGGGATGATTCAGCAATCAAATAAAATCTGACAATCCCACATTTTCCTCCAGTTTTTTTCCCCTGCTGTCAGTGTTTCTCAGGTGCACTGAGGTTCACATTTTAGTGGAAGAGCAGAAATGATGGTTACAACACATCCTGAGTTTGGTAACCGCAGAGCTGCACAAAGAAGAATCTCAACAGCTGAATGTGAATTTTCAGGCAAATTTCCTTTTAAAAGATGAATTGCAACACAAGACGTCTCTCAGCGCCTGTTATAATTTTATCCTTCAGGAGAAGGTCACCCATGCTGAACATTTAGCGCTGTGAAAAGGGAGCAAAGCCAAACGGTTTCCTCAACACTTCCAGAAGTGCCAAAAAGAAGGAACGAAAATCAAAATGTACAGAGAAAAGATTGACTGACTGGATGTTTTTTTATTATTTATTTCTTTGTTTATCTGATGACGCAAACGGCAGCGAGTACAGAGAAGGCGTGGGTGAGGTGATATGATTCACTGGGGAGACAGTGACATGAGGTTGTTGAAGAGTTTCAAGCTTATGAGGGATGTTTTCGATTGAGTCAGTCGTTCTCACTGGAGAGAGAAGCCGTTTTTCCTGCTGGGGAGAAGAAAAGTCACATCTGTGAGATTTAGAGATCCCACTGGGAGAGATGTGTACAGGTTTAAACGCTGAAAATAAATGATAATGTAAAGCCACGTCACATTTATGGAGGCAGCAGGATGCAGCCGATGACTGTGGGTAGACATAGGAGGGAGGAAAACCAAGGGATGATTTATAATCCTCAAAATGTAAATTGAAGAGCACTGTAAAAAAAAAAAAAAATGTCTGTACATTTTCTGGTAAATAACTGTCAAACAATGGCAGTTTGATGCAGTTTATATAACACTGAATCACCGTAAACAGTGATTAATCAGGAGAAAAATGTGCTTTTTAGATTTTCTTTCTCTTGAAAAAATACAGTTCCCGACTCCTGAACAGTTTTTAATGGAAAAATGGCGGCATATTTATAACAGTACTGTAATTTTTGCATTTAATTCTCAAACAGAATACAGCTTTTCACAACTAAATGAACATATTCCTGTACTGGTAATGGAAACATGCTGCAATGTTTATAACAAGTAACATGGCAATTTCTGCATTTATTGCATAAAAAAAATACAGTTTCTTACTGGTCTAATTGATTGTGTTAAAAACAGACATATGCTTTAATATTTATGACAGCTTTAACCGCAATGTTTGCTAAAACTGCATATATTTAATGTTAAATACAGTAACTGTTGTGCTGACAATGAAAAAAAATCTTTAATATTTATAATAAGTTACACAAGCTTTATTTCAAATTGTATTTTCATGGAAATTTTCACATTTTTAAACATTAAATGTTTTTTTTTTTACATTAAAATATGGAATGAAGCACTTTTTTTTAACCCTAAAACCACCAAACAGAAATAAATGTAATTTTTCATTACTAGCATACGACTTAAACCAACTGTTGGGTCGTTAATTTACAATTAATTCATTCTGTATATAATTTTAAAATATATAAAACTGTAAAATCCTGATTTGTGTCATGCCTGAATTTTGTGTTTTCCCTGTACAAAAAAATAAGATAATTCCACTATAAATGATGCAAAAAAGACATAAATGAATGCAGAAAACTTCACCAGAATGCAGGAAATGTAATGTTTGATGCTACTGGAGAAGGTGCTCAGACTACCTGCTTTCCCAGTGTTCAAATGAAACCAGCGAGAATAAAACGTGACTCTTCACTATGCTGGGATTCCGTTTTCTTCAAGCGGTACCCTGACGGTGACATTTATGATTCACAGTGAAATGTCTCAACAACTACTGGATGCCATTTTGTAAACACATGAATGTACAATTCAATGTGAGCTGTAATCATTTTTGTGACCTACTGACCTTTTGATTTGTCAATATGTAACAAAAACAAAAAACAACTTGTCCAACAGTAGTCACATTCTCGTCTGCTTCAGCTGTACTTTCCTGACATCCTCATTTACTTTGAAGCAGAGCCGGACTCCTAAACTTGCTACATTGCAGGTTAAAGGGGTTTAGTGCATTAATGTATTTTCTTGTTGGAGTAATATATCAGGCACAGTAGTAACTGATGGCAGCATTTACACAATCCCATCAGGGGCGCGATATCTGATGCTATCTGTGATATCTGCGCTGCCGCTCACACATAAATACGTGTAACCCCAATGACACTGCAAGGATAAATAAAATAGAGCATTAAATGGTGGCTGATTACATATAAACTAGTGGAAGCGCAGTAATAATCCAATAAATTTAACCGCTGCACTATCATATTAGTCCAATAAAGATGCTAATTGAGCTCAGTGTGACACTTTGTTCACAAACAAAGCTGTTTGTTCCACATTTTCCCAAATCTGCAAATATGGCTGCTGTGAAGCGACGGCGAGGAAGACGAGAAGTGCCTGTGACTGTGCCATCATCAGCATGATTGCAAGGAGCTCCGGTTTGCACGGACAAAATCTTACATAAGCATTGCAGCTATTTCCAGTTGGAAGTCGGACCTTTCCCCTGTGCCATCGCCGTCTCCATCTGGCGTCTGGAGCCACCGTGCTGCCTCTGAGCTCGACCCTCCACTGCACAGCAACGTACAGCTTGGAGCCTCGGTTTGAAAATGACAAGACAGAAAGCAGAAAGGAAAGCAGGAGCATGTCCCTTTCTTACTGTGCTTTGTCTTTATCAAAGCCTTATTTTTTCAGTTTATTTAGTGTTAGATTGTTTTGCTCTGAGTGGAGTTAAAAAAAATGAAATTAAAATAATAAATGTGTGATATAACATGGGGACCGTAGAAGCAATGATATGAGCCAAAGTGTTACAAAAGCAGGTCATTTTGCTAAAAAGCATAATGAATAGAGTTTTTGTACATACTTGTATGCCTGTACTTAATCTTAGTATCTCCATAATAAGCCTCTAAAATAAAACGCATGATTGAGGAGTGAACTCAGTTTCCAACCTTCACATCAGATGTCTGTGAAAGAGTTTTTTTTTTTTTTTAACCTCTAAATATCTTTGATGGTTTACTTTAAACAACTATGCTAGCTTCACAAAGACAAAAATATCTAATATCCCCCTCAAAGGAAACCCAAAGATCAGGGTAAAATACAAAAAGTCAAACTGACTGCTGCCCCCTAGTGGAGATGACAAAGAACACCAGTCAGCTTCTGTACTTCGTCAAGTGCAGAGATTTCAAACTGACACTTAGCAGAGTTTGAGTATATTAGTCACCTTTGTCATTTACTCCATTAA
This sequence comes from Acanthochromis polyacanthus, assembly GCF_021347895.1. Taxonomy (NCBI): domain Eukaryota; kingdom Metazoa; phylum Chordata; class Actinopteri; family Pomacentridae; genus Acanthochromis; species Acanthochromis polyacanthus. The sequence continues at coordinate 13,523,923 of NC_067130.1, forward strand.
ATCCGGATATAAAAAAAAATCTTCTTATTATGAAACTGTTGCTTAAAAAATAAAAACTTTGGAATTTCAAGAGTTACACTTCAGGGAGTAATAAATATTATTTTCCTGCAACTTGTGTGCAAAGCATGAAAAGTGAAGAAACACCACCAGCTGTAAGTCTGAATCTTTTTTTAATTGAATAATTAAAAAAAAGTCATTCTATTTAGTAAACAAAAACACATCATTGACAGAAAAAAAAGATGTGGTGAATGTCTGAAGGATTTTGAGGAATGAGTTTGATAAATGAGGCTGTATTTTTGGTCAAGTCCAGTGTGGAGTGAAGGATGCTGGGATGTGAATCTGTAAGTGCCTGGGTGGGTAAAATCTTAGATCTTTAATTACTGCTTAAGACTAAACCTGTGTTAACGCACCACATGGACTAGATTTGTGTGACAATGTGGAGATGTTGATGCAATTATGTCACCATGTTTGACGCTTGTGTGTGATTTTCAGCACAGACATAGTTAAATGGATGCTTCCTGCTTCCTATTTAAGGGATATTCCAGCATGCTAGTGTTTTAATAAAGGTTATTTAAAAAAAAAGTCCAACTCAAACAGCAGATTTTTTAGGATCCTCCACTTTCTTAGCAAAATCTTTCATTAGAACCTTTCTGTCCTCTAATTACTGAAGTCCTTTGAACACCACACCCCTGAGTTTGCAATCTTTCTGCTAATTTTATGGTCTGGTAAATTTAGTCTCTATGCCGAACTAGAGACAGCTATATACAACCATTTTCAAAACCAGTGTAGTACTACTTGGGTTAACTAGTCTCTAAAACAGTGGAGTGCTCCTTTAATATGGCTCATATTTGCAGAGATTTACTATTTTACTTGCCACTCTAGTGATGTTCATATTTGTAGAGTGTAAAAATACTTTTAAAAGGTCTGACTGCAATTCAAACATGTTCATAAACTGAAAAAGGTTTCCCCATTGTCATGTCACTAATTTTACTTGAAAGACACATGAATTCATTCTACAAACAATAATAGATCTTCTCATGAAGTTAGAAAAAAGAAAATGACTGAAGACGAGTATAAGGTGGTTAATGTTTTATCAGAAAAGTCTCTTATGTTCAAACACTCCAAACTATCCTTTTAATTATGTTTTTCTTGATGCAGTCGAGTTTTAACCTGTCGGGGATTCTTATTTGCCATTTTATGCTGAAAGACCAAAGAGCTTTCAATCAAGCGAGCTCGTAACAACCTATTGTTAGAATTATTTGTGTTTTGTCATAGACTAAGTACAATAGATCAACCCACAGTTAGACCACTCAGGCACTTACCCTTTACTTTAGCATTAACCAGGAGCCCATGAAGTGTACCTGCTTTTATCTGAATCAGTCTGCTCCCTCTGTGCCGACTGAGGCCACAGCTGACACATAATAAGGTCCTTCTCTCAGGTAAGTCTTCAGACGGATGTAATTTTGGCTGCCTAGTACCTCTGCTGCCGTTGACGAACTCGCAAGTGACCCCACCAGTTCAAATTTAGCATCTTTGGCCTCCTTTGTCTGACCTGTTGAACGATCCAAAATGAACTCCATGAATCCAGGAGTGCTAATCATCAGCTTCTGACCCCACGGCTGAGCGGCTATGGCCTGAAAAACACATAGATATCCACTTAGGAAGTTACAATAATAAGAGCAATGCTTGTGAAATCAGAGAATACCAAAATAAAAAACAAAAACACAGGAGATCTTTATTTTCATGTAAAGTTCTTTAGTTTTACAGGTAATGAAAAGGTCAGTAACACAGAGAGAACATGATGGCAGTCAGAATCAGTGCTTACAGTGAATATCCGCAAAGCCCCGCAGTGCAGCTCTGGAAACGGCTGAGTGCTGATGTTGCGAATCATGTCCATAGGCTGGTTAGATAAAAGGTGGAACCAGGACTCTGTCAGGGCCAAAAGGTCTTCTGTCTGCTGCTCTGGCTGCAATAACAAAAACAAAATTAAAACACTGATAAAGTTGCTGATGGCATTCAAAGACACCAAATTTTGATCGTGATTATTCCTAACGTGTTAACACAAATACCTGTAGGGTGAGAAGTTGTGATATGGCGTCCAAGCTGCGCACTCTGAGCTCTGTAGCTCCAGAACTGGCGAGCTGGCTCATTCTTAACAAGACAGACTTGAACTTTTCTCCTGAAAAACAATCCCCAAACATCCCAAGACATCAGTTATAATTACAACACATTTACGGCAAGTGAAACCTGACACTGTGTCTTTTATTCTGGAGGGAAACCTCAAAGTAAACCACAACTAAGAAAAAGGCAGTTTGACACAGGAAGGAGCATAAAACAAAGGCACGCTTGAAAACCATTGTGTTCCTTTTCAAAACTGATGTTAGTTTTTAATCTCTGGTTTCACTGCATTCAAGTCAGATTTACCAAAATTTCTTTACAGGACGTTAATTGCTTGTTCCAACCGCGTGTTTATGACTCATGAAATCTAATCACTGCCAGCACTTGTCAGCAAATTTCACTCCCAAAAATGTTACAAGAAGATTTTCACACTACAGAGAGTCACTAAAAGAGAGTCAAACATGCTAACAGTGCCAGGAATGGACCGAAAGCTGTGAAAATAATAATTAATAGTACAGAGGAAATGGCTTGATGATGTTAGATTTTCTTAAACATTGCAGCCCATGACAAATATTCAAGGTGAGAAATATTTGACATGAAAACAGCTTTACTGAACTGGACGTAGATCAGCTTAAAGACCGTGATGAAGGCATTACCATGGAAGAATTTGTGAAATGGCTGTAATGAAAAATTCCATTAAAAATGATGAGTTCTTACAAATGTTGCGTTCCATTAGACATCATGTTTTACCTTCACTCATTCATATTACAGAATTATCTATTAACATGAATCATGCAAGGTCAAACAAGTTTTTTTTTTTCTTTTCAGCAGAAACAGGCTATCTGTCTGCCTCTTGAATCACTCCTACCTGCCGCTTCAAAATAAAACCATTCATTAAAGTGGTCCTTGCATGATGAGGCCCAGTGGTTCAAGTCGTACAAATACACCAAACTAACCTGTTTTCTGCAGGACCTGCTTCCCCTCCACAGTAGATCCAAGTAGTCCCAAAGTGTCCAGGGCCACTCCGATCATCACGGGGTCTGGATCCAGGGCCATCTCAAAGACCTTGTTCTGGAAAACTGGGTAGGTTTCACAAACCTGCTGTGGGCTGTCCATAATGGCCAGGTTGCCAAAGAACTTCACCAAACCTACAGCAGTAACATTCACACTGTAAAGCACTGAGCACTGCAGCATGTAGTATTAGAGGTTTTCACAATTAAGTTTCTAGTATTTGCATTCCTTCTCTTATGTTTCAGGTGATTCAAAGCAGCTTCAGCTTAATTCATGATGACAAATTAAAGTCTGTTTTTCTTCTTAACTGCCTGTGGCATTGATTCACGTGAATAGTTTTTCATTCAGGAATTTGACTTGCCAGGAAGGTAGAGGGAGGAGAAGGGATCAGTGTCCGCTCCTCTGATCATGTTGGAGATCTTATCCATTATACCCTGCTGGGCCAAATACTGTCGGCCATGCTGACTGTGGGCAAGAGTGGTCACCATCTCTATAGCTGTGGCTCTGGAGGAAATAAAATATGCAACACAAATTAACAGCATGATAGAAAAGGAAAGACACAGAGCACAAGGTGAAACTGTGAAAGCAAAGATTAGATAAACTTATATATAGTGAAATTACTGCAGATAAATAGTTTTCCCATTTCATTTCATACCTGATCAATACATCGTCTCCCGTCAGTTCACTGAGCAGCTTAGAAATGAAGCTGCTGTTGGCACAGTATCCGAGAGAAATGGGAGAAACCGATGAGATTTCCACCACCAGCTGCCAGCAGAGAGACGGTCATCACTAATCAAGCTTTCATTTAATTAAAAAAAAAAAGTCACAGCAACAAATACGAAAAATTAACAGACAAAATGAGAGTCTGGCAGGAGCAATATCTCTCCAATAGATAGCCTTTCTGTTTTCCTTGAGAACCATTAATTAACATTTACTATGATGGCGCCACTACTCTGCTAGATGGCTGCAACTTGAGATAAATGATAAAACGCTACAATTATTGCCAATACTTTAAACTGTGGTTAATAACTTAAACCACACTGTCACTGGTTCTGTCATATTAAGGGTGAATGGGAGTCATTTTAGAAAAGCTGCATGCACTTAAACCCACCTCATAAAATCTGTATCTGACAATGTCACTTGTAGCCATCACATCCTTCATCACTTTCAGCAGGTCAGTCTGGAATAATTTGTCTAATCCAGGCTTGGAGTGACTCAGTTTAGATAGGGACTGAATCGCCTAAGAAATAAAACAGTTACTGCACACACTCCAGAAGAATTTAGGAAATTCATTCAAAAAGTCATTTCAGTGCTTCATTTATCACCTGTTTTGCCACAGACATCTTCTCTTCTCCGATGCAGTGGATCACCGATCGCAGGATGTCATTATTGTTGAGGATTTCCGTGACAGCGTCTGGATGCTCCACCACTCGACCAATCTGACAGAGAAAAACGAGAATACTTTATATTGTCATTGCTTAAAGCAACACTTTCCATGAGTGTGCAGGCAGCCTACCTGTGTCAAGGCCAGTATTTTGACGCTTTCATTTGGATGGGTCAACCCCCCCTGCAGCTCCACTCTGTAGTTCTGGACCACCTGAACAGGGCTGAGGGCCATTAAGAAACGTTCAAGGATGTCCACGCACAGCTCGACCTGCTTCCTGGAAAACACAGCTGGTATTAGGAACTGTAAACCTACTCATCATTAGTTCAACGGCTGCAACTTTCAAGTACGATCATTAACGCTGCACAGGTTTCAGCATCAGCATTGAGATATGATCGATACTCACATGGCAGAAATGCACTGAGAGGTACTGCTAACTACCTAAATTACATCACGCTACACTTTCTCTGCTGTGATACAGAAAGATGACATGTTTTTCTTTCCATGATTCATCTACAGGATAAGTCCGTTTTATAAAACATGTTACAGTTATTTATGAGTTCTTGGATACAATAAGACTTCTTTTAAAGTTTTTTTATTTACTCCAGTCACAAGACACAGAGTATGCTGACGTGTTGCTCCACCGCTGGTCCTCTGCCAATCAACAAGGCAGCACAAGTAAATTGTTTGACCATTTCAAAAAATAAAAAATAATATCCTTTGTATGATGAGTGAAAGTCCATGTCTGAATGCCAAACTGTTCTGGCAGCTTTTCCCGGTTTTCCAACATATGAGAAACTTCCAGTTTCTTTTCCTCCAGCTACAGATACAGATGCACTCCCATACAAAAATCACCCCAACCATTCCAAAATGATTAATTCTTCCCAAATAAAGTTATTCAAATCATCTTGTGAAAATTGTTGTATTTTTCAATCACATCATATATCATAAAAAAATAAATACCACAAGATTTTATTTTTTCCCCAATTTTGACAGCCCTGGTGCATAAAATATTAAAAGAAATTGTTTATTGTTAATGGAAAACATTATTCTCAGACTCAGAGAATTTAAATAGACTCATTTAAATAGTTTGATTTGTCAGATCACTATAGTCATTCACTTAAAAGTCAGAAACGGCTTAGAAAACTAGCAAATGCTACCATTAGAGCAGGTAGAACCACTGAGTTTTTGGCATTTTCACTAAAAAAATATATATATCAACAATAAAACAGCCAAAGTGTGGATATTTTTTGTGAGTAAAATAGAGTACTTTATAGGGTTGACTGTGTATGCAGCACATTAAATTCTGAATTTTAAAATAAGTCTAAGTTGTATTGTGAGGGTGTTCACATCCATATTGGACAAAATATGCTTGGTGTACCCATAAATTAACAGCAACAATATATGTTGAATTCATGAGCTTAAGAAAATGTGTTATTTGTTAAAATTGTTCCTTAATAAAGAAAAGACAAGATAAACACTTATCTCCAGAGGGAAAATGTGGATGTAAAACAGTATAAAAAATGTAAACAAACAGAGAAAGGAATTTGTGAGTAAAGCGATAAACAAATGGCAAAACTTAGACACCTGACATGCTTTGTGCATGAAGCAAACAGCAGTGCAAATATAAACAATGTCTTGTAATTTAAGTGTGTTTTTACAATCAATGACCAAAAACTGTAGCAGCTTTCATTTTCAGTTTTTCTGCATCTGCACTGTCTAAAAGTTCGACAGTGGGACTTTGTGTAAAAAGGGCAATGATTCCTGCAATGTTATTGACACGGACATCCCAAAAACAGTCTGAACATTAAAGTTAACTATGCAATTTTCAGACACTGTTTCGTTTTGAGGCCACTAACATGAGAACACTGAATACTGTCCACACCTGCTCTGCACTGTGTGCTTGGTAGCATTGTAGCAGTTAGCTTGCTAACAACTCGCCCAGCTAAATGTAGCTTTTAATATCTAGCTAACATTAGCTGCAGGTATGTTAGCCTGCTGTACACTAACACTGACTCAGCAGTTAACAAACACCACTTTACCAAACAGTGTCAACAAGATGCTGTGAGTCAAACCAACCTTTCATTTGTGTTGAGCAGAGAGAAAATCACGTCCAGACGTTGTCCGCTCAGAGAGTCTCTCAGAGCGCTGACAGGGATCGATAAAAGGGCTGTTTTTAAACTCTGCAGCTCTTCAATTGGATCTTCAACGCCGGAGATTTCCTCCAACAAACTCTCTATGGAGGCAGCCATAACTGTTAGTGTTTAGGAAACTACAGACAAATGTTTCCGCCTGTCGTCAAACTGACTTCTTCTTACTTTTACTGTTTCACATCAAACCCACGGCGCTTTACCGCCACCTGCTGGACGGAGTGGGAGACTACACTTCATTTCAGATATTTTTCAATCTCTTTACGTCCCCCACAATTCTCTAAATGAACTTCTAATTATTATAGCCATCATTTATGTTTGACTGGAAGTTTTAGATTAATTGTTACTCCTATACTGTATTGTACTAATTTTAACCATACAGTAGCAGTAAAAAGTTGCAGCACCTGCTCATACAAGGAATTTACATGCAAAAATATATACATATAAAAATGCAATTTAAGTGTAAACAAAGCAATATATGTTTCATATTGTTTTGGGTGTAGGTTTCATTTATGCATTCATTAAAGCAATCTATAATCAAGAATCAAGAATCGTGTCACTGTTTTCACGTAGCACAGCACTTCGGCTTAGCCACCTTACTTCAATGTGGTGCGGCAGGCCATGGGTGATGTTACTGTCACTGAGAAGGCAGTCAAACTGACGATGGTTCGGACCTCTGGCTCGGACGAAATTAACAGTTTGGACAACCACCTTTGACCAAGACGTCTTTGTCAACAAAGAAAAAAGTGGACATCGAGTGTAGGATTTTCCAAGACAAATGGACCACTTCCTGTTCGTTCACTGGTGAATGACAAACCTGTGTGCTCGGTGCAAGCAAGGAATTTAATCTTCGGACTCGGCATAGCGAAAAATACAACAGCTTGCAAGGACAACTGAGAAGACAGAAGGTAAATGAATTGTTGGCGGGTTCGAGGAAACGGCAATCTGTTTTCACCCGGAGCCGTGAGGTCAGAGATGCTGCAGTGAAAGCCAGCTACCTAATTGATAGCGTTAGCATCAAAGCCATACTCTGAGGGGGAGTTCGTTTTAAAACTTGCAACTAAAACTGAAGGCTGCAGAAATCGTAAGGCAGAGGTGTCAAACTCAATTGCACCGGGGACCAAAACTCAAAGCACACTTTAGGTCGTGGGCCGAACAGGATAAACATTCGTTGAATATACTAAAAGTAAATGTTTTTGGAACATAAATAGGAATAAAAACAGACAGGAATATTATTCCACAATAAATAAACTTAAACTTTATATAACTTGAAATACTTTGTTCTCTATCAAAATGTCTCTTGTCAAAATTATAAAAGTTACAACTATGAACATGCTGCAAAAAAACATGAAAAAATGAAATAAAAATTATGCTTTTCCACAAAAGTAAAAATAACCAATCAAAACATTCAGTTTTCTTTGCTCTTGGGCCATTGCATAAAAAATAAACTTAAACTTTAAGTATTTCCTTAAATTTATTTTTAAGGACCTTTAGCAAAGGGCCATGAGCTGGATTTGAACCCCTGACCATTACATATTGCTCCTGTTTATAAGTTTATAAGTTGTCCATTTAACCTGCTGAGCTTCAGGGGATGGTAACTGTTGTTTGTCAAGGAAAAGTAAGCATGAGGACTTGCCGCTGCTGTGTATTCTGGGAAACCTTGTGGTTTTTTCCAACTTTGTTGTACGAACAACAAATTACATTTTCAGCTTATTCACAATTACAAATTTAGACATATTGAAGTACACACGATTAGTCTGATGTGTATTTTCATGTCAAGTAGTACAGCTATTTTAATTTTCATGTTCAAACAAATCAAAATACCAACTCTGCTGAACAGACTGTAGTTATCTTTTTTTTACAGTGCACAAACTCACAAAATTCCTTGTGTAGCTCAAGAACTCTATTGAGAATCTTTCCTGGACTCAGCCAACACACCTCTGTATGATAAGGAATGTCGGCAAATTCTGAATCTATTTCTCACAAAAAAGAATGAAATTGCCGGTGGTTCAAACCTTCAGCTCGGATAAAGTTTACGGTTTGCATTACAGTGCTCATTAAATGTTCCATTTTTAACACTTTACCACACGGCGTTTCCTGATGGATGATGCAGTGATATGCTGTCAACTCACCAGTACAGTTCTCCTCCTGCATCTTTACTCGCATCCTCCCCACTTTTTTCACCGCACATCACCGGTGCTCCATCTGTTGTAAGTCCAACAACAAGTTTGACCCAGGGCAGTTTCATGTCGGTTACACTTGGACATACATTTTCAAAAATGTCTTTTCCTGTTGTTGTCCCTTGCATTGATTTAATGTCCAATATTTCCTCTGTAACGCTCAAATCGGAGTCCACTCCACGGATGAAGATGGCTAGCTGTGCAGTGTCCATCATGTCAGTACTTTCATCAACAGCAGGAGAGTATTCAATAAACTTTTTGCTTCTTACAGTCAACCGTGTTCTTAAATCAGTGGCCATCTGACAAACCCGATCAGCAACTGTATTTCTACTCAGGCTTAGATTTGCCAACATCTGCTTTTTGTGTGGACACCTTCAGCATACAGTTCTTCAGAAACTCTCCCTCAGTAAATTGACTGGTTTGGCTATCTCTTCTGCCACAATAAAGCTTGCTTTCACAGCAGCTTCACTTTGTGTTTTCGCTCTGGTGAAAAACATCTGCTGAGATGTCAGATTCTTCTTTAACTCTTCTACTTTCTGAAGCTTCTGGTCTGCATGCAGGTTTTTCAGCTTGTCCTGATGTTTTGTCTCAAAGGGCCGTCTTAGATTAAATTCCTTAATTACAGCCACATTAGCTCCACAAATAAGACGCATGGCTTTACGGCAATGTCAACATACATAAACTCAGCCTCCCATCGCTCCTAAAAGCAACTTGTATATGAGACTGTATGTCCAAGAGAGAGGTGTAAAGTATTTATTTATTTGTTTGCATCCAGTGCACATTTTGCTTTTTTCACAGTGAGTTTGCAAAACTCTTGCAGCTCAGTGAGTGAGAGGTCATACAAAACTGTTGTGAGACTTGTTTGCCTAAAGTGTCAGACTTAAAATATTAACACAAGAATTAGTCAGAGCTCGTGTATTCCAGTGAGACTATTGAGGATAGTTTGCTAAATCCCTACGTACCTTCACTTTGTCTTAAACTTGATGGTGAACATAACAAAGGAGCACATGATGAATTTCAGCTGATACATTAGACTCTAACTTCCAAAAATGGCATCAAATATTAATATCATGCTCTGATGAAGGCCCACTGTTTCACAGTATTACATTAACATGTTGTGTTGGGTGTAGTCTTTTCCCTGCTGCATTAAAGATTCTTCCTGTTTCTCTGATTCACGCCGGTTCACAGACTGAAACGCTCTGCTGAAACTTGGCCCGGTTCCATTGTGTCTGTAAAGCTTTCTGTCTGTCTGTCTCCCTGCATCAGGTCACAGCTCAGACAATAAAGGAGCGATACATTATGGCTTTTGACCAGCCACTGAAACAACTTACTGCCATACCAGTGGCTTGCATCTTGGTTGCTCTTCAGGTTTAATCTTCATCAACCTTCATCTTTGTCTCAGCACTACACAATCTCTGAACCTCCCTCCCTGCTGTGTCTTTTTGGGGTTAAGCAGCTTGCACCATGTAGTTCCTATCATGGAACAGTGTAATATTATGTCATTACTATACTTCTTGACATTATGTTTTGGTTTGGACTTTTGGGAACTAACTGATATGATTGTAAAACACAATGCCGCGAGGAAGCAGAGCAGCAGGATATAAGTAAACAAGAATCCTGAAGTACTGAAAGCATTTACTGGACTTTCTGCTGCATCTCTAACTACATCCAACAGTCTACTAACCTAAACAGCACTTCTGTGTCCCAACAACAAGACAAACTACTAACAAACTGTAAATTAGTAAATTTTTCAAAAGTCTATGTGTGACTAACTTAAAACCTGATGCACTGAATGGATTTTGTTAAGACAAATAGTGTCCAAATACAGTTTTTGAAGAAGAGGTATTTTGCATGAAAACCTGGGATATGTAATATGTATAAAACATGTTTAAAGTTTGGGTAGCAGTACCTACTGAATCTCAACCTGGTTGTTGATAGACCTCACATCTGTATTTGCTAGCATATTATGTTTATCTTTCTCACACATTTATAGATTCTGTTACTCTATAGGATAAAAAAAAATAAAAAATCAAGAAATGATCAAGGTCCAACATCTGGTGCCAAATAATGGGTGCCAAAAAAGTGCAGTGTCTGCATATATATATATATATATATATATATATAGGTACCACATTAACGTGAAGCATGCGTTAGTCAGGGATTCTAACATGAACCTTTAAAAGTGTGTAATAAACACCTCAAGTGTTAAGTATATTCTCTTCTTTCTTGAGTCTTTGCAGATGCAAAATTAAATGTAATTAGTTTAGATTAAAAAGGAATTATAGTTAATCGTGATTAATCAAAATTATTTCACAGCAACCCTGTGATTAATCTGATTCAAAATCTGAATCGTTTAACAGCACTATTTAGAAAATTTCTGTGAAGATAATTGTGAAAAAAAACATATCAGACACAAATTACTATTCTAAACAGAGCACTTTTAGACCATGTCTGGATGGGAATGTTGTTCTTATGGTATGATTCCACTTTTCCTCCTTGGTGTCATTAATGTTGTATGCATGAAGCAGCACACGCTCCTCTTGATGAGGCACTGACTCGGGGTGCAGGGTTACACACTACTAGAGTTTCATGAAAGTGGAAACCCGGTCTGTCAGCAAGTACTGATGCAAAGCAAACCACAGCGGGAGGTCCTCTAAACACATGCAGTTGATAAACTGAGAACCAACACGACGACTGAAGCAGGTGTCATGCAGGTATGACGTTGATTCTTTGCAGCTTATACATTTTAATATAACTTATGTTTGCTACTTGTATCGTAATTTATACTTTCTATTTCTCTGTCTAATGTTCCAGTGCTCTCTGTGCAAGCTACGTACCCACCAGTGGTGTTTCCTGCTCTTCAACGTGCTGCTCTTCCATGCCTTGCTGTTTGGGGCAGACTTTGTTGAGGAATACCTCCTGCAGCCCACGCCTGGGGTTTACACTGATGGCATGGTTGTTAGTGTGAGGGAGAAAGCGAGGAAACTAGACCTGAGCAACTCCAGGGACAACGTGTCCAAGAGCTATCTTATTACTAACCCTGACGCCTGCAGAAACTCTGACCTCTTCCTCCTCACTCTGATCTTCAGCTCACCTGCTAATGTCACCCAAAGAGATGCGGTCAGGAAGACATGGGCCAACCAAGTGCTCATCCAAGGCTTTCCAGTCAGGATACTGTTCTTCTTAGGCTCAACTCAGACTTCTGCTGCACAAGAAGACCTTGTGAAAGAGTCTGAGCTCTATGGAGATGTAGTGCAGGGTCATGCTGCAGCTGACTCATCCATCCATGGCCCCACAGAGAGGACAACATTGGCTTTCCTCTGGGTGATCACTTTCTGTCCTCTTGCACGCTTTGTTCTGCTGACCAAGGACTCTACATTTGTCAATCTCCCTGCCATCGGAGGCTACCTGCTCGGGCTACACAGACACCCTGAGGACCTCTATCTAGGCCGAGTGATCCAGAGAGAGTCTCCTGACAGAGACCCCAACAGTCCTGGTTACCTGCCCCCAGCCGTATATCCTGAAAAGTACCTGCCTGAATACTGTGACGGAACAGCTTACGTTCTATCCCAGGATGTGGTCCGGAAAGTGTTCGTAGCATCTGCAGCTGTGCGCGCATCTGCTCCAGCTGATGTTTACGTGGGCCTTTGTGCTCAGAAAGCTGGTGTTGCACCAACCCACAGCGCCAGGTTCTCGGGAGAGAAACACATCCGCTACAACGCCTGCTGCTACCGCTATATGTTCAGCTCAGCAAGAATGGGAAGATATGAACTAGAGAGAGTGTGGGCAGATCTGCAGCTGAAAGGTGGAAGATGTTCACTGTTCCAGACTTACTATGGCCTCGTGACCTGCAAGGCCCTCACATACTTGGACAAACTGTCCTTCATGAACTCCCCGGAACAAAATGAACCTTATGGTTAACTGATAGGGTGCTGGGTTAAGAAAAAAAAAAGTGGAATAAGCTTTTTTTCTTGTGTACATGTTTTTCAAAGTGGATCACTGTAATATATATCAATAGATATGTGTAATTGAACATGCAGTGAAAATTAAATAAAATCTTGTTATATATCTCCAAGCTGATAAGATCGTCTCTAAAATGTCTAAATCACCTCCAAACTTGAGGGTGGGAATGCACACAACCAGGAGAAAATAGATCTTTTGCAAATATTTTTACTAATCAAACACAAGTGTATATAATACTAATATTATCTGTTGAATTGCTTTGTAACAATTGTTGGAATAGAGACATTTTCTTAGTTCTGTGTGTTTCTTTCTAAATATGAGAAGCATGGTGGACATTTTCTGGTTACAAAAGAATACATACATAACACAAACTTATCCACTTATGCGAGCTATAAGGAGTCATTAATAATATTCAGTATGTATTTGCTTGGCAGAGTCTAATTTTTTCAGAACTCGTCGTCCTTGTTTTGAAAAGCCCTGCACGCCCACACAGGTATTTTGACTTATTCTGGCTCATAAATGCTCAGGCAAGTTCGACGAGGACCGACGTTTTGACATCTCTCAGTTAGAAAAGGATGGATGCAAATTGTGAAACTGCTGAATTCCATTTGACTGCCTGAGAGGTTCAGTCTCTGGGTCTTGTTGTTGTGCACAACGGCTAGCTCGCATTGTCACGACTTGCCGGGACAGCTGAATATAATGAAGCCATGATATTCATAATGCCTGTGCTTCTCCTGCTTTGACAATTCCAAATGTGTGGGCAAGGTAGGGCTAAGGATGTTGTCTTGCCCTTGGCACACATGCAAAATAACAAGTAGGTGAGTCAGGGAGCTGTAAATGAAGCAGAGTCTGTACGAGCCCACACAGTCCTAACAGGAGGTCTAATCAGGACAAAATGATTGAGAACACCTGTGTGGGTGGACGTTCGGTGTGGTGAAAGACGGACAAAACTGTGGTACAGTATCGACCTTGATATTCAGGTGTTTTTTAGTTTAAACTTACCTTTGACAAAAGAATACTAATTGAGTGAAAATGCCTTTTATAGAGATAGTAGCAAGTATAGCAGGTGTCTGAGTTTGACATATTTGAAGCTATGGTGTCATTCATCAACTTGGTAAGTTGTATTTCCTGATTTGGGGGGAATTTTAAATGAATTTAATAGTAGTCTAGTAGATTATGGCCTAAATGACAGATTAGCTCAAACTAAACTGATGGGTTTTCAAGAAATGTTATTATTATTTACATATTTTCCAGGAAAAGATACAGTTCACTGAGTACACCGAGGAGGACATCTAGTGCCCAGTATGAGGGACAGCAGCCTGTTAACTTGCTGTCACTTTTAACATTTTAGTGGTTCTTTATTTGAAGTCTTTTATATAAAATCTGCTTATCTTTTTTCATATGAAGCCTCTACCCCAATAGAATTATTGATAGCATTTACAGGAATCGGTTAATATCATTTAACAAGGAACAGTCACGTGTTCAAGTGTTAGTATGTTAACTGTATGTGGGTTCTTTTGGTTTGCATTGATTTAGTGTAACTGAAAGGTGTAAACACATATCATTTAGTACTACAGTACAGCAATGTTTGACTTTCATTTAAGGTTTCCCAGCAATTTTATGTTCTCTAAATCTTGCTCAAACGACTGCTTCTCACTTCAAATTCCACAAAAAGGAAAGTTTGGCCACTGTCCCAGCACCACGAGCTGACCAAACAAAATGTTTGGGTGTTCTACAACCTTCTCTTCTGTTTCCCTGCCAGTGGTTCACACTGCAACATTCGAATCCATGCTGGCCAGGTTCCATTGTGTCTGTGAAGCTTTCCCCGGCTGTCTGTCTCCCTGCATCAGGCCGAGGTATTCAAACAATAACATCTCAGCATGTCTATAATCATTCTGGCCTAAGACCAGTCATAGCAACCATTTGACTGGCATACCATCATTGTGAACCCAGATCGCTCTCTAGGATTAATCAGAATTAATCAGCATCAACACGATCCATCCGTAGCCCGAGCACCACATGATCCCTGGCTTCTCTCGCTGTCTATTCCTTAACATGTGGCCCCATGATGCTTCAGTTTTCGGCTGTTGTCGTATTATGGAAACTGTTGAGGAAACACCTGAACACCTGAGGGAACAGTTCTACAATCATTCACTTTCTTGCTGAGAGATAGATGAGAAGATTGACACCACTGAGACCAGTTAAGGAATGATCCAGCACAAGATTTGCCCATAAAATCATAATTTCTCATTTTTAGACAAACACCCATGACAGTAAATGGCTCTCATACCATGCTGTCACTTCAGCTCAGTAACTAGTGGTCAGTAGAAGCCTGACAGAAAGTTAAATTACTTTTGAGTAAAGCAGTTGCCTTCCAAGTGTATATGCAGAAACCCAGCTGTTACTTTGCTTCCTTCCATTGTGTTATTGTTGGACCAACCCCGTCATTTGTCACTTTATCATACATCTGTGATCATACTCTTTTCTTTTCACTTGTTACCCTCAGTGCCCCAGTTTGAGGTGGCTTCTCCATTTCCCCGTGACATGTTTGTTGTAGTTACCTTTGCTTGCCACACACTGTTATGAAGTCAGTGATAGCTGCTTGCGCAAGTGGACTTATTTTCGGAAAAGTAGAATTCAGTGGCCAAAACAAAAGTAATGGTCCTACATTATTTTTGTTGCTTGAAAGAGAGGTCATTTTAGTTCATTTTAAAGTCATATGAGGGCATTTCAAAAAGTTCTGGGCCTCACTAGAAAGCATCAGAATAGAAGGACTCTTCTTGCACTATTTTTCAACATAATCCCCTTTAATTCCAATGCACTTTGTACACTGATGTTCGAGCTTTGCTATCCCTTTGTGGAAGGTCACATCTTGAGCCTCCAGATTCTCCTCAAAAGCATGACCTCATCATCACTTTGAAAATGGCGACTGCCCAAGTGGGATTTCAGCTTGTGAAACACACAGAAGTCAGATGGTGCCAGTTTAGGTAAGTAAGGTTTAATGGGGCAACAGTTCAAAGCCACATTTGGCTGCTTTTGCCACTTGAGCTGCGTGGACAGATGCATTGTTCTGGATCAACAGCTGCCAGCACAAAGCTTTCCTCTCCTTTTTTCTTTTATTGCTTCAGACATTTAAGTTTTTGTGGACAGTGATGATAGGCTTTATAGTATATAGTTACGCCCCTTGTTTCCGGGTGAGACCAAGAACTTTTAAGGCAACATTTAAAATTTTATTAAATTGCATCAGTTTTTTTTTAACATAGGGAAATAAATATTTGTTGTTCAAGCACACAAGATCCCAATTACAGAATGGACATTATTCAACAACAAAGTAGGACTATAATGGAATTGATCAGAAATCATAAGTCAGTAGCATACTTGTGATGCATAGAGTTTATGATGCTGTATTTGATGGCTTTAGGAGCCTTGTGCCACTCTTCCTGAAGGGTTTGTTGAACTTGGAAAACATATTTGGGGACGGGATCATGTTGTCGGACATCCAGAGTTGTGTAAAACTTTTTCTGGTGGAGTTGTGGACATTCAAGAGCCTGGTTACAGCTCAACGACCCATTCTCATCTTTCTCTTGTCATCTGTGACATCATGCCATTTGAATAAAGCTGCATTTTAAGGTGGCTTTTTATCACCACCAGTCTAAGGAGTGTCTGTGGGCCACGCCATCTGATCTTTGTCCTTTTGAAAAGATTTGCATGCTGCCTTTTTTTTGTTCAGAGTCATTACACTTTAAGATAGAGCCCAGAGTGTCCTCTAACTCTTTGCCTTACGTCCAAACTCACAAAAAAATATGTCTTGTGTTTACTTGCTACTGTGGAATTCAAAAAGTTGCCAAAACTATTTGTGAGTGCAGTTATTCTCTACACAAAGTCATCAACATAAACTACTGGCTCAGAAACTCTGTTGAGGTCTGGTAGGATTTTCCAGGAGAAAGTGGAAATCGGGTTAGCAAAGTGGGAAAGCCATCAGAACCCCGAAACCACATGTAGACTACAGAGCACACACACACACACACACACACACACACACACACAGAGACGACCCAGCCTGCAGAGATTGTTAATGTGAGGTTGAGGGGTCGGTAAACTGCATGTGGGTGGTGTGCTCTAATGAATGCCTCTCCTCAGAGACATGCATCTCTGCAGAGACAGACTCATCAAACCAGAGAAGACTGTTGTATTTAGTGTGTTTGCAGTCTCAGGATCCACAGCCACTGATTCAAGGCAATGGTCGGTCAGAGGGAGTAAATGTCACAAGTGATGAAAGAAATAACTGTCTGGCAATTCTGTATGTGCACGTGTCATTCGTGAGAATATATAGTGTGCGTTTTTTTGTACATTCATGTGCAATCCTTATAGGTACGTGGGAGTTTTATGTTCCGAGCTGAAACTCAGTATTCATGTGGCCCTGCAGCCCACGTTCACTTACGTAGAAGCAGTAACCTCAAGGATAAACCCTCTTTTTTGACGACATCCGCGGTTTCTGCTCCTTTCCCTTTTTGTAAACTCCATAATCTTTCCTTTGAGGCTACGGTAACTTTGCCAAGCCAGGAGTTTGTGCCTCTCCGTGCAGCTGCTTTGGACTTCTTGTGTTTTAATTATGCATTCTATAGCTTTTGCCGGACTATTTTTTCTCAAAACTGCTCCATCTGGATGAAATTAAGTGCATTAAGCATGAAAGATTTAAGTGCATTTCTCTGTGTAGCAGCTCTTGGGATGAACTTGAGCACAGTTGAAGATTTCTCATAGTATTAAGTATATTTATTAAAAATACTTAACATTCATTAGACAAACCTACCATCTTACTGAGTGTTCATTCATAATCTCTGGGTGTGCAGGAGATATTTAAAATGTCCCTTATGACACATAAAGTCATGACAACATGCAGTTACAGAAAAATATAGCCAACCCAGAGAAGCAGGCCCAGATATGTTCATGGACAGTGCACTACTTCTTGCTACCACCCCCAAATCTGCATTCAGGCACATTTTACAGATGCCAAAATGTTTTAAACATGATGGATACAATGACACAAAACAGTTGTATATATTGTATCACCTCCTAATCATCAGAGTTCAGAGAGTTTGTTTTTTTTTGTAAGATTGACTTATTGTGGTTCTCTGTTTTTTTGGTTTCAAAATCCCCCAAAGTTTGAATGCTTTAAATAGTGTAGCTTCTGCTGTGAATAACAAGTATGTTTGTGTTGAAATGGTGTTGTCACCCTACAGACACGTCTTTTAAAGTCAAACTGATAGACGGCAGTGTAAAGCTCAAAATGCAAAATCATACTGCAGCTTGATATAATTTACCAGAAACTACAGTGCCTTGTGAAAGTATTCGGCCCCCTTGAACTTTTCAACCTTTCGCCACATTTCAGGCTTCAAACATAAAGATATAAAATTTTAATTTTTTGTCAGGAATCAACAACAAGTGGGACACAATCGTGAAGTGGAACGAAATTTATTGGATATTTTAAACTTTTTTAACAAATAAAAACCTGAAAAGTGGGACGTGCAATATTATTCGGCCCCCTTGCATTAATACTTTGTAGCGCCACCTTTTGCTGCAATTACAGCTGCAAGTCGCTTGGGGTATGTCTCTATCAGTTTTGCAC
Source organism: Acanthochromis polyacanthus (assembly GCF_021347895.1). Taxonomy (NCBI): domain Eukaryota; kingdom Metazoa; phylum Chordata; class Actinopteri; family Pomacentridae; genus Acanthochromis; species Acanthochromis polyacanthus. The sequence continues at coordinate 13,542,355 of NC_067130.1, forward strand.
ATCGAGAGACTGAAATTCTTGCCCATTCTTCCTTGCAAAACAACTCGAGCTCAGTGAGGTTGGATGGAGAGCGTTTGTGAACAGCAGTCTTCAGCTCTGCCCACAGATTCTCGATTGGATTCAGGTCTGGACTTTGACTTGGCCATTCTAACACCTGGATACGTTTATTTGTGAACCATTCCATTGTAGATTTGGCTTTATGTTTTGGATCATTGTCCTGTTGGAAGATAAATCTCCGTCCCAGTCTCAGGTCTTTTGCAGACTCCAACAGGTTTTCTTCCAGAATGGTCCTGTATTTGGCTCCATTCATCTTCCCATCAATTTTAACCATCTTCCCTGTCCCTGCTGAAGAAAAGCAGGCCCAAACCATGAGGCTGCCACCACCATGTTTGACAGTGGGGATGGTGTGTTCAGGGTGATGAGCTGTGTTGCTTTTACGCCAAACATATCGTTTTGCATTGTGGCCAAAAAGTTCCATTTTGGTTTCATCTGACGAGAGCACCTTCTTCCACATGTTTGGTGTGTGTCTCCCAGGTGGCTTGTGGCAAACTTTAAACGAGACTTTTTATGGATATCTTTGAGAAATGGCCTTCTTCTTGCCACTCTTCCATAAAGGCCAGATTTGTGCAGTGTACGACTGATTGTTGTCCTATGGACAGACTCTCCCACCTCAGCTGTAGATCTCTGCAGTTCATCCAGAGTGATCATGGGCCTCTTGGCTGCATCTCTGATCAGTCTTCTCCTTGTTCGAGGTGAAAGTTTAGAGGGACGGCCGGGTCTTGGTAGATTTGCAGTGGTCTGACACTCCTTCCGTTTCAATATAATTGCTTGCGCAGTGCTCCTTGAGATGTTTAAAGCTTGGGAAATCTTTTTGTATCCAAATCCAGCTTTAAACTTCTCCACAACAGTATCTCGGACCTGCCTGGTGTGTTCCTTGGTCTTCATGATGCTCTCTGCACTTTAAACAGAACCCTGAGACTATCACAGAGCAGGTCCATTTATACGGAGACTTGATTACACACAGGTGGATTCTATTTATCATCATCAGTCATTTAGGACAACACTGGATCATTCAGAGATCCTCACTGAACTTCTGGAGTGAGTTTGCTGCACTGAAAGTAAAGGGGCCGAATAATATTGCACACCCCACTTTTCAGTTTTTTATTTGTTAAAAAAGTATAAAATATCCAATAAATTTCATTCCACTTCATGATTGTGTCCCAATTGTTGTTGATTCTTGACAAAAAATTAAAATTTTATATCTTTATGTTTGAAGCCTGAAATGTGGCGAAAGGTTGAAAAGTTCAAGGGGGCCGAATACTTTCACAAGGCACTGTATATCTGCAGTAACTGACAGTGTGCAGTTTTTCAAAAATGTCATCAATCTCTAAACTTTAAACCAATTTAAAATTTTAAAAATGTAATAATTAAAAAAAAAAAATCAGAGTAATAGTCTCTTACGGTCCTGAACATAAACAATTTTGAGAAAAATTTGTGTTTAGTCATCCACTGTCAGCACAAATATTAAATCGTTACCCACAGTCTTCTACTAGTTTACCTTTTGTTCATGGAAGTCATCACATGTTCAGCACAGCTCAGCCTCAGCCATCGATATCTCTAGTGGTGGATAGGACCAGCCAAGATAAGACAAGACAGGACGAGCCAAGACAGGACAAGCCAAGACAGGAATGGACAGGACAGGACAAGACAAGACGAATGAATGCAAATCAGTGAAATAATCAATTCTTTATTCCTACTATTATACTCTTTTTTACGGCATCAAAACTACCTTTTGATTGCTGTAACAAGGAACAACAACCAAAAAAATATCATACAAATGATAAATGTTCCAAATGTAAGAAGCAAACATCTCCATGTTGACTATCCGGTTGATGGCGGCCTCGCAGTCGCGGTGGTAGTTCTGACACACTTAACCAGATGGGACATTGTGTCAGTGCTGAATCTTGCAGTAGCCACAAGATGTGAAAGACAAAATAGGATAAATGTCATTGATCCCTACAGGGAGAATCCCTCTTGTCGTATGATTCATAGAGATAGAGACTGAATGAATCCATGTATGTCTTCCAGTCCGAGGTCCCCAAATGGATCTGCCGCAGACTCTGAATCAAAATTTGAGGGTTTTATATTCATATTTCACCCACAGAAAACAACAAAAACAGGAGAAATCAACAAACTGTATGCATTGTAATACTGAACAAAAATTGAATTGCCTTTGTATTCTTTGTGTTGCAGCTTTTCACATAAAGCATGAAGCTCCACTGTAAACATTTACGTGACAACAACACAGAGGTATACTTAAACACAACAGGATAGTTGAATGTATACCCACTGAGCAGGAATTTGCATGCAATCTTTTCAGGGAGCACTTTGTTTTTCCACTTCATGCTCTGCTCCTCTTACACTACCTTATCTAACAAAACGCACAAAGAAGAAGCACTCTGTTGTTGTTGGGTGACTTCCTAAAGATGACTATTGTAGTTGTTCTTCTAACTGGGGGCACAGCCAAGAAAGTCATTAAACTCTATCCTCTGAGCATCATTCATATCTGCAACTAATTTTACTGCAGTCCATCCCGCAGCTGCTGAGACATTTTGGAGTCAGAAATATGAGTCTCGATGCCACCGTGAGGAAAAGACAGATGGTCAAATTTTGGAGATATTTCAGTTTGAATTGAAACGATGCAACAGAGGAAATGACAGACTAATATTGCCATCCACAGAACCATGGCAAAAATATATGAGAATCAGCTCTAAAAGACAACATGTAGCATGTTTGTAAAGCCTGGCTATGTCTTTCATTTTCTCTTAAGCGTCTAGATTAGCGTGCGATTGGCTCCTTTTCCCGTAGCCATGCCAAGGTTTGGACATTTGTTTGCTTCCAATTCAAAAATGGATAAATCTTTTGGTAATTGCCGCTGGTACTGCTCGCTGTAATGAGTTGGGCCTGTCAGAGTACTGAAGCACTGACTGATTTATGAAAGGGATCCTCAGTCACTGCTGTCAGGATCAGTGCTGGGTGGAGACTCGGGCTGTAATGGAGCATATCAGATCGCACATTATTAGAGGCTTGTTCTGTATTTGTTGCTGAGCTCTGGCTTGGCAGTGGAGCGTCTTCTCCTCTACTTTGTCTCAAATCTTCACTGCTAGACGATGAAGACATCTGCTAGCACTCAATGCTCCGCTGTTCTCCTTGAGCTTCTCACCACTTTACCGCAGTTCTTTGGTTCTCTATTTCAGACCCAAGAAGGTTCACTTAATCAAATGTCAAGACAACTTCAAGATTATTTGCTAACATTATACATAATTACCTAAAAGCTTTTGAGCTTCTTCTTAAAGCCCCAGTATGTGTTTTACTATAAAAGTTTACACTCGTGCCCTGCATGAGTAAAACTGTAAACACAACTATAAACCCAGCCTATAAAAGGACATCAAAGCCAAACCATTAAATAAGATAATTTATAGCATACATAGCAATAATAATACACTTTATCTTTGAATATGCACTATAAAACACATTGTTCTCAACAGATGTAATGACGGTTATAATTATACTATAGGAGAACAAATGTTTATTATTGTTCTTGGCAGTAATTATCTACAAGTACTCATATATACAATCCACAACTGGCACAAAAACAGCTAATTAATGACATAATATAATATGGCTGTTTTCATAATTATATCTGATTACGTTCCTAAACAAGTATCTACAGTGTGTTAGAGTATATGTAATTAACTGTATTAATCATTCAATCACACAGTTTTATCTGTTCTGAAGCTGTTGAAAACTCATACATATCAAATCAGTTCCCCTGATTAATTTAAATATTATGGTTAAGACCCTGCTAGTCATTTATATATCACATTTAAAACAACCGGTTTCAATTCTAAGTGCTTTCTAGCACAGAAATACGGCTGATTTTACAAATTTCCCAAACAAATTGAATAAGTTCAAAATCCTAGGATATTATTTATCATATAAATTTACCTGAGTAATTTAAAAATTAAATCTAAGAACCTACAGTATTATTTATTGTGTATATACACTCAACAAAAATATAAACACAACACTTTTGTTTTTGCTCCCATTTTTTATGAGATGAACTCAAAGATCTAAAACTTTTTCCACATGTACAATATCACCATTTCTCTCAAATATTGTTCACAAATCTGTCTAAATCTGTGATAGTGAGCACTTCTCCTTTGCTGAGATAATCCATCCCACCTCACAGGTGTGCCATATCAAGATGCTGATTAGACACCATGATTAGTGCCCAGGTGTGTCTTAGACTGCCCACAATAAAAGGCCACTCTGAAATGTGCAGTTTTATCACACAGCACAATGCCACAGATGTGGCAAGATTTGAGGGAGCGTGCAATTGGCATGCTGACAGCAGGAATGTCAACCAGAGCTGTTGCTGGTGTATTGAATGTTCATTTCTCTACCATAAGCCGTCTCCAAAGGCGTTTCAGAGAATTTGGCAGTACATCCAACCAGCCTCACAACCACAGACCACGTGTAACCACACCAGCCCAGGACCTCCATATCCAGCATGTTCACCTCCAAGATGGTCTGAGACCAGCCACTCGGACAGCTGCTGAAACAATCGGTTTGCATAACCAAAGAATTTCTGCACAAACTGTCAGAAACCGTCTCAGGGAAGCTCATCTGCATGCTCGTCGTCCTCATCGGGGTCTCCACCTAAATCCAGTTCGTCGTTGTAACCGACTTGAGTGGGCAAATGCTCACATTCGATGGCGTCTGGCACGTTGGAGAGGTGTTCTCTTCACGGATGAATCCTGGTTTACACTGTTCAGGACAGATTGCAGACAGCGTGTGTCGTGTCGTGTTGGTGAGCGGTTTTCTGATGTCAATGTTGTGGATGGAGTGGCCCATGGTGGCGGTGGGGTTATGGTATGGGCAGGTGTCTGTTATGGATGAAGAACACAGGTGCATTTTATTGATGGCATTTTGAATGTACAGAGATACCGTGACGAGATCCTGAGGCCCATTGTTGTGCCATACATCCAAGAACATCACCTCATGTTGCAGCAGGATAATGCACGGCCCATGTTGCAAGGATCTGTACATAATTCTTGGAAGCTGAAAACGTCCCAGTTCTTGCATGGCCAGCATACTCACTGGACATGTCACCCATTGAGCATGTTTGGGATGTTCTGGATCGGCATATACGACAGCGTGTACCAGTTCCTGCCAATATCCAGCAACTACGCACAGCCATTGCAGAGGAGTGGACCCCCCTGCACCTTTCAGAGTGGCCTTTTATTGTGGGCAGTCTAAGGCACACCTGTGCACTAATCATGGTGTCTAATCAGCATCTTGATATGGCACACCTGTGAGGTGGGATGGATTATCTCAGCAAAGGAGAAGTGCTCACTATCACAGATTTAGACAGATTTATGAACAATATTTGAGAGAAATGGTGATATTGTGTATGTGGAAAAATTTTTAGATCTTTGAGTTCATCTCATAAAAAATGGGAGCAAAAACAAAAGTGTTGTGTTTATATATTTTTTGAGTGTACATTTATTCAAGTCAGGCCAAGGCCCTAAAACATTATTTAAAACTCAGCATTTTAAATATTGTATTATAACATATTTAAATTTGAATATTATACACTATTTTAAGTTGCCTGACAATTAAAAAAAAGTTTATACCCAAAGAAATTATATTAAAACATATAAAATATTTAGTACTGACATATCAGAGGAGCAATTTTTGATGAAAACATTAATCAATGCATAAAAATTCTCTCTACTGCATTATACACTTTCCTCACCTCCTCTTCATTGAAATGTAATGAAATGATAAAGTACTTGAAATTAGAAATGTCACAGAACTGCTGTCTTATAATCTCCAGAGTAACACTGGACAGGAAAGTTTGAATGAGTGAGGGAGCAAATATGAGCACAAGTGTTTTACAGGGAGGCTGGACTTGTAATAACAGTCATTACAAACACTGGGTTTCCCAATAAAACCAACACATCTCATTACAGCTTCCTCCTCTGAGGCTCACAGGAAGTGACGGGTGATCAGCACCCCAAACCAATGACTGGGCCGAGCACGGCACATATGTCCAATCTGTATATCAAACCTAACGTCTGCGGTTAAGGCTGCGTTTAGAGATCCAGCAGTACAGCTGCCCTGGACTTTTACTATTTTTGTGGAGCTATAGGAGCTAAATGCATCACAAAACCTTGTCCTTTATTGTTTTTAGGTTTCAGCAGCATGACAGTGTGGTTACCACCTCACTTAAAGAGCACCACAAGTGAAAAGTTAACATGTCCCAACCCTATATTGCTGGCCAGTCAGCACAATGTAATGTTCCACAGCAGTAGCCTAGCCGCGCTAGACCCATGCTCTGGACGCAAGGGTCTCAGCACGCTCGACAGGGAGGGAGGCGGGCTAAAAGGTTGTCTATCAAATCGCTCTGCAGCAATTGGGTAGGTATACAACCAATCAGCACAACAAATAGGCTCCTAGAGCGCTGGAAATCAGAGGATGCGGTAGTTCGGTGAAGCCTTATTTATACAGTCAATGGGTGAAGCTCAAGTATATTACAGACATGTTAACATGTTAACAGACATGTTAACAGAAAGATTATTCAGAGTCGGTGCTAATGGAGCTCAACGACTGTTGTCGTTTTTGTTGTCGACCCTGGCAGAGAATTAAATTCGTTGCCGTGGGTTGTCTAGCGCGGCTAGGCTAGTTGTTTCCAGTTGTTTCTGTCAGAATCGTCGCGCCTCTGTCGTCACTTAGTTACCCCCGCCTTCTGACTCTACACTTCATGGTGATTCGTCCGGCCAGTTTTAGGAGCATCCAACCTCGAGCCTGATGGAGGGTAACTAGACCCACCCTGGCAAAGAATTAAATTCGTTGCCGTGGGTTGTCTAGCATGGCTAGGCTACCACAGCATGGCATCTATAGTAGATTTAGCTGTAGACCCCGAGGGAAGAGGAGTAGAAATACAATTTTTTTAAAAAAAGGCAAAATGAGCAAAAAGCTGACATTTTGTGAAATGCATTGCGTGGAGAGTCACAGCATGGACACAGAAAATGTTTCTGCAGTGTTTTTCCCTTGTCCATTTAACCTGCATTTGATGAATCCGATGTAGATAAGAAATAGTCTGACAGAAAGACAGAAATGAGCATTTTTACCCTTTTTAAACAACTTAAACAGCTCTTAAACAACAACACGTAAGATGTTAATTCTCGAGCTTTCCAGGAATATTGTGTTATGTTTCCCCTACTTCTGGCCTTTGTGCTAACTTATAGAGAGGTGAAGTCTTTCACTGTTTCCCGTGGCACCTTATTTTGGAAAAAATATATATGGTAGTCAACGGTGAGAGACAAGTAATTATGCCATGAACTGCACATATGATACTTGTCAATTAAAATTATTTTATTTTGCAAGTCAAGAAATGTGTAGTTTATCTTAAGACAGTGTTTTTTGTGAAGCAGCTGAGTGAACTACATCTCTAGACTTGCTCAACATTTGTCACCAACACCAACATGGCCGTCATCATATTTCATCTTCTCCTTCTAAAACAAGATGAAAAGTGTCCAAAGAGGTGAAAATCTCTAGAAATCCACCCATGCTGTGAGCTAGAGCTATGCGAATGGTGCAGATCTTTTTGGCCTTTAATTTTTAGGTGCAGTTAAGAGGCAGACAGGAAAGTAGAGAGAAGAGATGCAGTAAAGGGCCATGAGTGGGAATTGAATCCAGGCCAGGGCATCAGGGACTAGGCCTGTTCATGGGTTGCCTGCTCAACCAGTTGAGCTATCTGGGCACCCAACAGAGAGAAAGTTATGATGAAATTATTGATGCAACTTGTGCTAATTACATGTATTAACAACCTGATACTTCAGCAGCTTTAAAAGTCCCATACTGAGCTTGGTTTTAGAAAGTTGATAAAAGTGTCATAAACTGTGTCTTTGAATTTTCAGCTCAACATACTGCAAAGATGGTCCATCTCATAATGACTGCACAAGCCCTGCTTTTAGCCTTGATTAAGTGTATATAGCTTTAAATACAACAGTGGCGTAGTGGTTAGCACTTTTTAGGTTCAAATCCTGGCCTTGGCCCGGGATCTTTCTGCATGGAGTTTGCATGTTCTCCCTGTGCATGCGTGGGTTTTCTCCGGGCACTCCGGCTTCCTCCCACAGTCCAAAAATATGCTGAGGTTAATTGGTTACTCTTGTCCGTAGGTGTGAATGTGAGTGTGATTGTTTGTCTGTATATGTAGCCCTGCGACAGACCGGCGACCTGTCCAGGGTGTCCCCTGCCTTCGCCCGCGTCAGCTGGGATAGGCTCCAGCACCCCCTGCGACCCTAGTGAGGATAAGGCGGTGTATAGAGAATGGATGGATCGCTTTAAATACACTTGAGCTGCTGTCCACATCCCCTTCATGGAGTAAAACAGTTGACAACATGGCAGCTGATATATGTGGAAGACATACAGGACTTTCTATTGCTTCTGACTTGCTCTCTAAGAGTTCTTTTGACGTGAAAACAGAGCTGAATTCACCCTCACAGCTGTTGTTTTCAACTCATGTTTGGTGAAGCTGTCAGAAAATGTAGGGGAAATAACATAAGTAGTTTAGCAACGCAGTGCAGCAGCTTGGAAATGGCTCTGAAGTGACTGCTGGTTAACATGCAGTCTTAATGGGCTGCATTTCAGTCACGATTTCATATTTGCTCCATTGTCAGACAACAAAAAGGAAAAATATTTTAAAGACAACAGTTTTATTGGGAATTTTGCTGTAATAAAATAAAGTATGTGTGAGCACAGAGAGCAGGAGAGAAGCCAACACAGGTAAAGACTGATTAAAGTTGAAGCCCAACCGGTACATAAAAACACAGTAACCTGCACACTGTGTTTGTTGGTTTCAAATCAGTATTAAGGTTTTCATGATTTCTGAATGTCTCTTAGCTTGACAGTTTCCACATATTGTTCATATGACATTTGATCATATGATTAAAAATGGTAGCATCAGTGGCTGCGTGGTTTCACATTTAATATATTCTTACTGTATTCAGCACTAGTTAGTAAAAAATGTATCTCCAAAAAGAGTATGTGTTTAAATTGTTAGTCTGTAGTACAGAAAATCTTAACTGTTGTCACTGGTGATATATTTTTCTCCTGAATATCGAGAAAAAAAAATCTCATTGAAACACTGTGTGGCTATTGCTGTCATGAACTAATGAATTTCCATGTTACAACCATTCCACATCTGTACATGTACTCAAAGTGTTTCAGAGTTGTTTTAAGTCAAGTCAAGACACCGTTATATAAAACCCATTTAAAACAACAGTTGTTGAGCCAAAGTGCTTTCTAATAGAGGAATAAAACTGGTGTTGACAGTATAAGACCCCCTCCACTCTCATTTAATGCCTGTGGATTGAAGATTTACCTTAAGTGTGTGTAATACTGTCTTTAGTTGCATCTGGAAGGAAGTAGATCTAATGCTAGAGTCAGCAAAGCAATCTTCTCTGTTTCTACTGGCCTCAGATCAGTGGTCCCATTGTCCTGCCACTGAATGTGATCTTAATCTGACCTGAATAGGGTTTTGTTTCAGAGAGGACTTTCAACCAGTCATACGTGAGACACTGTGCAGTAAGCTGCTTTTCTACTGTGAGGACTGCAGACAGAGGTTTCACAGCAGGAAGATTTGTAGCTTCTGCTGGTCTGTGGCGTTTACTGGTGTCTTTTATATTTGTATCATATCATAAGGAAGCTTAAAATACTCTTTACTGGTCTCTCCGCTTGAAGATTGAAATTTATCTTGTGTTTGTAATTTTCTTTTACTGAAATTCTTTCAGACTTTATTTTCATGTGAAGTTCCCTCCAGTGAGAAACACAAACATGTCTGTGCTAAAACAGACACAGTCCATTGTCTCTTATTGACAAAGAGAAGCAGCTATTCGGTAATGATAGCTCTGACTTGGTGTGCTCAGCTATGCGAGCTCTATTCTGGTACCAAATGATTCTGTGTTGGATGAGGTGCCAGTGAACTGGTTTTAGGATTATTGTATCTTGCTAACCCTCTTATTTTGCCTCTGTTTACATCTTTCTTTAATTGTGAAAGATGCTTTCTCGCCTTCACTGCTGTCGTTTGCATGTCTGTGTCTTCACACCCAGACATGCAGTGACGCAAGTGAAACAGAAAGATGAATGGACCGACCGGTCAGCAGGCACCAGTGTGATACTGGCACTATGAACTGTGTCCGCTTCCTGTGGCTCCACAGATATTTTAGGGTTTGATGTTGTCGCCTGGTCAGCTACTATGTAAAGAATGCTGGGTGTGCATCTCCATTGTCTGGTCAAAGGCTTTTCACTCATCTCACTTCCATAAAAGTCTGGTCCACTGCTGAGAGAGATGTTTTTCTTAGAGGGACACTTGAGGGATTATTCACATGGAGTTCAGGTTACTTGTGGCAAAACTGCGGCAACCCTGATGCCATCATTACTGTAAACACGGCATGGGAATGTAGAACAACATTTTTGGACCATGCAGGTGACTAAAAGTCAGGATATGTCAGTCTGGTTATTGATTTTGATCTCTCCGTTTCAAATCCCCCAACTTTATAAAAAATACTGCAGGGGTACATCTTTATCTCTAGACAATGAGTTCTCCCTTTCTGATTCTAAAACCTGCTCTTCCTTTTCACATCAGAAGGATGTTTCAACCAACATGTAAAGGAATGTTTTTTTGAATATGTGATACATGAAAGGCATTGTGAGTTATGTCTGTGAGGTTGAACATGATGGCAGTTTATTTACCCTTCTTGCCTAGGGGTTGCTGAATAGAAAATTTCACTATAAAGGCAGAAAATACTCAAAAACATCAACTTTGATTTTTAAAGATATGTCACTGTATTAGATGCTTTTGGAAAATACACAAATTGCTGAGGGAGGATTTAGTGAAAATTCATACATATTTTATATTATTCTATCATAACATATTCATTTTTGTTCTGCTTCCTTTGTAAACATTGACAGCAGTTTTTTTTTTTTTATCCCAAAGAAAGGGTGACTTTCTAGCCAGCATCTCTATAGCCACCTGTACATTATCTGTGCTCAATACTGGAAAAATTCTTGGCCTCCAAAGTGTCACCTCATCCTGAATACACTGTTATTGCATTCAAGCCTTTACATGCACCACAAGCTGACAAGGATGTAGAACTCACAATGACACAGAACTTACATTTTTCTTTTAAAATCACTCCTATTTTAGACCTAAATATAGTCAAGTGATGTCAGCAAACAGAAACTACAAGCATTGAAACATTGAGCTGAAGTGTCTCAGGTAGAGAACCTCCAAATGCAAACTTTTGTTCTCCTTTGTAAGTGCAAAATAACAGCATCCCCACCATGAAACCGACTGCTGAGCCGAGTAGGGAGAGGAGAAGGTCCCTGTATATGGGAACGATGTGCAATGATAATGCAGTGCATATTGAATGGCATGATAACATCCAAATCAGATGGTTTCTGGGTTTGAAAGTCAGTATTTCACACAGCTGCTCCACTCTACAGTGTCAGAAGCAGTGAAATGAAACCTACTACAGCTGCCACATAATTCTGACATCATAGTTCAACGGTGACAATAGTAGTAGAAACCAGATGAAAAAAAAATTCTTATGGTCATGTAGTAGTAATGAAACCACATGCCCAATTGTTTCTCCATTAATCTATGAACTCTTCATGTTTATTTATAGTACAACTAATTTTAGTATTTTTACTGTACACATTCTGTCAGTGTGGTCCAGAGATATGCAGTCTATGCTGTAGTTTAAGCTGATATTTGTGAATATTTTCTTCCTCTGCCTCTACACTTATGTGATACTTTTTATGTGTTTCATGCTGTTAACCAGCTTTCATTTATGCCTGGAAACCTTGATTAGCATTTTACAAACTGACAAGTGAGATCTCTCTAGGAATGGTGGCATTTATCTGTCTCTTTGTCTACCACTTTGTTTCAGACTGAACTACCTCAACAACAACTGGATTGATTTCCATGGATTTTTCTGCGTTTTGTAGACAATGAAACCAAATGAATTTGGTGAGAAGGTCCTCATTTTTCTATACCACCACCAGATATACTGGTATTTGTGGTTTTGACTGGAGTGAAACTACTGGATGGAGGACATTTGGCACATATATTCATGGCTTCCTTGGAATGTATTAATTACGACTGCAAAAACTTGGATGGTTGCTTCACTTTTCAGAATGTTATTTTGTCCAATAGCTGTAAAACTACTAACATTTCCATTATCCTCAGCTGTCCTTTGTTTTAATGCTAATGCACTAAACTACTGTATGATTGTCAGAAACTCAAAAAGAAGGGACAATGAGGAGATGATTATAAAAACATTTTTTCATATATCGGTGCAGGAATACAGGTAGTAAATATGATGTGAGACAGATGACAATGTTTTGGATTGCAATGTGTTTCAAGCTTGGAGCGCTGCCTTGGGCTGCTGAAATTTACATTTTTTCAGGTGTCAGCTAGATGTTTATATCGTCTCACAAATACCTGTAATATTACTTATGAGCTAACCTGGTGTAGTTTGCTATGTAGAGATTAGTGGACCATCTTTGCACCAAAGATCCAGCTACAATGTATACATTTATACACACCGATCAGCCACAACATTAAAACTACCTGCTTAACATTGTGTCGAACAAGCTTACATTAGACTGGGATCTGGCGAGTATGGGCCTTGGGTCAATGTTTTGGACTCTTTGTTATGTTCCTTGAGCTGCTGTAAATCAGTTTTTGCAGTGCAGCTTGGGGAGGTTGCAACCTTCAGGGAGTATTGTTGCCATGGCGGGGGTTGGTTGATGTAGAACAATGATTTGGACGGTGGTATGTATCAAAGTAACATCCCCACGAATGCCAGGACCAAAGATTTCAGAACATCATTGCTATTCACTTTACCTGTCAGTATCTTTAATCTTGTGGCTGATCAGTTTATGTGAATAAATAAATGTGATTTAGAGTTCCTATGTTCTTGCATTTATATATATATATATATATATATATATATATATATATATAGTGTTCTTCTACCAGTTGTACACCCATAAGAGATGCAACTATGATTACAATCATTTCTCAATAGCAATCCCAGAGTTGAGACCATTGGTTGCTTTAAATGTGTTTCCAGTTCTTTTCCTCTATAATTTACTCATGTACACATTGAATAGAAAACTTTAGAATTATGAATTGAATATAAAAGTGATATGGCAGTTCAGTGGTGGTAGGCGGTGTTGCGTCTTCTGTAGGAGGGCAGGCATGTCTTCTGATGTACTGTATGTTTGCTGTTTATGTTTTTACATACAGTGCGGACGCTACAGTTGCACCCACACACATTCCTTCTTACCCTGCGGCAGCCTGAATGTCGTCTTTTAATAGCAGGAAAAGCGCCACCCTTTTCAAGCATGAAGTTCTAGACCTTATAAACATGTTGGATACTGTGTGTCCTTGTTTTGTTTCATGTCAACTCTGTGACTGTTGATGATTGTTGCCGTTTTCGATTATTTTAGTCTCTGAGGAACATCCTGCTCCCTTAAGGCTATGATTTTGCTGTTGACCACACATTTTACAGAAAAAACTAAAAACTTCACCATTTTGTGCTTTTATATTGCAATAATGAAGAGACGCATGTTAAGTAAATGGAGAGAGAGAGGTATGACTGCGAGTTGTGGACTTTGCGATTATGTCTTGCACTCCCCGGCCATTAACAGGGCTGCCTCAAACTTAGTTTATAATCTGGAAATCAATGGTTGTGACAAATGTGCAAATTAATGGCTACTGAGTGGGAAATTTACTCCCAGCACAAGATTGTTGCAAGATACCCAAAGGCTCTGGATTAACCAGATGCATCTGATTGACACTTTGTGGAGATTTTGAACACACAAATTGCTACAAACAATATTATGGTGAGCCATAAAATTACTGTACATACAACCACGAAAACAGAGGTAGAGTAGTTTGCCATCTAATTACCTAAATCCTCCCTGCAGGTGTGAGAGATGTACACATAACCACACTGACCATGAAAGTAAACACATTGTGGTCTTTAGCTCAGATTTATTGACTTTAAATGTAGAAATCACAGCTGTGACGCCCACCAGGGTTTTGCTTTGACAGGTGGAAAAATGAAGCATCAAACAGCCATCGCTGTATTTAGTGGACAACCAACTCGACCTCCTGAGCCTTAGACGAGGATCACTTCAAAATGATATCATTCACATATACTGTCATTGCAGCCTGAACATTTAGGCCTCTCTGTGGCAGCTGTATTCTGATGCAAGCTTAAAGATATTAAAGAGCAACTTAACAACCAGTTTCACCTTGAACAAACCTCTGTCATAAAGTGAACACAAAGAATTTAAAGCTTAGCCTAGCCGCGCTAGACAACCCACGGCAACGAATTTAATTCTCTGCCAGGGAGGGTCTAGTTACCCTCCATAATGCTCGAGGCTGGATTCTCCTAAAACTGACAGAAACAACCAGCGCACAATAAACAGTTATCTTTCGACTCGGCTTTGGCCACAGCCCTTAAAGATTTGAAGCTAAAATTCAACTTGAAAGATAAACAAAGGACGGCACTGAAGTGTTTCATTGAGAAGAAAGATGTATTTGGACTTATGCCGACGGGATATGGCAAATCCTTAATATACCAGTTGGCTCCGCGGCTCCACTGGTTGGGAAGCTAATGGGACTTAGCCACAATCCGCCGGTGCTCTCGGAACTACGTCAGCCTATTCGTTGCGTTGATTGGTTGTATACCTACCCAATTGCTGCAGAGGGATTTGATAGACAACCTTTTAGCCCGCCTTCCTCCCTGTCGAGCTTCCCTAGACCCTTGTGCCGTCAGAAACATGGGTGTAGCATGGCTAGGCTATTTAAAGCTGTCAGAATTCATAAAACATAAAATGTATGCAACATCACCTAATTCCCTGTACATCACAAGCTCAACCCAAGTGTGTTTTTTACTTGTCAAATCTGAAGGCAAAATAATTACTAAAGCCATTCTTAAGGGCAGTGGTTTAGAGCCACGCCCAGTGAGGATACAGCAGAGCTCCAGCAGTGGGGAAATGAGAGATATTCATGAACCATGTGATGTAAATCATCCATCTATTCTCTATACACCGCTTTATCCTCACTAGGGTCGCGGGGGTGCTGGAGCCTATCCCAGCTGACTTGGGCTAAGGCAGGGGACACCCTGGACAGGTCGCAGGGCTACATATACAGACAAACAATCACACTCACATTCACACCTACGGACAAGAGTAACCAGTTGACCTCAGCATATTTTTGGACTGTGGGAGGAAGCCGGAGTGCCCGGAGAAAACCCACGCATGCACAGGGAGAATATGCAAACTCCATGTAGAAAGATCCCAGGCCCACCCTGGGATTTGAACCGGGGATCTTCTTGCTGCAAAGCGAAAGTGCTAACCACTACTCCACTGTGCAGCCCCTGATTTAAATCAACTCTGTAAATTAGTAGCTCATATAGTTTAGAGAGTTTTAATTTTACTGTAGCACCTAAACTACTACAACTCTCAGTTCTTGCAACTTTGATTCCATGTAGTTTGCATTGGTCAAAGTTGATTGCTGTATAAGTGATGGTGGTTGAGTGAAAGAGTAGCTGCATCCACATTAAATCATGACTAATGACTGATGACCCCTAAACTAAGAGGCAGCATCATATTCAACAAACAGTGTATGTAAATAGTCCCTGATCAAAACTCAGTTGAAAAGACTGACTCCAAACTCAAAATAATGCTTTACATCGCTGTTTGTGCCTCTTCCTCCACCCCTACCTCCTCATTCACTGCAGCTCGAGCACAACAGCTCACCGACAACTCTGCTCAAACACTGTAAAAATGCTCTGTGTTGTAATATTGTAATAATTTACCCAGAAACTAATTCTAAAGAAGTGCAATGATAGAGAATGCCACACCCTGCAAGCTGACAGGATTGATTGTGTAGGTTTGTTCCACAAGAATCCTCTGATGTCTGATTCCGTGTTTGTGAGAATGTCATTGGCACACTGCAGCTTTGAAACAAAAAACCTCCGCTATGGCATTGACTGCTTATTTCACTTATGATACATCTTTTAGCATTTAAAAAAAAACACCATATGGACATGTTAACAATGGTAAGTTATTCTTTAATGATGGAAACATTTACATTCTTTAATATTTTTCACACCATACAGTCTCTTTGAACAATATTGTCACTTCATTAAGCTCAAATGGTACAAACAGAGCGTACATTTGATGTACCACACTTTTTCATCATGTAGAAAATACGAGTACTTCATGCGGACTGTCACTAATCATGTGTAGGAAGGAGCCTCACACACAGAAGGTGCTTTCCATGTTTGTGCGTCGGAACGTAAACAGATGAGAAAGTCAAGAGGCCAGGCTTAGGGTAGAGGAAGGAGTTAAAAGGCTCACCTTTCATCTCTAGTTAAATGAAGCCTTTTGATGGATGTTTTCAGTGAAACGAGTCACAGTGATGCCTTAGTGAGCGCCCTTCATAAAGCCGGGGCCTGGCTCTACACAGACCTGCTGTTCTAGTGGGAGGCAAACATGGGGAATTCTCAAAAGTCCATCTGTCTCTTTCTGACCTGTTTGAATTTCTACAGGAAGTTCAGTGAGCGAATATAGGTGTGACTGTACTATGATATTAATGAGTTTTGTAGAAAGGCTCCATTCAAAATAGGCCCTGAAAAAAAAGAGAGGGAGAAAAAAAACGGGCCCCACCGGGATTTCACTCCAGCTTGCATCCTGCCTGCCTCTGAGAGAAGGAAGGAGTGAAATCAAAATTTATAAACTGCACACTTATCTTCTATTTCAGTTGCTGGAAGCAGAAACAACGCAGGACAAATGTCCCGGTGCCAGCTTTTTTTTACTGCTGAAATAACATTTTGTCCCATAACCGGAAGCAAAAACCAGAAATATAAAAGAAAAGCACACTTAAAGTCAGAACAGAAGATATAGGAAATAGACATAGACAAATAGAAGTGCCCAGAGGCATTTTTACAGACTCCAGCTTTAGACAAGCCTGTCATTAAGGTTTGGTTTACTGGGACAAGTGTGGCGGTTTAAGCCAGGAGGCTTCATCTGAGACAAGGCTGCATAAGACTGAATCCTTGTTGGGAAATGACAGTGGCCTCAGCCTGGTTGCCAGCACTAAAAATACACAGCTGGGGATGGCTAAGGATTGGGTTTGGGAACGTATATATAAAGTTAATTATTGTATATGCTCAAAGAAAATATAGTAGGCTGTAGCTAGCTACTAATTTTCTCTCTGTCTCTTGACTATTAGACTTTCAGTAAAAAGCCGTGTCCATGTAAAGCGGGATTATAGGATTGCATTTGTTTGGTCGCTTCTTGTTGTGGAAATATTACCAATTTTTTCTCTTTGCCTTTAAGATCATATACGTCCTGTTAAACATGATGGTGAATTTCTTTAATGGAATTAATTTAACTCTATATTCTACTCAAAGTTCCAAATCTAATACTCAGCCCTTTAATGAATGAACTAATTCTTTTGCATGTATTGTGCATATATAACCACCAGAGGTAGCGTTGTTCCTCTAAGAACTCTTAAGCATTGCATGAACGTTTGGAATCAGCTCTGTTTAGGAATATCAAAGAAATGCACGTTTTGAAAACTAATTACCTCCCTCTGATATCTGTGTTGTCTTAATTTTCCCTAGCAAAGCATTCAGAGAGGATTCGGCAATGTCCAAGGCAGGATTCTAAATTAGAGAGCCGCGGCGGCGATGCTGCTGGTTTGTTGGTCAACAAAAGATGCATCCTATTCCTCCCACAGCTCCACCTCCGCCTCGGAGTTTGTGCCTTTTACGTTGTGGTGTGGGCGGCCGGCGGCCACCGAGACCAAACCGCCTGTCAGAGCTTTCATTTACCTGCATCCAGGAAAAATGGAAGACAGAAAAGAAACAGTGGAAGGGTGTGTGTTGTGCTAAAATGAGGAGGCAGGAAAGGAGGGGTAAGGCCAGCACAGACGAAATTAGAATGAATGAAAGAGAGCAGCGTGATACAATGAAAGACTTTTAATTAGAAAGGATGCAAGTGAGAGATTAGAGGGACAAGAATAACAATGCGAGAAGATGGCTAGATAAGATAGAAAAGTGACAAAGGGCACAAGAGAGGCAGCACTGTGCCCTCCTTCTCCTCCTCTAGACCTTGGAGCAGCTAAATATGAATCCAGCTTTTGTGATGTAACAGCTTATTGACCCTTTGACGGGCCCCAGACCAAAAGAGAGTGTTTACTCGAACACGCAAGGAGCTCTAAGCGTTTCACAGCCTCTTGCGCTCTGAGAGGACCAGCATTCGTTGACTGCCACTGGAAATGGCACTGGAATGGCCGGTCTCTCTCCTCGGCTCCCTCCCACCCGCAGAAATAACAGAGGCACATAGAGACTGTATTCAATGTAAGTACAAGTCAGTCCAGCTATAGTCGGTCATGTGTGCCTGAGCCGCAGATTAACATGGCTCCTTGTACACTGGGAGTCCAGGTCAGAACAAAGCGAGTTATGAGCTCTGAGAGATTGTTTGTTTGAAGGAGAATCACACTGTCTGTCATTAGCGCGGACACCGTTTTCCCATAAAGACCGATTCACTCTTTAACTGCAGATAGTGTATTATCACCACAGAGAGGAGCACAGAGGGAGCTGATGTCATGTCTTGAAATATCCCAGAGGTCAGACAAGCTTCCCTGAAATCAGGAGATTAAGCGTCATTACAGATAAACGGTGAAATTCCGTGTCAAACGCTGGTGCCTTTCATCAGGTAATATTTTTCAGTAGTTTAAGTCACTGTTAAACCAGCAGCAGTTAGAGCGAGGCCAGTAAGGAAGCTGATGCAACATGGAGATGCAGGATGCCTCAGAAAAGTAGGCCAACGTGTTTGCTGTTATCTTTGCTTGATAAGATTTTAAAAAGTTTTAAAAATAATTTTGAATATGAATCCAGACAGATAACACACGTAAGCACAAATGAAATACAGTGGCGTTATTATTAGATTTACAGCTGACAGTAATAAATAAGTAGGACAAGAAATGCAGGATTTTGTTGCAGGATGTAGTAGTAACTTTAGGAGTTTATTACTCTACTCATGTAGATCAAAGACAAGGCAAACTTTTGTCTATATTCATATAGTTAGTATCAGATGAGTTAATATTGACTGAATTTAACAGCAGGTGTGTTTTCCTGTGAGCAAGTCTGAACCTCACAGCAGCAGTGGATCTTCGAAGTCAGATGAACACATGCTTTGGGAACCTTTTAACGTGTAAAGTTTTTTCAGGCCATCTGATAGATAGTAAAATATGGAATTATAGAATATCTGCTCACCAGAGTCAGTATGATTTATCATAATTTACTATCTGAGCCATATTTAAAATGGAATTTCACACAATGGTGGTCATAACCTTTGTTTGAAATCCAAAAAACTGGAGCAGTTTTTCTATTTTCTGTTCAGCTTAAAGGCTGGATATTTCTGGGTTTTCTTATTCAAAAAAGTCACCTACTTAAAGGATCTGGTATTATGATAATTTATGTGCAGGTGAATGTGACAAATTAAAGGAAAAAGTCGCGTTTAGGATTGCATAGCTTCCATCCAGAAGGAATGAGGAGTCAGTGGACAACGGTTTGATGAAAATGACATGAATCAAAATGTTTCGCCTTCACAGTCACCAGAACTCAGTCTGGTTAAATGCCAGAGATTTTGGACCACCATCATCAAAGCACCAAATGAGGGAATGCATTTTAGGTGAATGGTGTTCTTCCCTCACGTAGAGTTCCGAAGACTTATCGAATCAGTGTTAAGGTTCGCTGACACTGTGGCCCAATGCCTTGCAAAGACACTTACTGTTAGTTTTCCTTTAATTTGTCACCCATATGTACGTACGTCTCAGTTTAAGTTCACTTTTATGTGTCACAATCACAATTTTCACTGCTAAAATGTGGCATTTTCCCCAGAGTCTTGTATTACTGCAGTATGCCTCAGGTCAGAGTGCACAAAATACTACTGAAAATAAATTTCTCGTCATGCGAGAAAGCCTTGGGTTTAAGGGATTTCTGGGATCTGAAAATTGGGCCGCATCCCAGAAAAGTTTGTAAGACTCTGCATTACCAATTAAAACACCAACAGTAAAACAATAATAAAAAAAAAAAAACCCTCATAAATAAATAGCAGGATCAGAAGCATGTTGCAATGCATCCCACTGCACATGCTTAAAGGCACATCATCACCATGCACATAAAAAGGAGCCTCACCCATTCATTATAAAGCATAAATCTTGTCATGTGTTATTCACTGCATGAGAGAGTGGAAACCAGCAGAAACTCGCAATAAAGACAATGTGCGGCACGATGGTGGAAATGTGCAATAAAAGCACTTACAGTTACAGTGATGTTATGGAACAAGCTGCTTCTTTGTGTCCAAGAAAGGCAGTTATTCAGACTGTGTTGTAATTATTTCCTTTTGATGATGCACCACTCGCCTCCAAGGTTGCATCTGTTTTAAAGTTTTAAAATGATTATTTCCAGATTTTAACACTTACTGAGTCGTAAAACCATTGAGTAATGTTTTACAAGTAAAAGAATTATGCAGATTTAATTTGATGACTGAGAGAATTTACAAATGGCCTTTGTGTCTTTTATATCGGAATGATTTCAGCTGGAACCAAACCACCTTTTGGTTATTAAGCACTGGATGGTGAAATATTTAGATTAGGTGCTATTGAAACGGCTAAAAAAAATGGAAGAAATCATGCTTTTTTAAAAATTATTGCAAGAATGCTGCTTTTAATTTGCTTTAATTCTAACTAAACATTTGAGTCGTCCTCCAGTCACAAGTCCCTTTCTTAGATGTCATCGTAGACACATCACACAGTGCTTACAGTCCACACCCAGCAATTCTCCCTCCGTTTTTTCCGTCATAAGGGTCGGATCCTCCTATATCATTATCATTTATGCTCTCAGTGTGACAGGCCTCTGAGCATTCCCCTGAAAGCATTAGGAAATGTGCTTTATTTTACAGCTGAAGCACAAAAACAAAAGAGAGACTGAGAAATGATGCAAAGAAAAAGAAAATACTTTAACTTCTATACCAAATTTCATGGCAATACATCTCATTGTTGTTGATTAATTTCACTTGGCTCCAACCTTTTAGTGGTGCTGAAGGAAAAGTTACCACATTTATAGCACTACATTATCATGAATCCATGAAAGTTTGTATAAAAAAAATGTGTGCAAATCCTTTCAGTGCAGTCAACCCATTTGACTGAATCCACGCAAACTTGAATCTGTTTTGCCGCTGGAGGAAAGTTCTTCCAGAGTCATTAGGATTCATACTCCAGTGACCTTTATTATCTGTAGCAAATTTCACAGCACCCAGAGCTACAGGAAAAGTCTGCATGATTCATTTTCTGTCCACCGTGAATGAATGTTTGTGACGTTTATTGCGATCCGTCCAGTGGCTGTTGAGAGATTGAGTCTGGGCTGAAGCAGTGGACTGAGTGACCGGCCAACAGGCATCTCCATCGATCGAGCCACACACTGCTAGGGTGGCTGAAAAGATGATGTATAAACCAGGGACTATAATTCAACAACAAGAGACAAGGAGACGACATAACTCAACAATCAGAGCATGAAGGTGGGAGCAGAAAGCAGCTAAGGGCAAGGTTCAGATCTCAGATTAGAAACCATAAAAATTAAGGGGTGAGCAGTGGGTGCTTATTTGTCCAGAAATGAATAAGCATACAGTCTGAAGGAAACACTTTATCTCCTCATCATCCAGTCATCCCACATACCGTGAGATGGTTTAGCAGCTGAAAGATGTGTTTTTTTCATATCTAAATATACTGCAGGTACACACAGGAAACCTAAGTGTTATCATTACTAGTATTTATTTTGGCTGGGAAGGAAATGGCAATGTGTCCTGGGCGTAACAATCTGTTAGAATAATAGGCAGTCTGGCACCAGGAGGGGTGTGAAGGGTCTCTGTGTTGGAGGAGGTGAAGGTTTCATATATGACTAATATTATCTGCATTCTTCAAGCACTATTATAGAAGCCGCCAAAGCTGCAGACAGCTGAAAATTTCTACTTTGAAATTGCAGTACCAATGATATACCAATGATAAATTAAATGTACCAATGATAAAAATATCACAATCAGTACCATTCTTCTTCTTCAGAATCATCCTCTCTGTATACACTGCTTTATCCTCACTAGTGTCGCGGGGTGCTGAAGCCTATCCCAGCTGACTCGGGAGAAGCCAGGGGACACCCTGGACAGGTCGCCAGTCTGTCGCAGGGCTACATATACAGACAACAATCACACTCACATCTATGGGCAATTTAGAGTTAATAATTAACCTCAGTATGTTTTTGGACTCTGGGAGAAACCCACGCATGCACATGGAGAACACGCAAACAAGAAAAATCTCAGGCTGGGATTTGAACCAGACATCTTCTTGCTGCAAGGTGAAAGTGCTAACCACTACATCACTGTGAAGCCCTCTTCAGAATCAGTATAGTCAAATATATGGCTGAGTTACCACTCACCATTGCATAGTGTGGAGTAGATTTATTGAGTTTAAGCAGAGTCACAGGTGAGCAGGTGTGCTCAAGCTGCTGTGAGTGGGAAGGATGTAGAAAGAGAGAGGTAGGGATGAAGTAGATCTGTGAATTCTGCAAAGCAATGTTGAGTTGCATGTAAGCATGGGAGGTGGTGGGGCAGCATGGCTCAGCGGGTAGAGTGGCCGTCTCATAACCAGAGTTGCCAGTTCAATCCTTGCCCAGAGAGCTTGTGTCAAGGTGTCCTGAGCAAGAAATCAAACCCCTAATTGCTCCTGATGGGTCCTGGTTAGCACCTTGCATGGCAGCTTCCACCATCAGTGTGCGAATGGGTGAATGTGACATATGACCTAAAGCACTTTGGGTATCTTCAGGTATAGTAACTGCTCACTGTTGATAGATCAGGGATCCTAGCTCCTTCATTTAGTGGTGCATCTTTTTGTTTGGAGCACAAGTGTCTTGTGTTTAAATTAACTTGATGTGATGTGTATTATGACAGTGGTTTTGACATTGACATTTTTGTCTTTAAGGACCAGTGTGTGACTTTCTTCAACTGATGCCTAAGAATTAAGGTAGGAAGGAAATCATGTAGGAAAAATCGAAGCATGTAACTCTAACTGACTTTAACTTAAGGGCAGAAAGCATTCATAGTGATCTGTGAGTACACATTATGCTGCTGTGAGATTTTCACGATAACTTCGTCTACCACATTTACTTTCAATTTGTTGCATTTATGCACTAACCCACTCCAGCACCACTGTTCCCACTTCACAAGGCACAAAAATGCCAAATAAGCAGGCAAAGCCTGACTAATGAACATATGCAAGTCAAGGAAATTCCAGCTTGTTTTAGAACTGCAAGTGAGCAAAACTTACCATAGCTGATCAGCTCTGTTCCACTTTTTCTCACACTTATCTGGCATTTGATCAAATCCCTGCTTTTCTCACAGCTTTGATTTTGATGAGAGATGTGTGTTTTTTGTAGTTTTAAATATATGCTGCACAGTTGCAATTTAGATCGTTCGGCTAGAGACATGTTTATGTGATGAAACGGCTTCTTTAATATTATTCATGGAGGGAGGATCTTGGTGTCGAGATGATGGAAGACAAACGAGGGAAAAACGCAGAGAGGACGGCTTCTCTCACCTTCTAAAAGCATGGAGTTAAAAATCAGTGTGGTCTTTTTCCTTACCATTATGGGATGTGTGGCTTGGCTCTGTAAAGTTTAAAAACTTAGAGTATCCAAAATAATCCTATCTATCAACCTAACTCTGTAATAATGTTTAATAATAGTGTAAAGATCCGTAGAAGGTCTTTTGAAGCACTTTTGAAGAAGAACATTTTAAAATGATGTCAGAAGAGTTAGAAATTGCCACACTGAACAATTTGTTCAAGAAAGTGTCTTTTTAATGTTCTTTGACATCTCTGGAATAGTGACATTAATAAGCTGAACTAGTCTGATTCAATTAAACTTTATTTATGTAGCACACATTCACAACATACGTCATCTCACGGCGCTCAGCATAGTAAGGTCACTCATCAACCATAACAGATGAAGACAATTTATGCATCAAGAGCTGACCTAACATACAGTATTTCTTCTGTGACCCTTCTCTGTCCATCTCTTTGAATAAAACATGCCCTTCTTTATTTGCTCTGTTTAAAATAAAGCACTTCTATCCTTCTGTAATAGAGAACTAAACTCCTCATACAGAGATTTAGGCCCTCAACGACAGGAATGAACCGAGCCCGAGAAACACAGAATGACAAGCATTTTTTCAGTAGCTATTTCTGCTCTTTTACATCATATAAGCCTTCCTATTGCTTGCCAGAGGAAATGAAATGTTTATTGTATAACCCTGAGGGCTTTTGCAGAGAGAGTTTTGGTGGACTTAAAGAAAGGATAAGCTTTTCCCCTCCTCTCCTCCGAACTTGGCTTCCTCTCGTGGCATATGAGAGGCAGGAGGTGGAGGTAGGGTCACAGAAATAGTGAAGGAGAACCAGCAGAGGGAATGAAAGAACAGGAAAGAAGAAGATTGGCAGCACAGTCAGGGCTTTGCCAATCTTGACCTACGAGCTTCGCTGGACGTGACAAAGCTGTCGACCAAGCCCATCTGCCTGAGTTAAAAAAGCTTCCACACACCTGGATAGCTCTGCAGCATGCAGAAAGCCTCAGGACCTCCCACTGGAAGGCTTTAATTTCAATGGATGATGCTAAATCTGTTCAATCTCTCACTTTCCCTGCAGAGGTTTAGATAAATCAAGGCTAAGCTGATAGATTTAGAAATAAATGCATTTAAAGAAAGCCGATGTGAAGGTTACCTAAGGGCTTGTTTGCTGCAGGAAACCCAATTTATTTTTCTCTAAAAGAAATGTATACCTCTTATCTGTAAGCTCTTGAGATAATGCCAGATATGTCATTAATGGAAAGCCCCGCGCTTCAGGCTAAGTGAAGTACAGTAAGTTCATATTTTGCTGTATAAGGAGGCTGAGCTCCGAGTGAGGGTCTTTAATAAGAAGGGACATTGAGATTGGCCATGGTAATGGTGATGGCTTGTGTACAGTGTGGAAGAGGAAGTTATCTCACTGGTGTGGACAGGACACAGGGTCATGTGGCACCATTACTCGTGTCTATAGGAAAATTCTCCAATTTCCTGCAGCCACAGTGAGTCGATACTATCACTATCAGAACATCTGAAAGTGATTCCCAGGCACAGCCATGGCCTGGAACAGTTTTGCTTTACAGGACAAGTTTAAAGGTGACATTCACACACACCACACATGTGCACACATTGCAGCTGCAAAATAATACACACAAACAGGGCTTGTGCTCGTGTGCACACAAGCAGCATTAACCAATCCTCCAGTCCTTCAGTCATGCTTATAAAGCCTTGCTGGTCACTTTATAATTTTGATAAATGGTTCCACATTTTGATAAATTTGTTTTCTTAAAATGACAAGATTGATAACTTTCCAGTGGAGATAAAAGCCAGGTTTTGGTAAAATGTTTGCTTGACCTTGTTGGATGACAAATTGCTCTGTATGGCTGTGTTTGACAGATAAACCTTCCAACTCACTTTCAGCCAGTTGTTCTGTTGCACTCGCTTGTACAAACAAAAAAATGACAATTATTTTATAAAGACAGCGAAAGATGTTGAATTAGTTCATTTCTCACCTCCACACGTCTGACCCCTTGATGTATGACGTGTGTGTGAATGCCAGGTTATTATAAAGTTACAGAATTAGTCAAAAACATTCCCCTTCTTTTAGATTAGAAAGGTTTCAGACATTAATTGACCACCCAACTGTCTGACATTTTTGGTATCTAATTTGCTTATACAAATGGGAAACAGCTATCCTGACTCTGCCAAAATGTAAAAAGACATGTTTAGCAACACATCTAAGCATGACCACTTCACATGTTAGATCTTCCTTGGAGAATCCCTACAAAAATAAAAGTGGTAGAAATAAATTGTGCTTTTTAACAGGGCTAAAAATGTTAAGTAATTTCTCATGTCCTGCTATCGCCTGAATTTTAACATGCTTCTTTGGGGCACCTTTATAGCTCATATGGTGGAGCTCCATGTACTAAAGCCACAGGCTTCAGTACATGGAGCCTGTACAAAACTTCCTGCATGTTATCTTTCTGATTTACTTCTTCTTTCACTGTTATAGAGGCAAAATGACCCTAAACTAATACTTAATTTGCATCCAGGGTGATCTAACGCAGTGGTTCTCAACCCTGTTCCTCAGGGCCCCATGTCCTGCATGTTTTAGATGCTTCCCTGCTCCAACACACCTGACTCAAATGATCAGCTCGTCATCAAGCCTCTGCAGAAGCCTGATGACGAGCTGATCATTTGAGTCAGGTGTGTTGGAGCAGGGAAGCATCTAAAACATGCAGGACATGGGGTCCTGAGGAACAGGGTTGAGAACCACTGATCTACGGACAGCTCTACAATCATCAGTTTTCACCTGGCATCAGATTTCTTCTCCAAAATCGAGCGACTGCTTGCGATCAGATGTCACGTCGTCATTGTATATGCAAGACTAAATAATGTTGTTGGTTTAAACTGGCAGAAGGCCTGTCACGTGCCTAGTCTACCAGAAATTAAAAAGAAGTGATATTTCACCTGCTATTGTCGCCTGTTGTTGCACTTCAAAAGTGATGCAACTGCATTCCCTCTTGGACTTCTGCTTAAAACGTCAAGCTGAGTAACGCAGTCCTTACAATGTTGCCTTCGGTATGGAGTGCTTTAAAAAATGTGACCACTTGTTGGCACAAGACCACCTTCGAATGGTCAGAGCAACCGTCCGAGGTGGTCCTTTTGTGATCGGATCAACCCACGAACGCATGTTAACAGAACCACAGAGGGAAGCAATGGTAATGGAACTAATCCAACTGCCTCAATGGCTGTAAGATTCACATTTAAACCCCTTCCTGCCGTCCCTGTGGGTCCCAAATGTTCTTAAAGAAAATATTAGAACTTATACTGATATGTATGTAATTACTTTAGATATTTTTAGGATTTTTTAAAAGATTTTTGTCAATTTTTTTTGAAAATATTGAATCCCCAAATTTGGGGATTTTTTGAAATACAATTTTTAAGGGAAACTTTTAAGGAATTTTTTGCAAATTTATTTCTGAATATTTTGCAAATTTTTATAAATCTGGGGATTTTTTTTTTTTTGCTGAATTTTGGATTTTTTTTTTCCGGACAAGGGAACAATATCTTAAATGAGGACAACAGGAGGGATAATACATAAGAGCTGCTTCAATCCTCCAGTGCAATCCTTTCACAGAAGCATATAAGTGCATTTCCCAAAACACCATTTAAAATGTACATGTGGACAGACGACATCAAAGATACAAACTGTATGTACAGTTCAGGTCATCACATTGTGGAGAATCAACTGGCTTTGTGAACGATAGCAATAAGCTTTCAGGTTATGGTACGCTATATGAAATAAATATAGGTGAGCTTAATGTGCTCTGAAGTGATGGAAATATGACTGTGGAGTGTGTGTGTGTTTTGTGTGGAGAGGAAGGTCGGAGTGAGGGAACAGAAGGGAGTAGTGGAGCAGTAGCTGAAATATCCAAGTGAAAGACCATCTGTTCAGAGGGGTCTTGGGGTCTGAGGTAGCGACACTTCCTGACCACTTCTGAATTATGTCAGAAGGATGGAAACGGAGGAGCTGCAGGTTAATTTTAAAAATCCATTCCTCAGGTTCAGCTCCTGGTCTACTCTTACTATTGAAAACTTCAATATTCTGCTTCAAGTTTCTTCAGATCTTTCTGCGTCTTTGTTGCCTCTCTCTTACTGACGGTGTAATATGAAAATAGAGTTGTATTTCTTGCAGAATTTAGTTGCCTTTCTTTTCATTGGACTTTTGTCAGGATGAGACAGGAAAAAGCCGACGGGGGGTTGTTGAACCATCTCTGGGATGCAGAAACACTGAGCCTGGTGTAGGACCTGGATCCATGGGGAGTGGATACAGCATCATAATGACCAAGCCAAATATTTTGTCTAGTCCATATTCTGAGAGCATAATGAAGTCCTTTTTACAGAAGGCATCACTGGAATCTGGACACTGATTTGATGCCAGAGCGAGCAGGTTTCACTATAGGCCCTGCTGTTTCTACTTAGGCTGCCCTGGTCTCTGGTGGCAGAATCCAAATTCAATACAGAGCCTTGTGTCCCAGCATAAGAATGAATTACGGCTCTGTTTGACAGATGAATAAGCACTGAATCGGAATTGAGCTGGATTTAATCAGGAGATGAGTTGCACACGTAGGTGGGATTTCTTTATACAGTGAATTGAATAAAAACTTGCTTGGAATTTAAAATAAGGGCTTCTCCTACTGTACATGCTGTCGGGGTCGACTGTTTATGGAGGGAGGAGCTTGAAAGGTGGAATTTCACAGCAGCCGATCCAGCCAATTTCTTTCTCACATACAGTACGTATCTAAGAGCCTGCATACCTGTGCACACACTTACAGTATGCATATACAGTAAGTCTCTATGCTTATGCTCACACAGCTGTGACTAACTTCTTAGTGTGTTGCGCCTTTTTGATGGTCCTGTGTCAATACTCTCTGTAGCTGGCAAAAA
Source organism: Acanthochromis polyacanthus (assembly GCF_021347895.1). Taxonomy (NCBI): domain Eukaryota; kingdom Metazoa; phylum Chordata; class Actinopteri; family Pomacentridae; genus Acanthochromis; species Acanthochromis polyacanthus. Next base: position 13,571,134 of record NC_067130.1, read on the forward strand.
AAATGTGTCAGGAATGAAAAAAGTCAAAGCTATAACTGCCAAGGACCCTACTGCTCCACTTTCACATATTGCAAGATATTTCATTTCCAAGCCTTTTTCTAAGACTTGAGTGTTTCCAGTCTCACTAAAAGGATAGTATAAATTGGAAATTATTGGAGCGAGGAGGAGAGATAAACATTTTTTTCCTTTGATTTCTTCTTCACTGAGCACAAACCTGCAATGTTTGCTCCACAATATCTCAGAGCAAGAACATTTTTGAAGTGCACAAGTTATTTTTTATGACAATCTATGAAATGACAGTAGTGAAAAGACATGGTGATGTAAGAACAGTCGTGTGTAGTGTCGAGCCTTCCATCCTTCTGCTTTCTAAGTAAGTTTTCAGCTTGTCATTACCTGTCTGGCCAAGAACTTTACTGTATCACAACTCTCACACACCGCACAATAATTACTGTGCAACACCCGCAGACAGACAGTTTGGCTGATGAGCATAATGAAGCATTAGCAGTTAAGGAGCCAGAATTCCCTCAGGAGATGTTGAAATTAGAGACAAAAGCAGGGATGCACCATAGGGGAGGCAAACCGGGCAAGTGTTTGGGCCCCTCAAAACAATCTGGCAAAAGTTACTTTGAACAGCCACTCGTGTTTGGCCATTTTCCACTGCAGGAACTTGCAGGCTGTTTTAGAGCAACCTGACCCTTCATGCATATTCTGACAGAAAGGCGCACTACCCCTACCGGCATCTACATTTGAGAGGTACTTCTCAACAACCCTAAAATAATCAGGAAACTTGGAAAAGACAAATGCTGATTGGTTTAAACTAGTAGAGGACAATAATGTTTATATATTTTACCTTTTTGGATGCCCACATCAAATAATCTTCTTTGCAACATCACTGCCTACTATATACTCTGTAACTAGCCATATAGGCTCACAACAAGCTTCCATTGTTCTATTTCCTATGTACTCATAGAACTGGAATCACATCCAGTAACTCCTATTTGTCATTGTTTTGTCACACTCTGACTTGGCTTTGTGGTCAAAGCTGTTGGATCCTGCACCAGAATGGAAAAAAGAAAGGGCTGGAAGGGCTGATTACTGGGTAGTTAATGTAACACTTGATGCCCAAGTTCCTGCAGTGAAACGCCATCTGTAAAGCACATTTTGCATTCACAATTATAAACCCCCTTAAACTCAATGGGAGGTCTTGATAGTCCTCTTTGCCCTGAGACCTCCAGGACTCTAGGGTCACCACTGAATGAACGAGAGTGACTGAGTAGCTTGTGTTTGCAGTAGTCGATGCTACTGTTTCAGGATGGCAGTTGTAGGGCCACATTCTTTATTTTTGTTTTGGAACAGTGCACCTGCTGAAACGGATAAACTAATGGGGGTCCCTACAACACCTGACCTCTAAACTCCTACCCCTTATGAAATGCAGTCCACAAACACAATCTGAAACTGCACGCTCAACATAAAGAAGCAACTGATTGCTAACAGCTCTGGCAATTAACTTTAAAAATGATCAACCTGGTAAATGATGTTGTCACAACTATTTCTGCCTGCCCTCCAAAAATCAGCAGTTGCAGGTTTGAAATCACCAATTTTAAAATTATTGGAACAACCAGTTTTCACATAGACATAATATGAAAATTAAAAGTACAACCAGCAGTTGACAAAGGTTGAACATAACAGGCAGATGCACACAAAACATTCTAGCTATTCTTTATTCTTTTATACAAGAGACTGTGACTTTATATAACATATTTACATTTTTGTCTTCTATATTTTTGACTGTTTACTGATAAAGTGCAAGTGGGGTTGATATGTGGTCATAAACTTAATCTCTGGAGAGATAAAGTTCAATCACTCTCCGGCTCTCCCAGACAAATTTAGTGCAGCTTGCTTTGAGCGAAATGAAGAATATCCAACTTTCTGAATCCTCTCCCAGCAAATGTGCATCATTTTAGCACCTCACAACTCCTGCATAACTCAACCCTGAACACAAAATACAGTAAGAAAACTGCAAACACTGCATGAATCAGGCTAAAAACAGCACATAGTGGGGAAACTTAACTCCATATTTCGCACTTCAACAAGTGCGGATCTGTGCGGTGTTGACAGTCCGGCCTGGCCAGGTCTCAGAGCTGCCCCCAAGAGCTCGTCTCCCAGCAGGTTATTCTGGTGTTATTATGAGAGCTCAAACATGCTCATATGGCTGTGGCACTGTTTCAGGGTGGCTGTCTAACTCTGGTGTGCCAGCAGTAGAAATGCTTGTGGTGAAGGAAAGGCAGCGAGAGAGAAAGAGAGACAGACATCAGGGAGAACGAGGAAAAAACGTGGAATTTTAGCAGACAAAAGTGAAAAGGACAGACGAGTGAGTGTCAGTAGATGGTGACAGATTAAAGAGGGAAAACAAGGAGAAGCAGAAAGGAAACTAGAGAGTGACGGCGATCGCAGCATTCAGCAGCTTGTTTGACCACTTTCCACATCCCGGCGCATCACCAAACCATCCCTGCACGGGAAGGAGACAGAACCAGGAAAGCAAACAAGTGGACACAACCACCTGTAAAGGAAAAACACAAACCCACAGAGACACTCCACATATACACACACATGCACACGTGCAGCCACACACTCACACACATTCCTGTATGAACAGTCTTCTTGTGCATAGTGGAGCTGAGAGAGACAGCACTGTCTGCCTCAACGCCACCACCTCCGTAACCTCTGCCACTGCCCGCCTGAAAACACACCCACACAGAGGTGACTGTCTTTACGACCTATTTATTTGCTGGGTGACATGATGTTATTTTATGCTGCAAGAACACCACTGTTTATTAGTTTGCATGGCTCCTCAGGTGTTTTAAATTGCCCAAATTACTCAGACAGTATGACAAATGTGTTAAAACCCTATATTTTTCATATGCAATCTGATTTGTATGACTGAAGAGCTTTGTCACCTGGAAACGATTCTAGATGTGCTACTTATGTAAAACAGCGGTGACATTCAGATAAATATAAACCTTGAGAAACAAGTGAACACCCAGCCAAGCCCAGCGCACAATTTTCTTAGCTGTAAGTCTGTAAAACACTGTATTGGTTGTTTGTGTGTATGTACAGTACATAGCTCACTGTAAACACTGATATCCAAACAGGCTGTGTTGCTGTTGCGCTTGCCGTGCATCAAAGAACAGTTTTGTGTCCTCACTAGGCCCAGGCTGCAATTTGGGCTCAAGGCGTGGCCCGGCACCCATCGGGCTGTGTCCGCCCTGCGTACCAGTAATGACCCCTTCCCTATGGGGAGCGTTTGATCTGGGCTGCCTGTGTGCTTGAGCAGGACCTATTTCGGGAGTGTGGGGGGATAAAGGGAGCTTTCAGACTTGGTGCCAATGACCATAATTAAGCAGCTTTAAGGGGTGGCAGTGAGCGCGCTAGCAAGCACCGAGTTTGTAATTTGGAAGAAGGGGGCAGAGTTGCTGTGGCTCATTGGAAGTACATGGGAGGGTCGGGTGGCACCCAACACTGAAACACAAGGCGCAGAGTGTGTGAAGAGGACTGTAAAGAGGATGTTAATGACTTACGTCCATTAGCACCCACCCCTGGGCCGAGTGACCAACGGCTGGAGGCTTAAATGAAGGGAGATCGCCACAGCTGACACACGCAGTCAGCCCCACCCTACAGAGTGTCATTCAAGGCGACCTTTCAACGCTAAAGGCCTCCGGTCAGTCAGCTCAAAGACTGAATGCTAATTGCCCCAAAGTCACCAACATCTTTGCTCTATAGCCTCCTTGGCTAGTTGTTTATCCATTAATGCTGTTTGCAGCATTCACAGGAACAGGCAGGTTCCTGTAACACCAGTTCATAGAGTCTTTGCACACATTCATTCGGATTTAGATTCCTCTATTTTAGAAATTACTCATATATTCCCTTCAAATTGATTTAATTACAATCCTAACAAGGCTGCTAAAAATTGTAAGTTGTTACCTTGAAGATAATCTGAGAGATGGGCTGAGGCCCAAGCAGGTGTGTGTTTCTCAGAAATGCACTGAAGTGACTTGAAATTAAAACCCATTCTCTTCTTCTATGAAGTGTTTTAGGATTTCTCCTAAATTTTCACCTCCACTATGAGGAAGAACAAAACTCTGCTGGAGCATGTGTCTGCAGAATATTTCATCGAGAATCTAGATCATCCAAAGATCTTTCTGTGAAGAAGTTTCACATGTATTTTCACTTTCTGTTGAAGAAATTGTACATCTGAGAAGGACTTTCTTTCAAAAGTAACTCATTTGTTCGTGTGCATGTTCACAAAACATCTCAAACAGATGTCAGGTGATAATTACTAGCTGTGGTGGCTGTACAGAGGCCTTTGGTCAGCCTCATTCTGCACCAGGCCATGACCCCTGTTAAGGTAAGGTGAGCTGATCCAGGTGCTTCTCCTTCTGCATGTCTCCATTAACACTGATGTCAATGCAGATGCAGTGCTTGCAAAATATCTCCTTGAACTAACAACTTTGCACAGTGTGACCCAACAGGAGGGATCTCTTTCCAAGAGAATGACTAATATCAACACCTTGAACATTAGTTTGTGTGTTTTGCAATGAGTTACTCATCTTAAACGCTCATATTTTCCCCGTGTGTACTCCAAGGGGAGATGAGACACACTTGCCAAGTTTACAATGAAGTCATAAAGCTTTGATTCCTGGTAACTAAACCAACTCAGTACCTGGGAAAATCCAAAGAATTGGCTTGGCAAGTTAGAAGCAACCCAGTTATTCCACATATTATTCAGGAGAATCTCTGGAGTGTCTGCAGGATCTCTGGTTCATTCATATGGTTAACCGGTTCAGGGGCTCTGGGTAGGATCCATGTGGCCACCCCCTGGAGAAGGCGTGTAGTTGCTCCATGCAACCGCTGGGCTTGAAACTTGACACCTGGCCGTGCGGTGCATTTGCCATCGCTTTACCCACAGACAGACAATTTAAAAAGGAAAGGGATGAGTCCAGCGCTCCTGACTCCGTAACCCCCTTTCTAAAGATCCCTCAGCTTTCTCTCTCCGGCTGCACGTCCCTAATTCTGGATCGGCATAAATGAATGAAACACAAGGGAATATCGACAGACAATCGCACAGGAAAATTCTCTGTTACACCAGCCAGCCAGAAGGAATTTATGTCGGGCTTGACAGGCAATTCAACATGAGTTTTTTCCTCTGGAACTTCATCCACAGCTTGTCAAATGTGTAAAACGGCGACCGGCGTCTTCTGCCCCCCTTGCAAAGGAGTCACGCTGTGATTAACGGATCAGGTTTTTGACTGCCAGGACAAATGAATACAAATGAATTTAGGCACCCGAAGGAGAGATTGCAGAACCTCTCATCTAGACACAAAGTAAGTATCGTTTATTTTTACGGTTTCTGTGTGTTCTGATGAGAGGATGATGGAAAGGGACAGAGAGACAGTAGAAAGGGGGTGGATGCATCCATGTGCGTACCTGTGATGTGCCGGCTGGCTGTGGTCCAGCTCAGCGCAGGAATCATGTCCACATGGGGACTCCAGAGGCTCTGAATGGGCTCTATGTGGACCAGAGGTGTCATTTGTGTGGCATTTTACAGCGGCGCTCATTTGCCAAAGTGAATCAGTTTACCCAAATGTTTGCTTCCCCCTTTTTATTTTCATTAATAACCTGGTTCATTTGGAAGCAATTTGTACAGCCTGCGTTTTTTATTGTCTCACAAATCAGTGCGCTCTCCTTCAACACAGATTGTGATGCTCAAAGATATATAGTTCATGCAGGAGTCTGAAAGTTTTGGCAAATATATTCAGGTTGCCTGCAGGAGCTTTGCTGTGCAGTGTTTACTAATCTGACTCATCTGACAAAGCAAGCAAATCAGGCAATCATTCAGACCTATAAAATTTCACGAGGTTTGACCGTTTGTTAGAGTTTGTTAGGATGCTTTCCGTGTTTTTCCGTTTACGCATTCCTCACAGCCACATTTACGCAGGGTAGTAAAAGGTAGGTGAGATACCCAGCTGTAAAGAAAAGCCAATTTATTTAGTAAAACATCTGCATCTAATGCAGATGTTAACAGATTATCTTAATATGTGAACCGAAATATTTGCTCTTGACTTAGCTGTAGTGTTTACTTTTTAAGGGAAGTATTTGCAGCAGCCCAACTTATTTTGAAAAGTCCTTCATTCATTCATTTGTGCATTTGTTCATTCATTTCTACACGCATGCGTCATTCTCGCTCAACACTGATTTTTTGGGTTTATTGCGCAGCGAACATCTGGTTTAGCTAATGGATCATTGGCGAGATAGTGGGAATACAATCATCTGGGGAGCAGGAAAGTCCGGAGACTGGACCCCAAGTCCTCCAGTTTTACTTTACAAGAAGTCGGTCAGATTGTGTCATTTTGTTGCGCTTACCTGGATGTTGCGCAGGCGCTAGCTGTCGTGCGTAAAGAGATACAAACCATGGCTTAACGTGTTTAATTTTAGCCTCGCCTCAGCAGTGGTGCATTATTATGTGCATGATTACGATAGAGACACTCTACCTGCGAGGTGTCAGCTGCAGGGAGCATTTTTCCCTGCATGTCCACATGGTGTCGCCCTTCATGACTCTTGATTTCATCAGTCTTGATTTTGCACAGGTAAAGTCTTAGACGATGTGTTTCCATATTTTGACATCATTCACACTGGAAAACAATTATAGAAGAAAGTAGTAAAAAAAATAAATGGGCACATTGTGTGTTGATAATTTTTGTTTCAAATACCTCTAAATAATTTACCTGCTCTGCAGTAGTTGGAACAAGACTGACTGTAGGTCATTTTAGTAACTAATTAGGAAGTAAACACTGTGACCTGAGACATTTTTTTCCACTGCAGAATGAACAGATGATGAACACAAACTGGTCTTTACACTCTCCTCATCAGCCTCTGTTTGTTAGTGTCAGTTCATCCAGAGGAATTTTCCGCTGTGTGTTTGTGTTCAGGAGGCAGGATCACCTTTGGGAAATCCTCTCAGGGAATCAATGAGTAGTTCTAAGTTATGACAAGAAATGGAAACTACACTGGTCTTTCTGTGTCCCCCCCCCCCCACACACACACACTTCAACCTTTGACTTGTTGCCGACCTGTAGACAGGTTGCTATTTGAGGAGGGGGTGGTTTTTTGAGAGGTTGAGAGGTTAGAGTCAGAGTTCAGAAGAGGTCAATAGCGGCATAAATATATGATAAAAGAGTGAGATTTGAAAAAGAAATAAAGGGAGCAAGAGATTCTTTTTGTTTGCATCTTTACTGCTGCAGCTTGTATAATGTGGCACCAGATATCTCAGTCAATTAGAGTGACTGAATTTCTTTGCCACATAGGGAATTATGCAACAAACATTCAGATACTCTGACTCACTCTCTCCATCGCTTTATTGCTCAGTCACGCTGCTTTGGTGATCACTGTGGCATCTGTCCCTTCACTATGTTTTAAAAGACTCATCCTTTGCCTTTGAATGGCAAAGGACGAGTCATGGCAAAGGAGATCATAGTTCAGATCAGCTGAAGCAGAGAGAGAGATGGTATCAGCAGGAGTGTTTCTCCACCCTTTTGTCTTTGAAATGTGAGTTCAATTGCTCACAGCACTGTATCAACTGTCTGGTTTAATGGATGACTGAGGAAGAGGGATTGCTCATCCAACCTCTGTTTTGTCCAGTCAGCTTGGTGGAGAATTCCTTCAGGGAGTCGTGTCATAGCTCACTGTTGCAGGCAGAAAAAAACCACACAAGACAGGGTCAGTGTACAGACGTCAGTCCTCCTCATTTAGATATCCAAAGCATACAAACTGACCCCCCTCAGCGCAGCCACCTCCAACCGCTCCACAGAGGAGAAATCCCAACCTGTCACGTACACTTCAAAAGCAGCCTAATGAAAATCTAAACAAGCTACCGAGAACTTTTAACGTGAAAAGCCAAAGAAAACAGCGCTGTTTCCCAGGAAACTTGGTCCAGTTTCCACACATGTAAACAGCCGGGGGAACAGAATGAGAGTCGTTTATGCCGCAGTAAAAAAAAATCTCAGCATTCATGACTCATTTTCGGAAAGCGGATCTCTCCTCAGCTGATAAGACACTGAATCAGACTGTAATCAGCTCGGAGTCTGGCAGATACAAACATCCTGCGTAACCACAGACAGCTGTGTGTGGAGATGGCTGTGATGAAGCTTTATTAGCAACTAGGAGCTGAAAGAGCAGGAGACATAGACACCATAAACAGACATGTATGCACAGCACGACACACACACACACACACACACACACACACACACACACACACACACACACACACACACACACACACACACACACACACACACCATGATTATAATCATTCAGGCCCTACGGGGGAAGCAGCCACACTTTGAGAATTACTCCTAACAGACACATCTTTGTCTGGGGTAGTGCAGGTAAATATGTTTATGCAACAGTTGCTGTCTTTCCCACATTTATACATTTCAAGCCCTTGTTTGCCTTCTTCTCTGTGGCCATTCCAGCCCACAGCTGCTATACACATTTCCTCCTCCAATGTGTGTGTGTGAGACCGTGTGTGTCTGGATGACCTCCAGCGGTAAACAGTGGCTCCCCGGCCTGCCACCAGATCTCGGTCCCCCGCTGAGCTCTCTATCCACTTGCCAGTCAGTCTCTTTAAGTTATTTTGCTGAGCACCTGGATGCGGTGAAGGTGTTGAGAGAGACCGTTCTGTTTTTGTTTTCTCTGTGCGTGTGCATATGCATGTTGGTTTGGCATAGAGTTAATAGACAAGTCCTACGGTAGTGTTTTGTGTCTCCAAAACCAAGACTCGAAGCTGTGTGTGTTTCAGAGGACGAGAGGTACTCCGAGTTGTAAGTGCTTTAGCAGAATCCAGACCCATTTGTTATTCACATCTTAGGTCAATTGCGAAACATGTGGTTTTTGTTTGAATCTGTGTTTTTGGTGATGATGTTAATGCTGTTAGTTAATCTCAGAGACACATCCCATAGAATTCATAGTGACAGTTTTGCCATTATTATAGCATATGTTAAGACATTCCTCTGTGGGTCAAATGCAAGTAATTCCAATTTTGGTACCATTTTCTTACAAAGCATTTTTTTATTGAAGGGCTAAAACATTTACTAGTGCTTTATGGATCTGTTACAAGCATTATTAAAGACTTCACATGGCCAAGTTGTGGAAAATCCCTTTGGCTTGTTGGACTGTTTCACCACCAGGACTATAACTTATTACTGTTTATAAAGTGCAGATTTGATGATTAAATATTTAATTAATGACCACATTTATATCTCAATCACTGATGGGCTGTTATAAAAAATACACAAACTCTTATTAATATAGTTTATAACAAGATTCCTACCAAATGGAAAGGATCAACACCGTCCAAAAGGATTTTAACAACCTGGAAACTCATTGGTTTGTTGGATTTTTAACTGACCCATAAAGCAGGAGTAATGATTTGATTTATTATTTTAATGACATATTAATAACACTCTTATTTATAATATATTATGAGCTTTAGGAGAAAATGATGGAACTGTTTCATGAGTCAACCTGTTTTCTAACATCCTTCTCCTCTCTTCCCCCAGGAGAGCCCTATTGCTCTGTACCGTTTTATATTGTACTTGTTATCTGGGACTTACACAAGTACACTCTGAAGGTAAGACATGGCTTCTCCACTCATCTCCGTTCACTTCACTTTCTCACCTCTTTTGTCTGCACTGAAAATTTCAACCAGTGGAAAAAATTGTCAAAGTTATTGGAGCACCGGGGGAGATTTTGGAGTTATTCTTCGCCTGTTTTGGTCACAGCCCAAGCACGTAAACACATTGCTATGAGAATTGGGCCAACCGTTGCCATGACAACAGGTGTTGAGTAAGCTAAGTTGAGTGAACACAAGGGAGTGACAGATTCAAAGCTGACCGTTACTCTCGAATCACTCCTTTCTCACTTCAGTGATTTACAAGATTCAGTAGACAGAATGTAAAAGTCACTATTTTACATGATGTATGGTCTGCTGCACAAGTTCCTTCTCAGCAAAGTATCTGTAAAAGTCTACAGCTGATATTTTATGATAATACATCACGGGGTAAGAGGAAAGAAATATGACAATGTGAAAGGATTCACTTGTAGTGACAAATGTCTTATACAAAGAATTAGAACTCAAATCTTTCAACTTAATCCTTAGTAGGGTTGGGACTAATGATCATTTACATTGTTGGATAATCTGGTAGTTCTCGATAAATCAGTTGTTTGGTCCATAAACTGTCAGAAAACTGTGAAAAATCCATGTCTCCTGAATCCCAAGATGACATCTTCAACTGTTTCATTGTGTCATTTTCACCCACTGCTCACTCAAATGCAGTCTAGCATGAAGTAGCCAAAGACGTTTCCCCACCAGTTGGTAGAGACCCAAACAGAGATAAAAGAGAGGAGGTTTTGACTGATATTCATGAGTAGGCTGGAGATACATTTCCAAAATAATACTATTTTTCCTTCAGAACACCTAAACTTTTATATTTGCCTTGAAAAGTGATGCTATGTCAGTGATGTGCTCACAGGTTCTCCCCAAGAAGTCAGTTATTGCAGGTGTAATTGAGAGTGTATACTGGAGTTTGGGTAATAATGAAAAACTGAATGTGTTTGAATATCCACTGACAGTTTGTTAGGTTTTCCACTAAACTGGACAATGTAAAGATGTTGTGCGGCAGCTTATGATCATTTGCGCTACCATTTGTACCATTTGGCGATTTCTCTGATGAAAAGTTAGACACAGTCCAGTGAATCAATCTTCTCTATTCTCAAATCATTATGATTGAGACTGGCAGAGTATATTGTTCAATAGGCCCAGCAAAGCAGCGACTGAAAACTGATGTCTGACAAAACCAAATGTCATTTTGCTTCCTTATATCCAGGCTGAAACATTTGTGTGCAATTTAAATTGTTATGAAATGACTGAGTCATTTATGTGATAAGTCTTGGAAGATCTTACATCTGGTCTCCTAAGTGATGATTTTTTTTCCACATTTAATTTTTCTTTTAGATTTTGTTAGATCGAGATTGGTCAAATTGGGTGTTATTATCAGAAAATATCACTTCAGATCTTTTAAATCCTAGCATGCCAGGCCTTTTATGACAGTTGGGCTGGTTTTAGGCTCTGATTTGGCTCCTAACAGGGTTGTGCTCTTAACCTCAAGAGTCAAGAATCTCGGTGTTGATGAACTCTGCACTCCACTTTCACAGAGTGAGCAATAGGAGCAGGAATGTCAATCGCCTGTCTCTTTTGCGTCTCTAGGACCACATAGTGTTTTTTACATGAACGGGGACTTTTTTCAGCCACAGTTTGGATGCTCCCAGCATCCCAAACTGTATTTAGTGAGATTGTTTTGATCCTTTGTCTCGTCAACCACTCTCTATCCCCTTGAGAGCTGAGGTTGTTGTCTGTTGTTACAAAAAAAGTCCTGTTTAATTTCTGACAGCGTAGTTTGGCTCCTCACACTCTGCCATCATCACCACCACACACAGTGAGTAGAAGCAAAAGGCAAGACCGATGCCAAGAGAAAAAACACCCGCTGATCCTCCTGTCAAGAGGCAGTGGAGGCCATATGATCATTGTCTGGATCCCAGACAACTGACTCAGTTCTGATTAAATGATTACCTAACACTCCCTTTGGGAGCACGAACCCAGTTATAAAGTGGTATTTCGTATCTTATTGTATACCTTTTTCCTACTCGCTCTTCAATCTTTATTTTGGCAAGGAAGATTTTTCCGTGTCATAACCTCTCTACATCAAAAAACTTCAGCTTTTCAACAAAGCGTGTTTTACCATGTTTTGTCCCCAATCTTAGTATAATTACAAGACAAAGCCTTGACTTTCCGTTATAAACATTCACAAGCATGTAACTAATTTTCACAAGTGTTCATTCCAAATCTTTTGTTTTGGAAATACATGCAATGCATTACTGTAAGGATGATTAGGAAACATTATAAATGGCTCACTGTAGACTAGCACAGGCCAGCCAAAGACAGACCATCTGAGTGTGAATCTGTGACTTCATCCTCTACAAGGGATGTGATTACAGAGGGAAAAGACTTGGACTTTCTCTCTGTCCTACTTGAGTGACTTGGCACCAAGTGAAACTATGAACTCCAGCCATGTGTTAAAGATGCATACAGTGTGCTGTATATGTAAAACCACATGGTTAATACAGCATATGCCGCAGTAATAGCACAAGTTGTATTTACGTAAAGACATTGGAGACAAGAGTCTATGTACAGAACAGACACATGTAATGCACCCCCTGCCTTGCTGCCAAGTCCTGCAGTCCTTTACTGCACAAGAGGCCACACAGAGAGGAAATTCACTATGTGGATGGGTATACACTATACCCAATGTAGGTCTTGTTTCTATTTTATAAAGCCCTAATTCTTTGAGGCAAGGAACGTCTTACAGCCTATAGAGAACATGGAAAGACCATAAAGAGCTGGTGATATAGGAAAGGCAAACCTATGTTTGGATCGGTTTTCACTGTTCAAAAATTGCTATTCTGGATATGTTTGAGTACAGGATTATATGAAATCAGATTGCAAAATTGTTAAAATCGGTTATATATTAGTAGCACACAATTGTTTTTTTTTCTGCCTAACTGATGGTTTGTTTGACATGATACATATGCAAACACTTTCTGCAAAAGAGATCTGAGCTGCTTCCTCCCTTAGGACGAATTCAGTACAACTAGGACTCCAATGTCCTCTCTTAATGTTTTTTTTTACACTTTCCATGCAATTAAATGCTTCCAAATTGTGGGGCCCAACATTTAATGATCTTTGTAGTCTAGAAAGACAAATATTTTATTGAAGTTCTTACTTTCTATGTCTTACCAGCACAGCAACCATTAGGACTGCCCATCTGTCCTTCCCCACTCTCTGTCATCTCATCAACATTGTTTTCCCATGTTTCTATCTTTTCACAAGCAGGGCTTCTATACACATGTCCCCATTAGACAAGGCCCAGCAACCACAGATCAGAGTGAGCCCAGAGACTATAAAAGATGGTGAGGGGCCTATAGGTCTGAGATCACAGGTCATCGGGAGGATGAGCGCTGGGTTAGTGAGAGTGAAACACTGAACAGAGAATCAAAGTTGGCCGAAAAGGCTGGAAACTGTATTCTGCCTCCAGGCAGGGAGATGTTGTGGTTACTGTGTGGTTACTGTGGCCATGTTCTGGATGTCCAAACATGACTCTGCTGATGAGAGGGACAGAGAAAAGTAGAGGAAGAGGCTGTCTGATGATATCCTTTGGTTCATTAATCCCCTGTAGCCACTAAACAAAAAAACTCTGTCAACACGTATACTTTAACATACAATACAACAAGCATGCAGACGAGCTAACTGACGTAGGAGTAATAGGATTTCCCCCCTAAATGTACATTTACAACCTTAACTCTTCCCATTGTGCCTCACACATATTTGTCAACATTACACAGTATCCAGTGGTCTTTTTTTGACTTGAAGCAGAATGTGTCGGCCAGGTGGCTATTAAGAAAGGATTAGGTCCTTTAGCCTGATTGTGTGTTCCTGGTACTGGCTGTTTTGGCCTTGAATTCCCTCACAATTACCTTTATCAGACATCATGTTTCCAAAACCACAAGATTAACACCAACAACAAACTCTTTTCTTGCTCTGTACTTCAAACTAAAAAAATATATAGTAACTCAGGCTTTGCTGCATTCATTTTGCAATGTTAACCTTTTTGTGATCATAAGTCCATTATTTTATGATCTGCATCAACCAACATTTCCTTTGAAGTTCATAGGACTACCTAGGAGGTTCAGAGTACAGATTGAATAATGATAAGGCCATAAATTTAGAACTGTGTTTTACTTTAACTGCAAAATACTTGAATTATATCACAGTGCTAGGCTGAGATGCTGCTGCTTTTGTGTTGTCATCCTACAAACTTCAATGCAGTTTTAAATTGTGAGACTACTCAGAGAGAATCAGATTTTAATGTGAGCTGCTTCTTTAAGGATTTGCAGGCCCTATAAAGCAGTAAACATGGAGCGCTTGTTGTGGGCATACTTAAAGCTGCTTAATGCGTCACAAGAGTCACGCAGTCAAACTGGCAAGAGTTGTGATTCTGCAAACCACTGGCATTTGAAACAGTAGCCGCCACAGCACCTCAGTGCAGCATCTGCCCACTCAAAGAGCAGGAAATAGCCAAACAAGGTCCCTCCATACTCCCCCACCATCATCCTAGTTTTATGTCTGTCTGGACATAAATTTGTTTTGGCCACAAGTTGCAGTAAACAGCCTACAGAAGCAATTTGGTGACCTCAAAAGCCAGTGAGTTTATTATTGTTAGTATTTCATTTTTTTCATGTTCATTCTTTTCCTCCGTCTGTTCACCCTGCAGTGGTTCAGCTCCATTATCGTGTGAATTGCTGTTGCTGTTCAGTATTGTCTGAAAGGTCGGTCTCAGGTGATGCATGGACATGAAGATAGCAGTACGTGCATTGCTTTTGCTCCGAGTCATTTTTGGAAAATTGGCTCTCCATCCAGTGCATTCGGGTTAAATATTTCTTTCATTCATGAGCTCTAAATGCAGTTAAAATAACATTTTAACTAATTTTAATCAATGGATTTTTATTTGTGGTTGTGTGATTGTTGCTAAAGTAGCAATGTCTTCATTTTTAGCACTGTTTACCATCCACAGATGATTGATCAGTATACATGCGTTGACCACACGTGAAAAACACATTTTGACCACAGAAAATTTCTAATTAGACTTGATGCTTAGTGTGAAGTTCACTCCTCTCCTGTGTCTTTACAACTTCCCTGCTCTAGTCCTCATATGATGTTGTACTTCTTAATACTAAACCTTGCTGTGCAGAACAAAAGAGGAATTTACTGTGTAATGAATCAGACAAAATACAAATGATTGAGGATCAACAAACAAATGTGAAAATAAAGCTTAAATGCACATGTCAGGTATTAAAGAGAGTATCTAAAAATAATCATGATCATCATAAAGGAACCTATCATAGTTACTTATACATATCTAACACCACTCTCCCCTCTTTCCAGATGTGGACATCCTCCAAAAGTTGGGGCTTAAGGGAGAGAAGCCGTCACGCTCGGTGCCAGCAGGGGTCATTCCATTCAGATCGGGGATCATCCTCAACCAGCGGGCGCACATCGATGCTCCATTGCGCTCAATCCTTCCAGCGGGCATCTGGCCCAACTTGGCACTGGTCCTGAGTGTACGCTCACATCGTGTCAACAGTGCTTTCCTCTTCACCCTCCTCACAAGCCGCAAGAAGCTCCTTCTTGGTCTGCAGCTTGTACCGGGCAGCCTGGTCCTCCACACAGGACCAAACGCCTCGGTGGCACTGCCCTATGAGCCCCATGATGGCCAGTGGCACCAGCTGGCGGTGGGAATTAATGGACAGAGAGTGACTCTATATGCCTCCTGCGGAGAGCAGAGTGTTCATGCAGACTTTGGGTGGGACAGTGAGGAAGGACTGGCTCCAGAGCTCCAAGGCTCCTTCCTGCTGGGGCGGACAAGCCAGCAGCAAGCTTCAGCACACTTTGAAGGAGCCATCTGCCAGTTTGACCTGGTCCCTTCTGCACAGGCAGCTCACAACTACTGCAGGTACATTAAGAAACAGTGCAGGGAAGCTGATACATACAGGCCTAACCTTCCTCCTTTGCTGCCTATCCTACCACGAGAATCAAACATCACAGCTACTGCTGCTACCCCTAAACGTGGTGGCCCAGAAACCTCCAAAAAGCCCACAAGAGTGAGCCTTGCCAGGAGTGCTGCTGCTGCTGCCTCAGCTGTCAGATTTGTGTCCCCCACTCAAACAATAAAGCCGAACCATGTGACCATTCCTACACCCTTTCTGGGAACTGTGATGACAGTCACAGCCCAGCTTGGTTTGGCCTCCCCACCTCCCAAGACCAGGACCGAAAGTGTCACAGCACCACTCAAGACAGGAGCACCACCCACCAAACCCCCAACCCCAAGACCCTCTACTTCTAAAGTTTCAAATCAGAAACCCTCTAAACCCACTCCCCCTAAGCCCACTCCTCAAAACAACGCAAAAAAGACGATTGCAACAGCAGACATCAAGAAGAAACCTACTACTCCAGCCACTACCAGCACCAGACCCACCAAGACAAAGCCTAACTCAGCCTTATCAGATCAAGGTGTAGTCCCAAAGAAACCACAACCCACCACCGCCAAGAAAACACCTCCCAAGCCTTCCAAAGCCACTCCGTCCAAACCTAAAGTAAACTCTGTCAAAGTTGTCCCTTCTAAGCCAACAATATCCAAAGTCAACCCGTCAAAGTCAACAATATCCAAAACTACAACTGCTAAAACCTCCAAGCCAGTCTCCAAATCAATTCCCAAGCCAACAAAGCAACTGAAAACTACCAGGGCTCTCATCATCCCACGACCTACCAAGCCTTCTTACAACGCAGTAACACCACCTGCTACTGATGGCTTCCAGAGCTGGGAGGTGCCACCTACACAGTTCTCCTTGCTGGCAGGACCTAAGGGACTGAAAGGAGATGCAGGCATACCGGTAAGAACTTCTGCTCAGCTCCATATGATTAATGGCAATGTTTATGTGCAAATGCCACAAAAAAGCCTAGAGGTTCTACTATATCTAGCAAGAAACTTGCACTCTGTATCTCAGCTGATTGTGCAGAAAGTAGCGGCTGAGTAGTGGTAAGTTTTATTAGTAAAGAGGTTAAAATGAATGAAGTGTCAGGTCGTATCAGTTTGTTCTCATCTTTGTCAGACCAGGTTTGATACAAATTTTCTGGGGTTAGAAATAGGAGACGATGGAGATCTGCAGGTTGATATGGCCACATCTCCTTTCCCACACGTTAGAAGTCCTCCTTTTTCTACTTTCTATCCTCCGTCCTCTGTGCACAGAACCCTGTTGGTTGAGTGTGTTGTGTCAGGTCTGACGCCTTGCCGTCTCTGCACCAGATTCCTCTGTCAGAAAGTGCTAGAGGAGGTCACATGCCCCCCTTTCAAAGCAAGGTCAAGGGTCAGAGCAGTCTGTAAACATTCAGCTTCTCAAAGCAGCCGCAGAGGCAACCAAGGCCGTCAGTATGTCACTAAAAGCAGGAATGCTGAGGCAGCCACTTTTCTCCTTTTTTCAGTTCATACCCAGCATCAGACCCATCTAGCAGCACCTTGAATGACCACTTCAGATCAAATTTAGCTTCACATTTCGTTTCATTTATCTCTAAATTCTGACCACTTCTTATCAGGAAAACATTTCTTTGAATGTCTGAGTTGTTCAGTGTGGGATTTTAACTTTTTAAAAAAGAGTTTTGCATGATTGTTTGACACATAATTGTCACCTTCAGATATAATCAGACCTTAATGTCTCTTGGGTGTGTTCATATTTGAGTCGTCTTAGTGTAAAGTGGGAGCAGAGGCTATGGGTTTGATACGTGTGCCTTTCTTATTCTATCATGCAATCTGTAATTTGCTGCTGTAGACAGCAGAGTACAGCGTGTCTGGGGTTGGCTAATTTACCTCTGCACTTATGTCCACGCCAGACTTTACTGTCATTACACTAAGCTAAATTACTGCCATCGAGAAGGCACGACTTGTAATCTCAATGTGAAGTGCAATAATCTGCCACAGAAAATAGATTGTAGAAGAACCATTAAGGAAAGTTAGAGGGTCATTTACTAAAGAACTGCACATTTCCAAGTGCTAATACTCTGCTGAGGTTCATATTTTGCCAAATAGATGGTAAATCACATTAATCTTAGAGGAGTGTTTTTAATTCAAATCTTTGCCTTATTATTCAACCATGCAAAATTTTCAGAGAGCAGAAGAGAATGTAGGCTGTAGTGGAATTATGACCCAGAAATACAAAAAGTGTCTTGACTTACATGCAGTTCTAGGACTTGACAGCGTCTGTCTAAATTAATTGTAAATTGGCTGCTACCATTTTTTTAATCAATTTGTTTACTCAAGTTATTATTATAAGTAATTATTTACTCAAGTAATCCATTAGCTGTTTCCTCTAAAAAAATGAAAAAAAATGGTGAAAAATGTCAGTCAGTGTTTCCAAAATCCAAATAGGATGTCCTCAGATGTCTTGTTTTGCCCACAGTCCAAAGGTTTTCAGTTTACTGTCATATGAAAATCATATGCCAGGCTAAGAACTTCTTGATTCATTCATTTAGGTTTAGTCTAGTCATTCCTCACTTGTACTACATGAAACATCAAGAATCTTCAGCTGAAATTCGGTAGAAGTATGGTCTGGACTTTTATTGTGCAGAAGCTGGACTCTGGCTGCCAGGACAAACATCCAGTGCAAGCACAGTTCCTCTTCTGAAGCACCTTTGGCTCCTCGCTGCTGCTTTTAGAATGACTTTCTTTGAGTTGTGTCCCACTGACATCTGAATGAGATTTATATATTTAGAATTTTTCTGGAAGTGAGAGTTGGAGTTTTAATTTGATATTTTTTTTAATTGAAAGAGCTCTGATGCTGAGTTTTATTTATTTTGAACCTTAACTGCCTTTTGTACAAATCCATGCTTTCAGGCTTCTGTGTTGAGTTAAAGTGTACCAACAAGCTGCTTGCACTTAAAAGGCACCAGAAGCTTTTAAAAGGGTTTAATTTGTCAAATTATGGCAATGAAAATTAGAGGGGATTGTGCAAATTTGCACTGTTTGTACAGTTAGTTTTGGTTTGATTGAAATGAATGCAAAACAAGTAATATTTTTAGATCACAGCACAACTCTTTGCACAACAATACATAATACAGATTTCCACGTAGGCACAAGCAGCAAGTCTAAACACCGTAACTGAAAACAGCCTTTGTCATCATGTTGTGTTTGAAATGTGGTGATTGGAAAATGCTTACTGATGTAGGAATGCTGTGCAACTGCTACCTTTGTGGCTGTAAAATGGTAATCAAACATTTTCTCTTCGGAAAAAAGAGCTATGTTAAAGATGGACAGGTGCAAAGAAGAAGAGACAGTGGGAGCAAACAAGTGTAAGGAAGGAAGGAAGGCTGAAGCGGTGGGTGGAAGTGTAAAGATGGACAGGAGTGTGTGTCGATGTTGACAGGTCTTCAGGCCACCACGGAGTGCACCACCTGCAGCAATAGGGGTGGTCTCAAGCATGGAGGTCATCCTGGAGGAGACAGTGGGGGCCCAATTATAATCTTTTAAGCGATATAAAGGAAGTCGCAGGCTGTATTCAGGTCGTGGCTGTGATCACAATAACCTTTAGACTCAGGCTTGTGTGCTGTTGTTTTGCTGCTGAAATTGTTTTTGAAGCAGCCCCTTGTCTCTTAAAGTTCATAGCCTTGTGAAAATTGAGATGTGGAAACTACAGACATTATACAGCCCAGACACATCAACAACCATACTTTATGGTCAATGGTGTTACTTTTTTACTACTTTCTCATATCTGTGTTATCTCGGGCATCACATTTAACGACGTGCTAAGGATACTGTAATGCACTTTACAGTGAGCGAAGCATTTTGAAGATGTCATATAGATGCTTTAACACAAACTTACATCAGAATCCAGAGTCCTACAGGTTGGTCCTGTTTGCCAGAATAACCACACGCGCTCTGTTTTTCCTCACTTCTCCTTTTTCCTCTTTTTTGATTAAAAGAAAACGAATGAGCACAAGCCCGATAAAGGCACACAGGGGCATTGAGTGGTGCAGGAAATGACCTGTTATTTCTAGTGTTTCTACCGTTTCCTGCCACACAGGCTCCGAACTTCATGATGGATAAGGCTGAACTGTCATGACCTTGAGATGGAATTACTTCAGAAGGAGAAGGTGTCGCTTTTTACACTGCAGACACAGTGCAGCCTGTGTGATATGGTGGAGTTCACTGTGGAAACACACAAGACAGTCTTAATGACCTGACAGTTGTAGACGAGGATTACTTAGGTACTGAATAAGATCATTTGTTTGGTATATCTGTATGCAACACTGACTGAATAATCTCTCTCCAGGGACTGCCAGGACCTCCAGGGAAGACAGGCATACCAGGCAAGAGGGGTCCTCGGGTAAGTCTCCCCATTTGCCCTTCAAACACCTCCAGCCATGTCCAGCCTACTTCCATTTGTATCTTTTGAAAAAGATTCTGTATGGAGATTTTTTTTTATGCAAACATGTTAATAAGCATGTCTTTATTTAGGTTCATGGAGAGTATTTGTGTGTGTGTTGTGTTTGTGTTTTTTCTGCTGCGGCTGACGTGATGTTGACCGAAAGCCCAAACACAAACAGTCATAATAACCTCCTTGGCAGGGGAGTGACTCAGAAGGACAGACAGACAGACAGCGACAGAGAAGACTGTATCTGTGTGTTCCAGCTGAGCAAAGGCAAAGTCCTGGACTGTTTTCTGCAGTTACAATAATAACCTGCCTAGCTAGTCTCCCACATCACTTTAAATCCCTCCCATCGACCAGCTGACACACACACAAACTCTCATCTACTCACACACAAAGTTTTCCTATGCAGGCAGATAGACCATATTCAGCACGAGGCTGACCTCCCACCCCTAAGCATAAACAGGAAAGCTCCTATAAAGACAGCCTTTCAAAAGTCTGCCTGTGCCACAGGATGCCTAATAAAAGCACTGTAAACAGACAGGGAACACATGGCTTCGCTGGACTTTCTTCTCCTGACTGAGCTGTTGCAGGAGGCTGCACTAACACTTCATAGGAATCCCATTCTGACCTAATGAAAGGCCTCTTTTTCCAAGGAAGTTAAATAGATATAGTCTCATTCAAGGGTCTTCTTTCAGGAATTCTCTGCTACTTCCTCTGTTTCTCTTTGCCCCTAATGTATGCATCCAGACTAACATATGTATTCAGCCATGCTGGCAGTGTGGTCCTGCTGCACAGTCCGCAAGCCACTGCTTTGATCCAAACTGAAATATCTCAATAGCCTTTGAATGGATTGCAATGAAATTTGGTGCTGTTATTCACTCTGCTCCCGCGTTTTCCTCTAGTGACACCATTAGGGTTCATATTTGTGGTTTTGAGGGAAATATCTCAACAGCTGCTGACAAACTTGGAGAAGGAGGAATTATACAAACTTGTGTGATCTCCTCAGTTTTCCTGTAGTGTCTTCATAATGTCAAAATTTCTATTTGCTCCTTAGTCTATGTCCAAAAACCTGCCAAATGAATAGTGTTACCATCAGTCTCGACTGTTTCTGCAGTTATTATCTCAGTTGTTACTTAATACCTGCTGATCACAAGGATATTTGCATAATTTTGTGTGCATGTCAACAAACTGGCATCACCTTAAGGCATAACTGTGCCTAAGTGCAAACTCACAGAACTGCTAGTATGGCTCTAGACTTGTTTTGTTTTTCTGTATGACAGACTTGAATAAGCCTTTAACTCCTTGGTTTATGATGTTAATTACAAGGCCTACATTACAAGCAATCAACTCTGGCTGTCTAGACCATACATTCATTTAAATGCATCAAAAATGAAGGACTGGTGTTTTCCCGACTTCATACATCGCACATATGGATGTATATGGATTAATATTTATGTTTTTTAAGCTGTGCCTAGTGTTTGTGTCTGAGAGACTCTTAAGCTAAAGTCTCTGTGATCCCCTACGACTATAGATGTATAAGGAGGTCTTTGTATGGCTCTAATTAAAGCTATTTAATCCCGTTCAGCACCTCCCATCACGTCTCTAGCAGCAGTTCCACAACATCAGTCCCACTTAAGTGTATTTGCTGGGATACAAACCATGCCTACCAGGAATAAAACTATGATTGGGCTTAAAAATCAAAACAATGAGCTGTGTGAACTCTGTCAAGCCAAGTATG
Organism: Acanthochromis polyacanthus; assembly: GCF_021347895.1. Lineage (NCBI taxonomy): Eukaryota > Metazoa > Chordata > Actinopteri > Pomacentridae > Acanthochromis > Acanthochromis polyacanthus. Next base: position 13,593,020 of record NC_067130.1, read on the forward strand.
TTTTTGAAGTGGAAATATTTTTGAATGATCAAGATTCATTTTTTTCTCCAAAACATGTGAAGAAAGCTGCAAAAGACTCAAGTCTGTTAAAAGAAATTTCTCTGTTTATGACCAGCAAGCAATGCATATGTATATTGAATCAAACTATTTTCTTTACACATAAAGAGGAAAGTCAGCCTCGACAAAATGGCTAAAACACTAAATATTCACTCCAGTGTAATCCTTCAGCTTTAGCTCTACTGGACTGGTTTGCACATTTGAAGACTGATTTTTTAAGGCTTCGGTGTCTGTGTCAGACCATATTCATCAGCAGTATGTATCGACCAATAACCTCAGACTGATTTACATCCTGGTGGCTCAGACATGGTCTTTGTCAGCCACAGCAAACCAGCTGTTGAACTGCCTGTGGCATTGTCAGTGGAAGTGGTCAATTTGCAAAGTGCAAACAATGAAAATAAGCCTTTTCAATAAAAACGCACTTGTAAAGGCCATCAGTTTTGATGCCGCTTTAACATGCAAACACGCCGGCAGTGTGTGACTCTGACATCGCAGTCATTTTGTTTGACGTGCACACTGGCACACATCGGCGCTCACACGGGAGTGAATACTGGCCGCAGCACTAATCCCACACTGTGCAGGGCAGACATATGTGGCTGTGTTTATGACCTGCATATATAAAGAGTGAGACAGATTATGGAGCTTTCCTGTAAACAAAAGCATTTATCAAGTTTAATTGCTGCTGCCATGTGTATGTGCAAACACGGAGGTACACACATATTTACGCACATGCAAACACGCACTCCTCGCAAACACGTGCTGCGCTAACTCTGCCGTCTGGTTTCAATTTGGGAGAAGAAATGCACTTGTTGATTGGTAAAATAATTAACTCCAAATCTGAATTTATGCTGCAGGCAGGCTGCGGCGACTGCAGGCTCACAGGTGGTGAAGCGTGATTTGATCATCTTCTTCGAAGTGAAGAGCTAGTTTCCGCTCACAGCTGAACAGAGAGCAGTCCTGCCAGTTTTTTTGCATGACCCTCTGTAGCCTTGGATTACTGGAAGTCTGTATGATGACACACAGAGCACCATTGAGCCGAGAAGCACCACCCATGAACCTTGACCTCTGATCCCACACATGTGAGTGTGAGATGCCGTTACTATGGCAACGGATGTCAGGACAGAAGTTTTTTCAAGGTGTCTATGAATCGTCGGGCCGCGCTTTTTCCACTCTGTTTGCGGGTGTATAATGACAACATGGTAGACGGGTGCGAGAGGAAGCATGGAGTCATCGTGAGAGCACAGGCCTGCATCTATCTGTGTTCGCCTGGAGCCTGCTGGGTCAAAAGCGTCTTTGTCCGAGCAAAAAAATCTCTGTCACCCATCTTTCCTCGTGCTTCCCCTCCAAACCACTCCTCTGTCACTAAACAAATTTCCCCCACCTTGCTTCACCTGCACGAACTCACGTCCCATATGGCCAGAAACCCAGAAAGCTATGACTATAAAGAACTTTTAAATGTGTAAATGTGCTGGGCCCTGCTGAGAGCAGCTTGTTGGACCGTTTTGGTAACACTGGGATGCAGATCAGCTTCTTAAGGGTCTTTAGATCCCTGGAGTAAATTGTGTGTATGGGTCTCTGGAATATTACAGTAATAAACTCAGAGACTGTAAAAAAATCACAGACCACGTTCTAATTCACTATTTCTGCAATCCCATTTGGGCACTTTAATGCATTTTTAATACAAGACTTTAAAAGTTTTGGCATAAAGTTTGCTCGAGGTTTCCGTCGTAATTTTCAAGCTTGTCATTGCCGTTATGAGCTATTACTGTTATTGTTGTAAATGCCTAAATAATGCTTTGGATTACTTACTGTTTCCTTTTTCACATACTCTGGGCAATGCATGATGTATTTAGCACTAAAAACGTTGGCGTGAAGTAGCTCACTCACCCCGTCTGCTTCTGTTAAAATGAAGTTTTACTGTAAATTATGTGACATTATCCTGCAAATTCCACTCGTTTCATTCGGCAATGGAAAGACACGCTGTTGAGATTTTAACAAACAGTGAAATATTTTCCTGGTTCCTTCGAGGCAAAGTTTAAGTTCTGTGTGTGAGAGCAGACTGGGATCCTTAATTATGAAGACATCCAGCGGTTTCACATGCTCTCTTGATCTAATGTTAGTTAATCAGACATTACCCCATCGGCTCTCATTTGGCACGGCATCATACAGAATGTCTTTTATCTTTAATACGGTGACTGTATATACATTTAAATCGACTTTTACGAGCTGGTGCTGAAAGTCAGACTATGTTTACAGCGTAGCCCATTAAAAGGGCTCGTCTAAAATATTCTGTGTGGGAATGTAACCTTGGAGTGATGTCACGCAACCAGATTTTAATGTACATACAGTATATCTTGGCTTTAAGCTGCACATGTGGAAATTTTGTAGATTCAAGCATGTATTTATACACAGTAGAGCACGTTGCCATGCGATGTAACATTAGGATCTATTATTTGTTTAGATTTCTAGATTTTTGTCTCGTATGAAATGCACAGAGCTAGCAGCATTTTGACCACAGGAACCACAGTAACGCCCTGCGTCGCTGTACAGAGGATGGTGGTTTTTTATTTGATAGCCCTCAGCTTGTGGGCGCCCCACCCTGGTCTTCTCTAATTAGACACCTGTTGTGAGAGAAAGGGACACGACATGGAGGCAAGAGCACAGCACCAAATGTTCGGTGCCAGCCTGCGCCTACTAGCGTACTGCCCAACCTGTGGTAGACCACAGGGTTAATTTTGAAGCATGTAATTCAAACATGTCTAGTTTGTTTAAGTTTATTTAGGGCACAACAGTGTCCCTTAACACTGTACGGACAGCTCTCGAGGAACACCAGCTGCATGCAACCCGAAGTGGGAGGAAACGACGCAAGCTCTTTAAAATGAACAATCCTTGGAATGAATTTGTCTTGAATGTAAACCATGAAAAAACAGATTTCATCAGACCTGGTTCCTTACCATCAGTCTGTTTGGGAATCCTGACTGTTCTGTGACTCAAACAAGAGATATCACCTCAGCTTAGTAACGTCCTGTTCATTCATGAGAAGCTCTGTGAATCAGACATGATGGTCATCAAAGCAGCCTTTGACAGGAAAAGCACTTACAGATAAAGGGGTTTATGTTGTCATGTCTGCACTCGACCAGTGCGTCTGTTTTTGAACTTTGCTCGAAGGACTTTTTTGTGGAGCTGTATAACCCAACCCAAATCCCACAGTGCTTTTTTTTCCCCCTTCATGGGATAATAGAGAATTGTCTGTCTGGACGTCAGCAGATGTTGGCTTTTGATGCTGCAGACCAGATCACTAAAATAAGGGCCTCCTGATTTGTTTTGACTCACCTCAACGAAAATCACTGACCCAGCTCTTAAAGCAGTCTAGGCTCTCTGTCCATCCTCCCTGACTCGATCAACCCCTTGACCCAGGACAGGTGGTTGGTGAGGGGCCCAGGGGTGCCAGACCACGTGGAGGGCAGGAGTGAGGTCAGAGATCTGCAGGGGAAAAGTCACTCAGAGGAAGAGAAGGCAGACAGACAGATAAATGAATAACGGAGACGTAGCAACCCCCTTTAGCTTCTGTCTGTAGGCTGTAACTTAAACCAAAGAGAAATCAGTGTATATTCACTCCCTGGCTTCTAGAGTTGTTCTGCTAAACCTTCCCAAAGGGCCTGCTGGACAGAGCGGGATGGTTCACATTACCAATATGCTGCCACTGTCGATCTCGCTTTGTTTTTATTCATTTCCTCAGCAACTGCCAATGACAGAAAGACACACCAGCAGAGGAATTCAAAATGTTATGATACGGCGATGATCTGCATTACTCATTAGGATGCCTGGCAAATGTGTGTTTGTTTGCGTGTGTGTGTGTGTGTGTGTGTGTCAGGGGGGTGGAGTGGTGGTGGAGTGCGGGGCAACAGGGGGCAGGAAAACCACATCCATATGGTGAAGCAGCTCCAGAGAGCCCCATTTTCCATAAGCGTCTACCCCCAACACCAACCCCAAATACCTCCCCACCACACTCACACACACACACACACACACACACACACACACACACACACACACACACACACACACACACACACACACACACACACACACACACACACAGCTGATGTGTAGGAAAATAGGTTAAAAAAGCATGAAGGCTGAGGTTCTCCAGACAGTCTTTGCTCCCCTTATCGCTGGTTGCAAACCCGCAGCCTGCATCAGCTCCATCCCAATATGAAGACTGATTGAGAGCTCGATCACCTTTTGCTTATGTTTCTCTTATTTTTTCTGGCTTTTCCACAGGGCGCCCCTGGTCCCCATGGAAACCCTGGCCGATCTGGTCCACCCGGGCTCAAGGTACAGGTTTTAGTCTAACTCATGATCACAAGCCGGCCTTTCTTTTTATGCCAAGAGCCCAGAAGCTATGTTGTTTTTTCCACATGAAACAGTTACATGGTTATGTACTCGCTTCATTCTGCTAATTTAATAAGCAGTTTAAGATCTTCTCTGGCCTCTAATGTGAATGATAATCCTATGAGGACAGTTTTTCTATATCAGCTGGAATCCATAAAGAGCAGCAAGGGCAATGGAGTTTTATGGCCGAAGAATCGGGGCCATCTAAGTTCACAGCAGGGCTGCGATACCTGAAGCACTACAAACACCACAGAGCTTAAAGCTGAGCAAATATGTCACTTAAACATGTGTGCTACAGGATCAGTGTTAGGATTCCCATCTATAAGGGTTCCTAGAGATATAGGCTCCCATTGTTTACAAAATATTCTCCAATATATGTGTATGTTGATATACACTGACAGTCAATAGAAACTTTGAGACCGTATTTTTCAACATAATTTTTATTTTGAAGCCCGAAACTGGATTTTCTTCATATGAATCATTTGTTTAGCATATTGGCATACAGAAAGAAAAATCTAAAGTTTCAAGAATGATTTAAAAATAAAGAATTTCGCAAAAGAAAACGGCACCTGCCAAACACAAAGTCACAACAGTCAATACCGAGTATGTCCTCCATTTGCTTCGGTGCAGGCAGCAATCCGTCGGCGCATGCTTTGGACCAGGCTTCTGATTGTGGGTTGGGAACAGCCCATACGCCTAGCTACATCACTGTAGCTCAAACCGGCCTCCACCATACCCAGTGCCCGGAGACGTTGTTCATGTGTTAGACGCGGCATGATGCTGTTCACTGGACTAACAATGGTGGCCTTTTTTGGGCCTTTATATAGGCCTTCAAAACCCATTCTCAAATTGTGCAGATACTCACTGAGTATTGCTTGGTGTGTATTTGGTTCACTTTTGCAAAGTGACCAACCCATGTGCAATGAATCATGACAAAATGACAACTCATTATCTCAACTACCAGGGCACTAGATCATCAGTAAATCCACAATGAATAATTACAACCCCCCTACAAGTAGAATTCTGCGTACATTTCTACCTCAAAGTTTCTATTGACTGCCAGTATAAATTCCTGCACTGAAACTCCTGTGAAAAATGAAAGAGCCTGAGCTTCCAGCAAGCAGGCAGAGAAAAACTGGTTGACAACAGTGGGGTTGAAGTGATTTATCAGAGCTCAAGGGAAAGACATAAGGAGTCGGAAAGTGAGAACTCCAAATAAATCTGTCCAAATTTAACGTGTGAACAGGATATGACCCTGCCCAAGACCAATTCTCTGCGTCCCCCCATGTGATTGTCTGGACTGATGTATGCCTCAGCAAGCACCCTTCACCTCTGACACTGTGTGCGTGGAGTACAGAGTGAGGCGCAATACCCGTGTTTAAAGAGCATTATAAAAATGCCTTACATAAATGACAACCGAGTTCACACTGCCCGACCCCAGCACCAGAGCTCCACTAGTCCACATGGGCTGTGCTAATCTTTGTCTCTGCATGTGATTTTTATATTATTATGTCTCTTTTGCATTCTGCTCTTTTTGTCAGACTTGCTTTCCATTATGTTTTCCTTATTTTCTGCTTTTAGCTAGCATGTACTTGGGAAAAAACACTTTTTCTCTTTTAGAGTTAAATGACAATATCAATACCACTCTAATGTCCATGCAATAAATATTCAGCACCGCCAACAGCTGGTCAGCTTTGCTGAGTATAACGACTGGAAACATGGAAGGATTTTGTTACCTTTGGACAGCAGCAGCTGGTAATAGATCAGCTCCCTCCTCTCCAGTTTTTAAGCTAAGCTAACTCTCTGCTCTCTGTAGCATCACATTTAGCATGCAGACATGAGTATGTTATTCATTTTTTCTGATGTTGGCATGAAATAAAATGCACAAAATGTAAAGTCATTTCTCCAAAATAGTGAAAGGATCATGATAGGATCTTATTTCCAGCCAGATAAAATTCTTCAAAGTGTCTTATATTAGGTTTTTGATGCTTTCTCATTTTTTTCTATTGTCCAGCATTTTTTAAAATCACAATTCTAGTTTTGTCAATGAATGTCATATCACTGTCATGTCAACAAAGAGCTATCTGTAACATCTGCAGTACCTTTTGGGCTACAGGCCAAACACAGGTTGTTGGCACAATCACCAGTATTCACTTATCCAAAAAAAAAAAAGTTTTTGGGCATTCATTACTCCTTTTTACTCATTTTTCACTGCAACATAAAGTCCTGCACATCTTTGGAATCAGTACAACTATGGCTATAAGTAGAGAAGATTCTAATATGTCTACTGTGCAGTGTGACATAGTTATCATGCTATAAACCATAAAACAGACACAGAGAAACAGAAGTTGAATAGAAAAATAAAAATCCTTAAATCACTATGTACAACATTTATTCAAGTGTCCACTGTACTGGGAAACATTGCGGCTTTCCATGCTATAGATATTTTACTGTTTATGTTTTTAATTTGTGTCTATACTGTATCTAACCTGGGGCGTAATTCCACTTTTTTCCACTTAAACAGTATCTGAATTTTTGTGACCTGGCTGTTGGTTACATCAGAGTCTCTACTGGCTTCACATTTGTGCCAATAAGTGCAGAATTTTTAATTTTTTTCACATTATCTAATCAGTGCACATGGTTGAATTTTTTGGGGAAAATTTTAATGAAGTGACTTTGATTAAATATCTCAATTTAAAGCCTAGATTTGCTTACGTTTCTTGATAGAATGGCATGTCACAGCCGAATAGTTCAAAAAAATTGTGAGTAAGTTGATATGTTTTTACAGTTTTTGGCGCATTATGTCATTTTGCAAACTTTTTAAAAGGTAAAATGCAAACCTGCCAAACATGGAGTTCAGAGGCTTAAAGGAATAGTTCAACGTGTTAAGAAATACACTTACTGCATCACTTACTGAGAGTTCAGTAAGAAGGACTTCAGTGTGACAGCTGAGTGAAAAGACTGAACAGAAATGTAAACATTCATGTTCTGTCCAAAGTTAAGAAAGCACCTCTGAATCTCATCATATAACCTGTTACATTGGGTATAGACGAGCATGAGGGAATACAAAGAAGTGATCCTTAGTAAAGGTTTAAAATTGTGCCTCAGTGATTGAACACTTCAGTAAAGTGTAGGCAGACTGGTGCAGAGCAGCTTCTTCTACCTGGCAAGTGTGTTGAAAGAAAAATTATGAAGCGTTTGATGTCTCAGGGTGCACTGAAATCTTTGCTCTTTCATCATTAATAAATGAAACAAAGTTGTAAAAGGCAGGGGTCCGAAGGGGAGAGAGAGGGAGTCAGCACTCAGGGTGATTTCCGATCCATAGCTTTGATGTGCTGAAGCCTTGTTATTGTTACCTGCTGACAATGGAGCCTGGTGTGTGTGACTGGAGGGCCTCATTAAGAAAAGCATCTGTTAAAGTGAATTAACAGTCACAAGACAACTAATTTTTGTTTCCTTTGTCACTTTTTGACCTTTTTTAATAGTATCTCGTTTACAGAGACAAAGCTTTTGCAGCGTGAACCTTTTTTCCCGGTCCAGATGAAGTGTGTTGGCCAGAGAAATTACTTCATTAATTATGATTATGACTCAGAGGCTGTCAGAGATTGAAATCAGTGAATGAGTTGAGTATTTTTCACCCATACAGAGACTTCCTTTGTGTTTGTCTTTCTTTCAGGGGAAAAAAGGAGACCCTGGCATGTCACCTGGACCTGCACCTATAGGAGAGAAGGTATTAAATCCCTCCTTTTCTTATATGCTACATTAGTTTGTAACGACGTCCTGTTTGGCCAGCTCCGAGCACATTTATGATTGCTTCTTGTGCAAAGCGACATTCTTCCATTCTTGCCTTTTGACATTCTTGCTTTGTGTTCCAGGGAGACTCAGGGATTATTGGCCCGGTTGGACTGACTGGCCAAGAGGGTCGAAAGGTAAGAGTCGGGTCCCTGTAGAGTTTCTCAAAAACCCTTTCACCAAGTGGATTTCAGTTAAATTGAATCTGCTGTTATTTAATGTAGCAGGTGATCTTGTAAGTAGAAATCCTGGTCACATCTTCACTCCTTGAATAGTGAGGCCCTTGAAACATTAAGGAAAGGCGACGCATGACTCATTGTCACCATTTCGTCACCCTTGTGTACTTGCATTTTGCCTGTGTGGTGTTGTTTGTGTGTAAGCCACTCATCTTCATAAAGATCTGTCCTTGTCTCCTCCATCCTAATTCTCTCCATCTCTCTTTTTCCTTTTGTGCTGTGCTCACCATTTCTTCCATATGTTTTCTGGATCCTGCACAGAGGGGTCTTAGTGTTGACAGGAAGGATGTTACAAGAGATGAATGGGGAGGTTTTTGTCTACAGGGTATAACGGATGGGGATCACGCACTCATACACAAAATTACCACTGTCTTAGATGTTACTTCCGACACTGTTTGAGTGATTCACGAATGCAAGGAAGAAAAAGTGAGGCAGAGCTTCTGGTAGACAGGAGTGCAACAAGCACCAGCTTAGAGTAAGCGCAAGGGGAAAGTCTGAGTAATGTATGTGTCTGTTTTCCTAACTGTGTGAATGCATTCTTGTGTGTGAACATAAAGCAGACATCAAAATATAGCAATGATTGCTTGTTCCCTGAGGGTGCTTCATCAGTCAGTGGTTATTTAGAAAATTTTAGTGTAGCTCAGCATATTTGAAAAAAAAATCACCTGCATACTACCTGTTGCATTTAGTTATGTATGCTTGCTAGCTAGCTGAGGGTGAGAATAGGCTTCAAGCTATGAGAAATGTAAGAAAAACATGGTTGAGATATTCAGATCAAAGCATTGAGTAAATATTTAAATCGCAACCTCTGAAGCTGACATGGAAGCGCCAGAAACTGCAATTTCTCAAATGGCCACTTGAGGATGGCTCCAAAAGTGAGTCAATCCCCATAGACCACCATACTAAAATGGCCAGTTTCACAGCAAAAAAAACAAAAAAAAAATGCTTACAGCCTGGTACAAAAGCTGATTTTGCTCCCTATAGAAAACTTCCTCTTTCATGACAGTGATAGGGGGTTGTATTTTTAGATAGCTCACCTGTTTAAATTGTATTAAGGATTAAAATGATTCATAATTATGAGCAGGACCACTGTGAGATGTAGAACAGTCCTTAGCATAGAGATGGTTTTCCTCAGCTCCATTCAAATTTCACCTCTTTGCTCATTTTTGGATTAGCCAGGATTTAGGTGGAGTTCAAAGCTGCCAAGACGGTGATAGGCGGTGCCACCACGCTGACCCTGCAATCTGCATCAACCACTTTTCTTTTTTACTTTGAGTATGCTCTGCAGCTGCCACAGAGTATGTACTGTCTTTTGCAGTATGCATACAACTAGGAGTTTTGTGATAATATTGCGGCCTCAACTTTGATATCAGTCATAGTCTTATTTGAATGTAGTGTGAAATGAGCTGTCCTCTGTCTGTGCTTCATCATCACCACGTATGTCACTTATCTTTCGCTGCACCGAGCATTGTGGATCAGAATACCCTGCTGTATTTGATATATTATGTATGGTAGTATAGATATCGAAACCTTCAAAACTACTCCCAGGAAACCTATAGGTGCAATCACAGAGGATTTTTCTATCTTTTTATACAGTCAGTTGTTAAAACTGATAAGCAACATGTAAATAGTTGAAAGAGATCTGGAAGAAGACGAATGAGTGAATGATTAAAATCGATAAGTTACAGATGAGTAACTGATCAATACATGTGGTTAACGCTGTTGAAAATTAGCTGAAAGTCATTGCTAAATGGTTGACCTACGACTTCTTCCACTCCAGGTGCTAGTGAGGCAAATGCAATTTAGAACACCAATCCAAACTTCAATTTTCTATGAAGCATTATTACGTGTTGAAGTCCGACAAAACTCAGTCAGTTGAAATGGATTGTTTTGGAGCATGACGTGTCAGTAAAAGTCAGTAAAACTGCTGGAATGTAACCGATTACAATCACATGGGTCTAGATGCTTCATGAGTCTTGTGAGCTCATCAAGTCTGCACTGAAATAATCCAATTCTCCTTTTCCCAAATAAACAGTTGTAAACACACGTCTGAAGATAGCAAAGAGGATCACACCAACAGCTTCCAGTTGCGTTTGTATCAAAAAACAGTTGAGTACAGTTCAAGTAAAGTAGATGAATTATTTGAGTAATTGAATATAGCAGGTCGACTGTATGCATTTCAGGAGAGGTGTAAAGCTTCTGGGTGTATTTGCTTTCTTTCCAGAGTCACAGTGCTTTGAGTGTCAGACTGAAGTTGGACGTCTACCGCTCATATGGCTTTTGTTAGGAGTCTGCTTTTCTGTGTGTGTTGTGTGTGTGTCTATGTCCATTTGTATGGCTCTGCCTCCCTCTTTTACACACACTCATCCAGCATGGAAAAAAACGTAAAGCTGCTGAAAAACATTCGCAGAAACGCCTTTCAAACTAAATGGCAGTGATTTGAAGACCTATCAGCAAGTTAGCCGGTGAACTGCGAATCAGAGCTGCTGGTGACAGCTGACTGACCTCTTATGCAACTCAAATTAGGCAAAGTGATTGTTTAGCATAGGGATAAGATCATCTGGCAAAAGTAAGCATGCCCAGTCTTTACCCTTAGCAGCTTTTTTTACCTGTCTACACTGTGATATGCAGCGGCTCAGCAAATTGTCTTAATAAACCCCACAGGGCACATTATAAGCCCTACTTATCAGAATGACATCATAGCTTGTTGTCTGGAGAGCCATTTCCATAGCAACTTCATCAACAGACACAGACTGACATCATCAGAGAAGGCCTCAGGTATTGGTCATTTAACCACAGACATGATGACTGTAAAGGAAACTTGTTAAATTAACCACAAGGAGTTGACTTCCTTTCCGTACACAAACACCAAGAAGCTTATTAACCCTTTTTTCATTATGCAAAAAAAGCACAATAATCTGCTGTAGTCCTCAACTGCTCAGTTACACTGTAGCTTATAACGAATCTCCATCCTTCGTGCACTTCTTTGACAGATGTGTGAGTCAGTCTCCAAACCGTCTCAAACAGGCTTTGTTCTGTTCATTTTCAGTCCTCTCAGGTGGAAAGTCCCAGGCGTGTTCTTCCCTCACGCAGGTCTCCACTGAGACATCGATGCCCGGCGCAACATCAGTGCAACATTGAAAAGAAATAATGACTTTTATTGACATTGCATTTCACTCCTCGGCCACCCTGAAACACCCATGCGCTGTTTCTTCCTCTTCGTACCTCTCTGGCCGTCAAACCTGCTCTGTCTCGTTTGCTTGGATTTCTGTGGTTTAGGAAAACGGGACAACGGCAGCTTTTCCTCTGTTCTGTTCCGTATTTTTCCCCTCCACCTTCTCCGCCTGTCTCACGCACACACCCAAACACACATGCAAATGTATGTGCTCTAAATCAGCGTTAGCTTGATGTTTCGACTGGGAATTCTTGAATTTTGGCTGCTGGTTTTCCATGGAAAACTTTAATGGAAACAACAGTGGTGCTTTAAATGTGTGATAGTAGAATGTGATTCTACACTGGAAGAGAAGCCAAGCATGTTCCGCTCTGTACAACGTTTGTTCTACCAAGCAGACTCTGAATGGCTTTTCAGCATGTGAGACAGGGTCAGGGAGAGGGGACATACATCAGGCCAAACCTCAACTACAAGGCTACATTACAAGCCACACATCTCACCTTACTGCCTCCGTCCCTCTCTGTCTGTTCCTACTGCTACTTGGTCTGCTTCTTCTCACATTTTGTTTGTTTTCACTGCATCTGTCTTTTACTCTGTCTGTGGTTTTTCCATCTGAAAGCCAAGACACACTGTACAGTGGCTTTGTACCTTTTATTTGCTAAGTTTTAAATACCCGTCCTTACATCAGAGGTGCTGATCTGAAGTGCAGACCTCCAACACTTAACCATCAGAGTGGGATCAACCTTCTCATCTAACTCTTGGCAATAAGTCAAATTTCCAATATTTCCTGAAATGTCAAACTACTTACCTAAATAATCACAGCTTTCTGTTTTTTATTTTCCCCATGTAGTGCAGCTTTATTGAGACACTAAATTAAATGTTCAACCACCTGGATTTGCAAGAACATATTTGTAAAAACTTTAATTTTATATTAAGCAACTTTACAACTAGATATAGTCCTAGATTTAACAACTAAATGTAAGCATATAATGTTGTGCGCTTTAGTTTTGGTCTTCTTTGAGAGATAACATTGGATTTTTTCTTGATCCTGGATGTGGGTGAGATGCAGATGCTGTAGCTACTGTGGGTGTCATCAACAGAGTGTAAGTTAAAGCTAGAGTAGGTGGTATTCTTTGGGGCTTTTTTTGGCAAATCCCTCCACAGATGCCTGCATACAGCCCAAAATTTGTGTCTGCAGGCAACTATGCCACAGTTACAATAATGTACATGCTCAGCAGTACTGTGAAAACCACGTAAACGCCAATCTAACGCACGTGTGTGGAAGTGAGTCCTCCAAGCAGACACCAAACAGGCGAGAAAGTAGTATAATAACCACAATTACACGGCTGTGGTGTTCTCAGCTGTTGCTGTGCACATCTACAAGGGGAGAACAATGAAGGCTTGAAGAGCACAGTGGGAGCACACTCAGGAAAGCAGGGTTTGAATCGTATGTGAAGCCACAAGTTAAGGGTCACTTTTAGATTATTTATCTGAAGCATGTGCCCATGAGGGGCTGGTGGGAGGGGCTTAGCAAAGAGGGAGACAGAAGAGCTGCAGTGGAAGGGCAGCATTTTCAAATGGTGGTGTTTTGTGTTTGTTTATTTTTGCCTTTTCAAGATTTCAACTGCCTGCTGCAGTTTTAAAGCTAATAATTCCCAACTTCAACATAGCTATCATAGACATGATAATAAGCACCACCATGCGTGCATTTAAGAATTTATCTATTCAAAAATGTTTTTATTCAGCCAGAGATGTGCACAGTTGGCTGTTATTGAGCCAAAATACTTCCATAAAGCATCAGTATGAAGTCAGACAGTGGAAAACTAAACTGTAAACACTCACATGGTTAGCATGCAGTATTTTGGAGAATATGGCTGTCTTGAGACACGTTATGTTGAGTCCTTGTCAATAAGAAGTCTACCTGCACATGTGTTTTTCCCATTAGTGCCATACAAACATGTGTAAGGTACTCTGGCACGGCTAAGTTTCCACACACGGCACTGTGCTCGCAATAAAAATGTACATGTGCGTATATAAATGCACTATAAATTAATCCCCATCCTGGATTGTTCCATTGCTGTTTCCTCTCAGATTGGATTTTGTACAGATGATTTTCCTTTCAAGCGAAGTCCAAACCACAGTTCTCCTAACAAGAGCATCCTATGAACACGAAGCACAACGATATACTGTAATATCCCTGCAGGGACTGGATGTTGTATTAATCATACTCCTTTCCTTTATTTCTGCGTGACAGTTTACAGTATGACATTAATCTGTCTGAAGCTCCAGCAGACCTTTTCCAAAAGCTTTCTCCATTTAGCTCCCGCTTGCTGTTCAAACTAACAAATCCACATGCTCATCATCATTGCAATTATAGGAGAATTCAAATCAACCATCATTTTCTTTGCATGTTTCACGAGTAGTACAACGAATCATTCCTCTGTCTACCAGTAGAAGTAGTTAAATAGCGATACTGCATGCAAATAAACATGCTGTCGAAATTGCCGTTCAGACGGAGATGAGATGAGGAACCTTTTTCCACTGGCTAGATCATATTGTCTGGTTACGTTAATGCAGATGTTTGTTTTGTCTGTCCCTGCCAGACATCCTCGCGAAGTGTTTATGTGCTGCTGTACATGCAACACATGCATGAAGCCAGACGATTACTCTGAGCAATCATCTGGCTCCATGCTGTATGGAGATTTTGGAGGTGGAAAGATGAAAGCAGAGATTAATGAGGTGAGCGGTATAGTTCTGCTAACAGGGTGCTGTCCAGGGGAGGCAGACAATGGAAGACACATGACTTGAAAGACATGAGGCACGTGCTTATTTGAACACTCACAAAGTTAACTGTGTACAGAACAAGTCAGATGAGCGACATGTCATTGGCAGACACAATGTGTCTTTTATTTTGCTCATGCCTAAATGTGCTTAGCGTTCCCTGGGGCACTCCCCGGCTTTAGTGGGGTAGGAGGGGTGGTGCTTATAGGGTGCTACCGGGGAGCTGTTGTAAATGGAACGCGTTCTGGTGGGTTCATCTGATTGAACACACATGCTCATTAAACAAGTGGTACTGTAAACACAGGCAGACTGGTGGGAATGGCCGCTCTCATTAGCAAACTTGTAATGAGTGAGATAAGGATCTGAGATGGTCTAGCTGAGGTTGAGAGGCTACAGTTAATACCCAGGACCCACAGCAAGTGTGTGTGTGTGTGTGTGTGTGTGTGTGTGTGTGTGTGTGTGTGTGTGTGTGTGTGTGTGTGTGTGGCTGGTGGACCTCATAGCACAGTTTGGGAATTCTAAGCTGCTACACGTTTGTACTATACCGGGCTTTGCAAAAGTTCTGTTACACGGTTTCATGATCTTTAGAGACGTTTACATGTCGGAGTGAAAAATTCCATTAAACAAACTGAAAGTTCTACCTTATAGGCAGGAGTCATTAACACAAATTTGTTCTCCGGTGAAGTTGTATCAAGATGGAAGTCAAAAGAGTTGAGATATCTGCTCTCCTTCATGCTGGCCACAACAAGTCTGACAGAGCCAAGCAGCTGAACATCAGCCGGATGACCGTCCACAGAGTTGTGGAGAGGCTCAAGAATGGTGAAGATCTTTCAGGTGATCTTTCAAGAATGGTGAAGACCTGAAAGATCTTCGCCATTCTTTAGCCTCTCCGCGACTCTGGACGGTCATCCGGCTGATGTTCAGCACGAAGGGGAGCAGATATCTCAACTCTTTTGACTTCCATCTTGATACAACTTCACTGGAGAATAAAAATTGTATTAAGGACACCTGCCTATAAGGTAGAACTTTCAGTTTATTTAATGGAATTTTTCACTCCAACATGTAAACGTCTCTAAAGATCATGAAACTGAGTGTAACAGAACTTTTGCAAAGCCCGGTACATAAGCCATGTAACAAGATGGGGTATAATGATGTGTCTGTATCTTTGTGTGTGAATGTGTGCTACTCTGCTGACATATGTGTGTTTGCACCCTTAAGAAAGTCATTAGGTCTCTTCTGAGAACATGTGTCGGGTCAAGAAGTGGTTGGAAATAATTAATTTTTCGGAAAAAAAATCAAACCAATGGCTGAGTTCCATATAAACAGACCACCATCAGACAAATGTAGGTGACCTTCAAACAAACACAAATACATCAGCAAATCATTATTAATATCCAGTCATCACAACGCTACAATTCACAGATGGAAATTTTTGTAGACACAGGCGCCATGTGTCTGCAAGTGCACCCGTCCCTGCTCTCTCCACAGCGCTGCTTACCAATAGGCCTTTCACAGAAATATGGAAAGGACACACACATTTCTGCTTGTGGTGTTGTGATGTGGCAGCGGCCTGTCAGCACCTGCTGACATCTCTGTTTGTTTTACGTGCGCTAGTCACGTATTTTCATGCCGAGGGCCAAGCATCTCCTCCTACCGGTCTCTTGATGATGTGCACCAGATGATGTGAGGCGATAGCAAGATTCAGAAGTTCTCCAAAATAAAGTTTAGACTCAGTGGGAGAGAGATTCAGTGTTTAAGGATTAGGTCTGTGATTAAACAAAAATGCAGAAGGATATTTTGTTTATTTTAATTACAGTTGTGATGAAGGTCCTCTTCATTACTCATGTGAATATGGGAAAACACATCGCACTGATTTTGCTAATTTATGAACACTGTAAGCTGGAAGAACTAACTGCACAAATACAGGGATTTAATGGGTTTTATTGTTTTCCATTTCCCTGTTAATGTGTTCTTTCATGATTGCTGCCTCTCAGCTGGCACAGATGAAGACCGACACATTGGTTTGGCAGACTTGGTGATGCCAACAGACATTTTTAATTTTGTTTTTGCACAACTAGCAGTTCAGAGTTTCACATTTAGACTGAGTGTGTGAGGTCCCAGCCATTCACGAGTTCTTTTCATGATGATATTTTCCATAAGCGACACAGATTCTCAGTTGAAGGTATGCATTATATCTGCAAACCTGTTGAGCCTTGCATCAGTATTGCCAATCTGTATGCATCATGTAAATGTGAATTGGAGATACAAAAAATGCATAAATATGTTTATTTTCATGATTTGCTACCAAGTCCCTTTTGTACTGTTGGTGCTGTGCTAGTAGAGTAGAGATTAGTAAATATATCGGTCTATGGGTATTTATTACAGAGAATATTTGATCACTGGCATTAATTTATATATCATTAAGTTTTTTTGGACAAAACTAAACTAATTTTCACGTATCCTTCATCCGAGGACAGTGTCAGACTTAAATGTCATATTAGTTTTGAACAAAGAAACTTTATAATCATAATATGCTTTATCTCCACTTGGGAATTTAGGTTCTATTGAGCCAGCTGACACAAAGAAAGCCTGGCTACGTTAAACTTGCTTCACAGTACACCTCTCTGGTCCGTCTGCACCTCATCTTGGCCTCGAGCCTTCTGCTTAAATCCAACTGCTACTGGCTGTCAATAAGATTGCCTAACTCACTGGCTAACAATAACATTGCTAAAAAACGCATTGTTGACACAGTTGCTGTACCTATTAAAGGTTTATTGCTCAGGATGACAGTTTTAAATGGCAGTGTGAGGCTTTAAGCCAGTGAGAGTGATCAGGTAACATAATGGGAAGAGCGATGCTGCGTTCACTTCTCCTGTGGCAGTCAGAGAACAGATCTTAAGGATAGTTTACAGGAACGCTGGGAGTCTTGGCTCGGTGCTCTGGAGCTGTGGTTTAGGAAAACGGGACAACAGGAGTCTTTCCTTTCTTCTGCCGTCTGTTTTTACTTTGTTTTTTCCCTCTTTCCTTTTCTGTCTCTCTTGCTCGCTCACTCTATCAAACTGTGGTCTGGGAAGTCATGTCTTCCCACCTTTGATTTAGTTTTTCTCCACTCACTGTTGGGGGTCTGTGCTGCTGAAGTCAGCAGAATTGGAGAAAAGCACTATGTCAGGCGGTCTTTAATGTTGTAGTCTGCCCTGCATGCAGTGGGAGGGACCTGATATCTGACTCAAACAGGAAGGCATTTATATCCTCAACATGCCATGATCCTGGCACAAGCTCCCCAGCACCATAGCTCTGTGAACACAGTCAGTGAAAAGTCTGATCCTTTGACAGAGGAGCAGATTGATTCCTTGCATATGGCACTGAATTTGTCTCTTGGTTCTGTTAGCATTAACATGCATATTTGACTCTGCTGAAAACTGTACTTGTAATTTCCACACACTGAGGGAGATCCTGTCCTGTGTTTGTCACATTGTTCCACAGCTGTCAAGTCTTTCAGAGTTTGTTTGCTTTCTTTCTTCTTTTCAGTGTCCATCATTTTATCCTCACTTATGTCTCGTTTTTGTTTCTGCAGGGACAGAAAGGTTACCCTGGTCCACCTGGACTCCCTGGAGAGCCTGTAAGTATCTTGCTGCACTTGATAGAAACTCTGTAAACTCTGCTCCCTCATGTTTCTCCTATTCTTTATGTTCCATAAATCTCACACTTACAAAAAGTACTCATTTCTGTATCTCGCAACTCGTGCCAGGATAACATGTTGGTCTTGAATGTTTTAAAATTCCTCCAATAAGCTCTTTATTTCAGTCCTCCAGCTGCACATCACATCACCTGTACTTTATGTGTTTGTCTTCATTAGTATCTTAATAGTGTTGTCAGCCTTATTATGTCTAATCCTTCAGTCTCACTTCATTCTTTTAGAGCTCAATCGTCATCCATTCTCAGGTTGTTTAACCTTTCCATCGGTGTGTATGTGTGCGAGCACCAGGCATGCCTGCAGGGCAGCCAGATTAGATTAGCCTGTTATGAAGCACTGGTGAGGACAGACATCTGGCCAAAGCCCTGTGTTACAGCGATGCTCTCCAGGATATCAGAAAGTGATGCCAAAGAGAGAGAGAAAATAGAGAGAAGAGAAACAGGAACAAGCCAACTAGGCCAACAGTGACACACTCATGGCTGTTACACTGCAGCTTTGGTGAAAGTTTCCCTTTGTCTGTGTTTCTTTGTCTGGACCTGTCGCTGCCTGTTACCAGTCAATGTTCGGTCTCTCTTACAGCGTGGTAAACTGATGCGATGTTCCTCCTAAGAATGTGTTTAATTTCTTGTTATAGTCTCGCCGTCTTTTATCTTTCCGTTTTTCTTTAAACTGAGGAAATCTGCTCTATGGGCTCTTTCACTCATTGCCAAATGGGAGGAGACATTGCTCTGGATGCTTAGTCCAGGCCAAGACTATTTTAAGTATGGAGGATCCAGCGTTGTATTCAGAGCTATTTTCAGTCGGGTTGGGTTCTACTACTGTTTGTATTAAGGAAAGACCTTAGTCATGACAGTGGAGTGGAACACACAGTTCAAAGTGTGTCCCCATCCTCCATATGACGTCATCAGCTCGGGGAGTTCCCTCACTGCTCATCACAGAGAATCAAGGACTTTTTCTAACTCACTGTTGTGTCCTCCCATTCTGTTCATCCACAAACGCCCCCCTGTTTCCCACAGAGCTGCTGCTGCTGGTGATGATCGTCACGGCTCTGGCCTGGACTCTTCATCACCACAGCACCAACGACTGAGTAATACGAGCAACTGTTTGGCAGCTATTGGGAGTGAAGGCCAGCTGGTGTGCATAAAGCGCTGATGACTCTTTGTTACTGTAATACACCACAGTCCGTGTTCAGAGCCCCTCCTCGCTGCTGGCCGGTTAAAGGTCCAAACCACACTTAACCAGATTCTTGTCTGGTTTTAACTGGCAGCATTATGCACTATATTTATCCAAGAGAGGAGGAATGGCAAGCAGTGCACAGCGCTGCACATCCGGAGTGTGTCAAAGGAAGTTATACATGGCCACTTGTGCTCTGTGAGTTTGGGACACAACCTGCTTCTGTGTGTGTGTTATGCTTTCTGAGAGTCGTATATACGCATGTACAAGCCAAACTTGTAATTAACGTCTATGGTCTGTACACAGACCACATCTGAAAAGTGTGGAGGAAAAGACAACTTCTGGGAGTCCAGAATCCAACAGATAGTCTATAGTGAGCAGGAATGGGTCATATGAGGGTTGGAATGTAACAAGGTACATTTAAGGTACCCATTTAAGGTATGTGTACCTCACTGTAATATTTGTATTTCAAACGGAATGGCTCTTGCAGAACTCCTCATCCCAATATAAGAATATTTTACAGTGTTGTTATAAATTTAAATACCCAGTATGTTTTTTACTTTTTCTTTACTTCAAAGTGGACTCACTACAGCTGACCAAATACATCAGTAAAATGTAAGTCACAAATATCAGTAAGGATAATATTATGGATATCATTTTAAAGGCTATTTTGAGTACTTCAAAACTATACTTTACAGATAATATAGTATAATAATATGACATGCTATACTTGTACCTAAGCAGCATTTGCAAAACAGGACTTTGATGTGCATTTTAGTGTTTTTACAGTGTGATGTTGCACCGCAAACTTAGATAGTATGTGGATATTTATATAAATTAATCATACTTATACTGCTGGTGAAATGGATATGCAACTTTACACCATACTACTGATATATGGTGATAGCAGATGAAATAATGACTGAAGAAAAATAACAATTGTGAAGAATGTGTTCATAAAAGTTGACAAATGTGTTTTTTCCTATATGTTTCATTATATGTTCCATTCAAATGGCAATAGATATATATTATTTTAAGTTAATCAATTGTTAGTTTTATCTATCCTGATGTTATGGACATCTGCAACTGTCCATAGACTGTGTCTACACTGCCGCGTTTAACTGATATCTACCAATCTAATAAACCAGACCTACATAATGAATTGAAATGTTTTCCTGACTTATGATCCAATGCAACCAGAGATATTACATCTAGATAGCTGTGAACATGAATGTGCAAAAAAATGCCTGGCTCTTAACACATGTATATGGTCTAGTGGTACACAGTATATTTGTGCATCTCAAACATTCGAAAAGCAAGCAAACAAGCTCAGTGCAAATAGAATTCTACATACGGACGGATAGGAGTGCAACAGGTAACTGTACCTGCACTCTCAGGTCCACTTTGATGCAAAGCAAACACATCCATGTTCTCATACTTGGCTCATTTCACTGCATTTCCTCTGCTCTGCTCTGCCTCTACCTCTCTCATACTCTTCAGAATGACCTGCCTGTGTGTTGGTGTTACTGTAATTTTGATCACCCATCCTCTCCCTCACCCTCTCACTTCTCTCTCCCTCTCTGTGTCTCTTTCTTCCCTGCAGGGAGAGCAAGGTCCAGTCGGAAGCCCAGGTGCCAAAGGTTATCCTGGCAGGCAGGTGCAGTAAATCCTCTGCTGTGACTGGTACAGTTGTAGTCAGGGCCATAGTAAGGGCACAGGGCCAAGTGGAATTGGGTTATGCAGAATAGAGGACTTAAATATATTTGGGTAAATGCCGTACAGAGAGATTGGAATATTTTACAACTAGACATTGACATCATAAGCTACGCCCTCAGAGGTAATTCTGATGCTTCATTGGAGTCTTTATCACATAGCTAGACTTATATTAAAGCATTTTGCACAGGGGTCTTGCTATTATGTCCATCTCTTCTGTGGGGAAGTGGTGGTGTTTTTGAACTGTATCAGGATTTTAAGACACATGTCTATATTGCATCATGGTGTTTACATATTATGTAAGTAGTAGACTTGGCTTGTTATGGACAAATTAATTTAGATATACTCAGCATTGCTACTCTAGAGACAATGCTGAGCTGTTAAAATAAAGCTCCTGTCTTTGGTTTTCAGGGTTTACCAGGGCCTATAGGACCAGTAGGGCCTAAAGGTGTTCGGGTAAGGACATTGAGCTTCTTTCTGTCAAATGTGTTGCTCGAGTTCGAGTTCGTCAGTGTAAATGACTAACATTGGTGCTTTGACAGGATCATTGAATATGCTTCTAGGCAAGGCTGTCAGCCTGACAGCTTACTGACACGTTTTACCTTCCAGTATTTGTATAAAAATGCTGTAACTCTCCATTTAAACACACAGAAAGTTATTTAATCAGGGGTCACGCACTATTTTGTTGCTGTAAACTTGGTGTTGCATGATGGCATGTGTGTACACTTTGAACTTCCAAATGCATGTATGAAAGCATGTGTGTACTTAAGTGGACCAGCATCCACCTCTGCACACATGAAGACATTCATACACACCCACCCAGCGTGTGCCACTATTAATAGTATGCTAAACATCGGCCCCTTTACATATAATGTAAACATTGTGTTACTGTACACAGACACTTAATGAAAGACTGGCTGTCGATAAGCCTCTGCATGCAAACACACACCCTTTAGGTACACAAACTGATTTTTATGTTGCGTTCCAATAAAGGTTCTTTATCAGCTCTCCTTGGCTGTTCCAAGGCCTCCCCTGCCCCCACTGGCTGGAATTTCCTGTTTAAGCTCCGTATGAGGCCCTGCTGTCTTAAGAAGGCATTCTAGTCCCCTCTCTCTCTCTCGCTGAGCCACCTTTCTACATGTTCTGCCCTCTCTTTTGCAGCGTATTCCGTAATGTGTGAACTTGCTCAACTCACGCTCGCCTGTAACTAGCATCTCAACTGTTCCTCCGGTGTTCAACTGTGGTGTTTGTGCTTGTTTTCCTCTGTGTCTGTCTCCACTGTACTGACAGCCCAGTGTGATGTCCTGGCTATCTTCAGAGATCCCTGGCGTGAGGGTATGTGCCCTTGGACTACATCGTGGAAGCCAGCACCATGCAGTCCATGGGCATATACACTTGCCTCATGGCTTGGTTCTTCATGGAAGCCCATCCTAATCCATGCTGGACCGTCGGCCACTGAAACCCAGCCCTAGAACCAATGGGAGTCACCGTTCTTACTGCTGCTTTTGTGCCATCCAAATACTCACATTGGTATCCCTCCTCTCTCTCCCCTCCTTCTCCTGTCATTCTCCCTCTTCACCTCTCCTCTCCTGCAGGGTTTCATTGGAATCCCTGGCCTTTTTGGCCTGCCTGGACCTGATGGCGAAAGAGTGAGTTCTTTTCAAATGTATATTTCTCACCAGCACAGCCAAAAGCTGCGAACCATGTGCACTCATCAAGTGAAGCCAGCTAATGGCCCTATGAGATGGCAGTAATGTCTCTCCTGCTGTTTCACTCAGCTGTCTTGTTGTTGTTATAATGTGAGAAACAGTCCCAGCTGTCCGAGATGCTGCTGTATTAAGCTGTGTGGGAGTGTTGATGACTCATATGATAAAAGCCCCCCTCTTTGAGCCTTTGAACGGCCTGAACTCATCAAGGCCTCCTCCTTTTGTACCGCCTCTAAAACATGCAGTGATTTGCCTGCTTATGACATGCTCCAGGGGGTTGTGTCAGCGCCGTGCAGGCTGTAATCTTGACCCCTCCATTGCCAGCCAGAAGATGGTTCATATCTTTAGCTGCACACACAACACACGGTGTCCGACCCTCTGGTCCCAGGAGAAACCTGTGTTTATTTAGCACATGTATGTACGAGATGAAGGCCTAAATCCCTCGTAATAAGCTGGAAGAATGTTAGATAGGCTGCAGTCACATCTGTTGAAGCAGGACATGAGCGAGGCTTACAGCTATGGCTTTTTAATTGTGTGTTTTGGGCTTGGATCAGTTATGCCTAAGAGTGCTATGTTTTGGTTTTGATATGGTTTTTACATAATGTCTGACTTTCTCTTTCTTCTTTGTTTTTCTGTCTTCTTTGCCCTTTCCTGCTCTGTTTTTCTGTCCTGCTCTCTTTCTGTTTGGATTTTCAGGGCATTCCCGGTGAACCAGGGAAGAGGGGCAAGATGGGTAGGCCGGTAAAGTTTTGTCTCAACATACTTTACAGATAATCTTCTTGATGTGTGATGAATTGTGCTGAACCTGTTGACTTGAATGTATCATGTGTTATGAATGACTTTTGATTACTGAGTTTGGAAAATGAACAACATTTCAATCAATATATTACTTTATTGTTTTCATTAAACGTTTGATCATAAGTATTTAAGGCTGCACCATCAGCTCCCCACTCCAGTGAGGCAATGAAATCAATTTTTGCTGAAGTTATATAAAATTCCTTTATTTGGGTCATATTGCAGGCTTTTGGTGCAAACACTCCAACACCTACACATGTGAAAATTTATAAGGTCTGCATTTACGTCATTGTTTGAGCCAGCTCAGTATTTCCATGGCTGTTGGAAGGGTTAACTGCAGCTTGAATACAGTGGAATCCCACCAGCCGCATGTCGGGGTCTTGGATGCAACAAGAAAAAGGCTTTTGTTGGAGTGAAGGGCTTTTGGTCCCCCCCAGCATGGAGCCAAGCCATTTGGAGGAAGCCGTCGGTTCTGTTGTGTGTGTCAGATAGTGTTCAAAGTCAGTTTGACAGAGTGTTTAAGAAAGAGTGTGCAACCCTGAAAACACACTGCTGAGATCATTCTGCAGCTGTTGCTTATTGGTTTTTCAGTAAATAAGGCATTTATAGGCCAAAATGTCTGCACACACGCAAGCCAGTGTCCGCTTAGTGTGAGGCTTTCAGAAGAGAAGCTTATTCTGTAATTAGGCGAATGTTTAGGAAGTAGATGTGGACACAAATTCACCATTTGTGGGGCTTTTTTGAATTTGATATATATTGTGGGCGTGTGCGGGTTCTCCTCACTTCAAAAGGGCTGCGTTGTAAGACTCCTGAGAAGTTTTAAAGATACTTTTCCGCCATGAAAACTTGAAGGTTGTTTCACAGTTTTGGCTCAGGACATATAAAATGAAAGTGCTGTCATCACATTTTGGTCTTTTCGTTCTGCGTGATTTTTATGACGGCAGCAGCTCTGCTTCGAAAGACTGAAAGGAAAACAATGCTAACATGTCTGCATAACATTATTTATGCATATTTGTACTCAACAGTCCTGGAAAAGATAGTAAGCAGAGGAGTCCTGAAATTTTGACGAGGATACCGGACTAGGAAAACAGATCATCATCTGATTTCCAAGCTCTTGCATGGAAAATAGAAAGCTAGGTCACTTGACAAGATGATCCCTGAGAGATCATCCCTCGGCTCCCTGATTGAGGACAAAGAACAGAAGAAGCACATGAACCTGAGCCAGACATTTTAATGGCCACAACCACAGCGCTTGTTTCTCTGTCGAGGAAACACACACACAGACGCACGATCTCCCAAAATGTGACGAGGGATTAGATATACCTAAAACAGTGGTGAGCGTAAAAAGTTCCAAACTGTATTTGCCAGCAGTTCCTCTTTTAGACTTTTGTGCTTTTATTGGTTTGGCTTTGGTTGACTTTATCAGACTCATCAGTTGCAGTTCCTTCACATCAAAGTGTTATCAGATAGTGAGTGCTACTGTTGTTTGATTTGAAGCTGAAGCTGATGAAAAGGGTTGTCTGACTTCATATAAAAGTTAGGATACACTAAAACCTAATATGACTCTCCTCAAAGACTATTTAAGTACTTGGCAAAGCTGCGTTTCCCACATTTGTCCTTAGTTTGTACAGCAGCAGTGACATCTGTATGATTCATCTTTTGGGTCACTGTCATGCTTCATAGATTTCCGATGCGCTTGTGCTTCCTCCAGCGCGCACAGTTTCTTATAACCATAAAGCAGATTCATGCATAACATTGATCTTATTTTAATGTGTTTTTGGGGCTGCTTAAATCTCCTCCAGAAGCGGAACGGAAACAGAAAAGAGCTGCTTCTTACACCGTACAATTGCAACATTTAGTTTTGGTATAATTGCCTCACTGGTCTGATGGGATGGATTGATAGGTGAACATTTACATAACATCAGTCACAGGGATTTATTATTGTTTGAATACGAGGTTGAAATGACAAAATTGTCCCGGATTGACTCTCCACATAAAATAAACTGCAGGCTCAAATACAAAGAGTTACATTTAGTCAGCAGATTGTATGTCTAAGTTGAGTCACAGATTAAAATAAATATACATGCTGCTTATCTAAATCATCTCTGCCCTTACAAAAATAACTGACATTTTCTGGAGGTAACGGTAATGAGCATTTTGAAACAATGCACTGAGGCCAGAATAGCAGCACCCAGCCATTATGAGTGTGTCTCAATGGTCTCGGTTTAAAGTGCATTGGCCCTCGTGCTTTCTGCAAATGTGGTTTCTCTTTGCTGCACCACCAACTGTTAGCATAGCTCAGATTAGCTTCTCGTTTAGTGCTAAATGGACAGAATAATTACTTGGCTCGTGCACTCTCTTGTTGCATTTAGAAAGTGTGCTCAGTCTAAGTAGAGCAGCTGGCTGCCCACACCCTACAGCTGATAGATTTAATGCTTTTAATGGGGTCATTATGCTCTTATTTTGTACATATTTTAAATTACTATAAGCTTAACATTACATTTGACTCTAAAATCATTTTAATTGCCCTGCTATTATAGTAGTAGAACTCCTGGTTGTGTAGCAGTCAGCAGTATCTGTGAGAGTGCTTTTTGTGAAATTGACTCAGCGGTAATGATTTATTCTACATTTGCACTGATGGTACTGAAAGACTATAACTTAAACACACTCTTCTCCAGTGCAAATGTTGTTACTGCAACAGTGTTTGCACAATAAATGCAATTACTATTACATTTAAATATGTTTGCTGTAGATTAAAGAAGCTGTAACCAAAATATTTTCATATCACAAATGACTTGTGGTGATGAACCCCAGAGAAATATTACCCAGCTGCAGTTCACCTCAACTCTACAGAGTTTAACGCCATCTTTCAACGCATTCTTTTGGTTATGTGGTCTGTAGCTTTACTACTTTGGTTATCTCATTGTGTCATGCAGCAGCAGGCAATTGTTGTCAGAGAAGAGACTAATAAGTAACTGTACAAATAAGACACTTCCAACTAACAGATAAAAAAGCCTGATATTTACTTCAGGAGAACCATAAGCAAACCAAAAAAGAAAGTGAACCGTCTGAACCCCAAGCAGTTTCATGCCATGTTTTACTCCTTACACGTTTATCCACTGTGGGCCCATTTTACTGCAGTATAAAGTCTTACCCACTATGGAAATGCAAGTAATCCCATGCAAAAAAAACAAGAAAAAACTAAAGTAAAACACTAAAGTTGAATTTCTTTGAATATTTTGACTACCCACAGGCATAAATAGTGCAGAAAAATGGTGATTTTATGAACTGTGGATATTTTATTGCTTTTTCTAAAAAAAGTTTCCGTATTTGTTTCCCAACACATCCTGCAGTTCAGCCTAGTTCAGGCCAAAAATAGTTGGTAGCAGTCTTTTTTTTTTTTGTTTGTTTTTTTTTTTTTTTTACTGCAGTGAGGAGCAAGAATCTTTTTGTTGTTACCACAATATGTTAATTTGTGTCACATTTTTAAGCTGCATATGTACAATATAGTGATTTTGATGTACTATCATAATTTTAAGCTTAGATTTGGTTAATTTGCAGAGTTGGACTTCAGAGTTCAAATACCATTGTAAAATTGATAAACCAAGATTCTTTGTATTGTTACAGTTTAAGACTCTGATAAATGGTGTCACTCTGGTAATTTCTATTTAGGCTAACGTGCCTTTTAAACCCGCTGACAAGTTTTGAGTTTCACAGGGTTGAATTAATGTTGTTCCATAAATACTGGATGTGTAAACGACTGTGTGTCTGACATCAAACAAAATATTGCATTTCCAACTTTCTTCTGCCCCCAAGTGGCCAAAAAAATCAGTTGTTCCAGCTGTAATAGCGCAGACCTGCAAAAAAAAAAAAAAAAAGACATAAATATAATGGATGTCTGAGACTGTGGGCAGCCAAACATAAAAGTCTGTCTCTGTTCTCAGGGGTTTCCAGGGGACTTTGGGGAGAGAGGACCACCTGGACCAGATGGAGAGCCAGTATGTTACACACTCTGTTACTCACACACCTAAACACAAAACCAATCCACATGCCCACACACACAAACACAGAGCAGTGGTTTCACACACACATACACTCACAAAGCCCCCTGGTGTTTTAGTGCTGTGACTTTTTGCCAACACCAGTGGTTAAATCATCTGGCAGTCCAGCAGTTTGCCTCTTTTTTTGTGCGTGTGTGTTTTTGAAGTTGCTCTGGACACACTTCACCACTTGTATTCAATTTCATCCCATGCCTTCCACTGTTGTAGATATTTTCCTTGGCACTCATTTTCAAAAACCTGCAGCATTATTGGGGGGGGGGCAGTTTCAAATGCAGCCTTTTCCGTTCAGCGCTGTAAACCGGCCACCAACACACACATACTGTATTATTAGGAGGTGATGTCCAAGAACAGTAAATGATGTCATCGGATGTCATTTTGAGTAATTGTTCCTTGTTCAGCAACGATGGGTCAGCAAACACTTTCTGTTGCATGTTTGTGTCCATATGGAAGACATCGGATAATTTGATCTCAGCATTTTTACTATATTTGGATATTTGCTGTCACTTTTACAAATGTAGCACCTCATCAGTCAGAGAGGAAACCTCTAAAAGAAAAACATAAACACATCAGCAAGTTGCTCTCTCACACACTCTGGCATACATAATAGACATAAAGTGCATTCATGTTTAAGGAAACACTTCACTCACATGTCCCTGACTTTTCCAATGGCTCAGCCCTTTCTGTCAAGCAACTAAACTGTTAGTGACTCCTGTCTTTGCCCAAAGGCTTTTATTTCTCCAGATAGTAAGTCTCATCTATCAGATTGTGGATGATGCATTGGACTTAACAGATGCTTGTCTATATTTTAAATAGTCTGTACGCAGCAACTGTACGGAACAACTTAATTTTTTATGAGTAATCAACTTTAAAACTTGTATTTATGCTACCAATCATTGATTTGGTAGTAAATAAACATTCCTAACTCCTGTATCTCAGTGTAGCTTGTTGGTTGAACATAATTTATTAAAAATTGTCCAATATGAAAAGTAAAGATCCAAACATAATATTTTAGAGTGTGCAAAACAAAAGAGTACAAAAGAGAAAGCTGTCTGAGAGGGAGACTATGTGTCCTAAACTTTAGAAATGTAAAAAATTGGACAAAAAATACACTAGTGGCTCTGTGAGGGT
Source organism: Acanthochromis polyacanthus (assembly GCF_021347895.1). Lineage (NCBI taxonomy): Eukaryota > Metazoa > Chordata > Actinopteri > Pomacentridae > Acanthochromis > Acanthochromis polyacanthus. The sequence goes on from NC_067130.1 coordinate 13,621,723, forward strand.
GTACGTAAGCCTTTAACCCTCATCTTACCAACACATTTAACACACATTTAAAAACTACCAAAATGGGGTCCAAGAACACAAAGAGCAATTTACTTAAAGAAACCATCTTCACAGAAAAATATTTTTTATCATGCATCATGTATCTTGTTGTTTCTCATAATATTGTTAGTTACATAAATGAACGTAATATATCCTTCTTGCAGCTTCTATCCCGGGTACAATCCAATTCAATATTTTGAAATCTTGAAACAAGGTTGGCGTAAGATCATTTTGGTGAAACAACTAATTTAGCTTATTTTAACAGTTATTCACTTAGTTTTAAGATTCCCAGACTAAAAGAGACAATAGAGATGTATTCATGCTCAGTTTAAGATTGTACTGTAAAATCAAGGACTGAAAATGAGTAAATAACCTTTGAAACAAGCTAAATTATCTATCATGTCTTAAAATAAGATTTTAAATCTTGGCAAGTGCAAATAATTAGCAGTATATTGTGTGTCTTACAGAGTGCCTCCCCACCCAATAATAATTTCAATGATAATTTCAAGAACAACCCATAGTTATGAACTTAATAAAAAGTTCTATTTTTTAAAAACGCATTAGCATTGGGTGCTGTTGACTCACAAAATGGAAAATGCAAAAAAACAGAAACACAAAGAAATAATATGAAGTCATTAGGAACAAAATGATTGACTAAGTCATGAAAATTGGAACACTAGAATAAAGCACCTGTTAGATATGACAAAAGGCAGATCTGCCAATAGTACAGTCCGTAGGATTAAGGTTGATAAATAGTTGGAGTAGAGACACAGGAACTGTGGAGGAGAGCATGAGAGAGTGATGTGCAGTAGAGTCTGGCTTTGAGTCAAACTGAGGACAGCTTAGGGCATTAGAACCCATTTGGTGTCCATCCTAACCACTCAGCCATCAAGTAGCCTCAGTAGACATAATGTTTACCAGCATGTTAATATTCAATGTAAATGTACCAAACCATCCCATATTTATTGAGAAACTCACTTTAAAAGGCAACCTCATTGTGACAATAGAGGGAAAAATCTTTTAATTAGATTGTCTTGACACAATGTTTGTTTGTACTAGCTTATGTCGAAGACGATGAGATGTTTCTATGGATGAAAGTGAAGTTTTGACCTGTTGGTGCCTCTATAGAACAAATCAGTGGATCGCCATCATTAGGAAACATCCTCTGGGGTTCACGGATGTCTGCACAGAATTCTGTGTCTCTCACTGTCTTTCATTTTTCAAGGTGAAACGAACCTGCATATTTGAAAAGCCACAGTGGCACGATGGGCACACATCTCCCTCCACACAGACACACACACACACGCACACAGCCCCCTCTCATAAGCTGAGATGAACACTGAGCCACTCTTCTGAGCATGTTTGTTTAAAAAAGAGCCAATAAGCCATGAAACTTGCTCCTTCTCCCTCTCCCTTCATCTCACTTACTCTCTCTCCTCCTCTCTGTCTAGGGTGACATGGGAGCCCCCGGTCCAAACGGAGTTCTTGGACTTATTGTGAGTGGCAGTTTGTGTATTTCTGTGTGTCGTTTGCGTGCTCCTGTCACTTTAAACATCTGCTTTCCCCAAGCACGTATTCCATAAATACATGGCTGTTAAGGACTATGTTTAAATGAAACCGACTATGCCTGCTTAATTGAAAAAACACCCTCAATTAGCTCCCATCATCAGTCGCATTGCCAGCCACTAACCGCCATCTGTAGGTTGTTTTTTTTATCATTGTAAACATATTTAAATAGTGAAAGCGGATGGTTTTTGGAGATGGAAGTCTAGATTATGCAATTTGTCCCTTCTTCTTCCTTTCGTGACAGTTTGAATCAGTTAAACATATGCTAACAATGTGCATCTTGTTTCTTTCTTGAGCCCCTTTTTTATTAACTATTTTTGGGCAGGAACCCCCTCCCCTGCCCTGCCCACCCATCACCTTGCCCTCCCTGCCTGCCCAGCCCGACAGCCACATAATTGTCTCTGATTATAATGTCTCCCTGGTTTCTCTTGTCGTGTCCCGTCTTCACCCGTCGCTGCCGCTCCTCCCGGTCTATTCTAGGCCACCGGTGGTGGCAGTAGGCCTGTAATTGGAGGACTGTCTGATTACAGCTCTGCTCTGAGCTCCGTGTCCGTTGCATCCATCTGATCCGACAGCATGATGTACAGTACACACCAGCAGCACCGCGCTCAACATCAGCGATATAAATATACAAGCACCCCTCTCTGGGGACTGTAGGCCTTCAGCTTTGGGTGAAGTTGGGCCACTGTTGAAAAAGAAAGCATCTGGATGACAACTTAGAATTACACAATTCAGAAGATGGAAGAGAGAGAGAAGCAGTGCAGCTTTTATGTCTCTTTGTTTTTCCCTTCTTGCATTCAGCATTTGTTTATCAGTGTAAAATCTCATACCCAGTCCGTGCAAACAAACCCTCATCCTCTCATCCTGGTCTTTGTACTTTCCAGGAATTGAACCTGGGTGCCCCCTGTGGCAGACACTGATAACAAATCCAGAAACCTGATTTCAGCTTAAAGAATTGTTTTCCTTCATGCATTTCTTGCGATTAGTGAGCAGGAGATATGTTGTTGTTGGTAGGAAAAGTTAAATGTTTCTGGGCCCTCTATAGCTCTGCAGCAGTGGAGCCACAGAGCAGATCCTGTTGTTTTTAGTCACTCCAATAGGATATGACTTCATTCTCAGGCATTAGATTGCATTAGATTTTCCCATCTATAGAAGAGGAAACCTTTTTTGCCTTTGAGCTCTCAATGCCAAATAAAATGCCTTGTTTTGGGGGGGACATTTTTGCGGTCAGGACTTTAATAACATGCTCTGTCACAAATGCAGATACCACGCTGTGCACTGAGACAAATTTTTAACACACTGAGCCAATGCCATTCTTTGATTAAGGCGTCAGATGAAGCACAATTTGGCTTCTGAGTACAAGATCTGTTCCTTATCCCTAAAATCGGTCGTATATCATCGTCTATTGTTGTGTGATAACAGCACTTAAAATCTGGAAGCAAAACAATGGACTTATTTTTTCGTTTAATGAATCCCAAAGTGTGATGATATTGTTAGTGTGTTTGTTAAATGAGCATCAGGGGCCCGAGTCATGTGCTTATCTGTATTTTATGCATGTGATATTACTGAATGTTTCTTGTTTATTCTTTCTTACGACATCAGGGTGATATGGGACCTGTGGGAGAGATGGGCCTTCCAGGACCTAATGGACTGAAGGTAATTTCACACAGACCCACAGATTGCATTGGTTTGTTTGCACGGCACTTTAGTGATTTTATGTGTGATATAAAACAAAGTAATGCCATGAGAATAGAATTTCAGTTTGGAGATGCTTCTCTAACCCATCTGTCGGTGCTTGTTTCAGGGGGTGCCCGGAAATCCAGGAGAAGCAGGACTGAAAGGTGATAAGGTGATCTGAATATTCCTGTTATTGGCCTGTGTTTGAGCAGCATGTGATGGATATGTTCTCCTTTGCATCCTATTGTAGCCAACCTTTAGACAGCCAGCATGCTTTCTTTAGGTTCCACCTTCAGCCACACTTCTGACTCAAACCTCTGATGATTGTACCTGTTTCTACCAGTATTAATCTTTTCTTAACCTACACCTACCCTAGGAATAAAGTTAAAGGAAGAATTACATGTAAGCCTTTAAATAATACACTTAAAAAGCACTTTTATAACTATTTTTTTATACGCACTCCTGTAAGGTAAATGCAGAAAACCCAATGGATTGATGAAAGAAGACTAAAGAAAATAAAAGAGTGAAAATGCACAGTAACCATTTGAAAAAATTACAAATAAATAGGACAATGTCACAAGGTTTGAATATGTTTTAATATATTTGATCACTGTTTTTGAATATGAGCTCCTTAAGCAAAGGGAATCACAATTTAAGGTCTGTTATATCTTGACAAAGGGAGTTTTGGGAACTGTTTGAAGGTTTCCACGACAGTATCTCAACATGAACAGACATACAATAGATAGACAGATTCTATAGATTTAAACAGAAACCTTAAAATGCCTTTGGAACATTTGCTGTTATTGGCTGACATTTCTAGTGTTCAAACCAGAACAGTGCACCACACATTCATCAAGCCTAAAGGAGACAAAACCACAAATGACTAGATCTGCCCAAGAGAAGAGATCTTAGTGATGTGTCCTATTTAAAACCCCACCACTTTAATTCCTTAATGAATAGTCTGAAGAAAAGATTACACCGCCATTAGAAACTTCTCTCTCTGCATGAATAACAAAGCTAATCAGACAAGAGTTCAAACAATTAATACTCTCTTAATTGCTAACTGTTGATTACTGGCTTGATCTGTAAAACATGTGGAGTAACACAATGGAGCAATTGCTAAAAGTGGCTTTCATAAGACTGATTGAAACCACATGAAAACCTTGGCTAATGCAGTGAACTACATTCATTGTGTGTGAGTGGTCCTTAATGTACATTCTGCTAATTGGTATTGTCTGTTGAAAAAAGCTGAATGTGATTGACAAAGGCGAAGGTTTACAGATCCCCCTAATGTTCTTCCATTTTTCTTTCTTTCTGTCCATACTTGATCCATCATCCTGCCTGTGTTCGTCTCCTCCGTCAGGGTGATGTCGGGATTCCCGGAGAGCAAGGGGAGATTGGGTTCAAAGGAGACAAGGTAGATCACCTCTGCTGCACATTCGGACATGCTTTAAACGCTCACACGTCCTCAAAACTCTCCATTCTCTAACCCCATCAACCCCTGTCCTGCACGCAACCTCCACATATCCCCAGTTGCACATCTTTTGTTGCAGAACTGTGTCTTTGCTAAACGACTTAGCCAGATGTCTGCTGTCCAGCTTGTGGAAATTCTTATGTTAAACCCCCACTACATTTGTCTCTGTGTAAGCAAAATTGAACCCATCATAGAACAGAGTGGCCCCAAGAGATAACAGAATACCGAGCCCAGTCATGCATGTCTAATGTCTGTCTCCTTAGAAAAGAAATCTAGGTTCTGTTTTTTGCTTCTGAATCCTGTCTGAGTGTCTGTCTTAGTTTTTTATGTGTGTTGTTTGTATTGGACAGGGCATCCAGGGGGCTCCAGGGTTACCAGGCATCCGTGGGAAACCAGGACCACAGGTTAGTATGAGTCTGGCTTTAATAATCAAAAATACTTTCAAACGTGGACAGAACTGTTTTGATATAAAGTAAACATTTTTGGAAATCAGTCAGAAGATTAGATCAGAAGAAAGAACTCAAATATATATCTGTTCAATTGAAGGCCACAGCCAGGAGCACTTTAGCTTAGCATTAGGACTCGAAATGCAGGGAAATGGTTAGCTAGTGACAGACTGGCGACCTGTCCAGGGTGTCCCCTGCCTTCGCCCGAGTCAGCTGGGATAGGCTCCAGCACCCCCCGCGACCCTAATGAGGATAAAGCGGTGTATAGAGAGTGGATGGATGGATGGATGGTTAGCTAGCTTGGTTCTATCCAAAGGGAGAAAAATCTGCCTACCAGCACTTTACATCAGATTTGTTAATTCCATACTGTTTCTAAGTATAACAACAACTTTTTACAGGAGGTTATATGCAGGGCTACTTCTTGGCTGGATGCAGTGATTTCCTAAAGTTTTATTGTCATCGTGAGGTTGCCAGGTAACCATTAGAGTCTGAAGTCACTGCACCCAGCCAAGAAACTTTCATCACCAGCGTAGATGTTCCCAAGGTCTGCTTTAAAATGAGGACAGATTGTGCATTTGCTGTCTTTGCTCTTAATCTTTGGAATACTTTACATTTTACTATTAAATGCAGCTCACTTAACAGACCTTTTCCTATTTACATTCCTTTGTTTTACTTAACTGATGCCTTTGCATTTATGTTCTTTTGTTTCGTTTTTCATTTGTATCTTTTGGGGAGATGCGTTTTTTCTATTATGTCTGTTTTATGCTGTGCACATATGCCTTTGTTTATTGTATCTTGACTCACATTACCACCATAAATCCACTATTTTGTCATTTTTACACTTCAGGTTTTTTTACAAGTTAATAAATGTATGGTAAATGGTAACAACTTAACCTCTAAAAAGTCAAGGCAACTGTTTTCCATTATCTTTAATCTTTTATTGAATCTTTTTCTTTGTACTGTCCAATGTAATCAGCTGCTTGCTGTAGCCTTATAGTATGCTAGTGGGACAAATCTACAAGTGCTATTGACCACCGCTTTTAATTTTCTGCAAAAAAGGGGTGGTTATTTTCTAACATATACAACTACTTCACATTTGTCATGTTTTTATTTATCTTTTCTGCAGGGCAAGCTGGGAGAAAGAGGCCCTGACGGTGCACCTGGACCGCCAGGCCCGGAGGTTTGTATTTACGCCTTCACTGCCACATTCAGTGTGTTAGTCTATATTTCACAGAGACAGTTGAGATTAAATCTTTTGCTAATCATGACAGGGTTTCCCTGGTGACATGGGACCACCGGGAGAGAACGGCCTTGAAGGACCAAAGGTGAGCAAAACCGTCATTGTGGCTGAGTAGTCTATCAATTACTGTTTGCTTCTGAACACAAAGCAGAACATGATTAACGAGCTAAAGCCATGCAAGCAGCGGCACAACAGTTCTCTGAGCTAAATGCAAATGTAAGCTGGTGCATTGTCAAAATATGTTTGTATTTCAATGCTAGCCCACCAGCATTAAATAATTCGCATTAAGCATTCAGATAATACAGATTAGGTATTTTTTATAAACTAAAGTGTTGGGCACATTTTAAAAACTGTCCTGATGATGCTCCTTTAGGAAGTGTCAGGGAATCACTAAAGCCATTACGATTCATCCTCAGGAGACCATAAATGTCCGTCCCAAATGTTTCTGACTGTCCAATCTGACCAACAGTCCCACACTACTTTCCCTTAAGTCATGCTGCTACTGTGGCTAAAAACATATATGTAAATGCTACATTTACCTTTACACCCAATTTTACTGCCTTTTCACCCCTCCAGGGAAAACCAGGGGCCAGAGGTTTACCCGGGCCACGAGGGGTGCCTGGATTGGAGGTAAGACCGTTAGGCACCGTCCAGAATGACCTCAGAGCGCCAGAAAGGCATTAAAAATTTTATGACACGAGGTGCTGTTCTTTGCTGAGGGACACTTTATGTCCCCAAACATAAGTCATGCTAAGATCAATATCCTCTGTTTCCAGGGAGACGAGGGCCCACTTGGACCACCAGGCCCAACAGGACTCGAGGTGAGCTATTAGATAAACACCTGGTGGAAATGAAGTAGAGACAGACGATAGAAAGGATTTGGATAGAAGGCCTCTGCACTCATGTGTGTTCAGTTCACACCATGATGATATATATAAGAATAACAAGCTGTAAATGTGTGTTTGGCCCTACACGCATGTTTGTTTGACCTGCTTTCCATGAAATACAATCAAAGCGTCTGTCATGGGCGCTGCTGTGGATTCATTCTATATACATCTGTGGTAAACTCATCATCAAATGGTGAGAGAGATCTTTCACTCAGGTTATGGAAAATGCCACTGCAGCATAAAACTAAATCTGTTTGCAAGCTTGACAGTCAACAAAACATTTGCATGGTGGTCTGCAGTAAAACTGTACTGTAACATATCCCTCTAAACGGAAGAGGATCTCTATAAGATAAATATATTGCTTGCTCTACATCACCCTTTATTATTCTCAGCAACTTGTAGTGAAGCCTGAAAGTATAGTTTCATTGCTTAGCTTTAATTTTGCATCAAAACATTTGTTGTACCACAGCGGAGAGTGCATCTGAAATGTATCTGAGGTGATAAAGTACGTCGTCATTATGGATTTTTCTTGGCTCGCGTGAGAGGGAAGTTATGCTTGAGGTTTTATAGAGGTTGTTGCAGCTTGTCTCTGGACGATTAGTCGATCCACTCACAGTGCAGTCCCTGGTCTCGGCCACCAGGGGGTGATAACTGCCATCAACATATTTACAGGTGACGAGATTTATAGCTGCCATAAAATGCTGGAAATGGTAATGTGCCAATGCAGGAATAGATTTTATCACTTTGTTTCTCAATTATCCACTGAATGAAGAAGAAAATAGCTTGTTTCAGAAATAAGTCTACTTTCAGAATCGTTATCCCAGATGCTACCTGCTTTTCTTCATGTTTTTATCTTCTTTCCGCTCCTCTAACTTTCTTTCCCTCCGCCCTCCTGCCTCATCCTCTCACCCCCTCTTTGTCCCCTATCCGAGGGGAAGCAGTGTACGATTCCTCCTGGAGCTGTGATTGATCTCTGGCCAGGTGCCACAGGTCCTCTCACTCCTCCACCTCATCAGCTAGCTGTCTTTTAGCTTCACCACTCTGGAAAGAACGACACTTTCCCTTCACCTTTTAGTCTTCCTTTCTTTTTTCCCATCTCACACACCTTTTGGTTTGCTCTTGTTCACTCTCCAAGCATTCCCCTCTCTCTTTTAATGTGGTGAGACGTATCAAGTGATAAGAAGCCGCAAATCCTGGAAAACTCATATTAATTCTCATTTTACAGCAAGAATCTGCTTTTTCTCTGTGCATCTGTGTGAAATAAAGGGTTCGCCTGTGCTGCTATCTGGACTAAAACTTTGGAATTGTTGAGTCACTCAATCTTTAGGAGTTTTGGCTTAGACAGAACCTCCAACCCCTCACCACCCCTCCATCAATCCCCTCTTAACCCCGGGAATTACTGTCTGTGCAAGAGGAACATTACCGTCATTGAACACTTTCACGGCCTGCCAAGTTGTACTGTCAGCATTACCTGTACACGCCAATGCTTATTTCAGCTGCATGTACAGTCAACTGCACGCTACTTTTCAGTCTGCTCTTCAAACTGTCATCTCGTAGAAAACAGATCCTTTATACTTGTAGAAGTTTTTGTGATGAATGTTAATGATGCATTAACTGGCAAGTGAATGTCTGTTATTGGCTATTCATCATTCTATGCTACATAATTTTTCAGGGCAGAATGGGCAGAAAAGGATTTCCTGGGAAAGTTGGGCCAGAGGGAGTCAAGGTGAATAAAAGCACCCTCGCTTGTTATTTTTCCTCCTCCTTTCTCTTAAAATATAGAGCAATATTGTGCTAATTATTGCAAAGCCATGACTAATATTATATTTGTCTCTGCAGGGAGAGCCCGGTATCGCAGGAAAAGTTGGACCCATGGGAGAAAGAGTAAGAAAACCCTGACATTACCGCTTTTTATTTTTGAATAACTATACTTTTTCCAAGCCACTTGTCCTCCAAAAATCCATCCATTCATCCATCTAACATTGAGTCTGTGTGTTTCAGGGCTTGGTGGGTTTCATCGGACCTGTGGGAGAGGCAGGGCTGGCAGGAGAGAAGGTAAAAAAACTTCTTTTTCCGTCCATAAATTTACTGGAGATGTCGTCCTAATGTGACTTTGAAGAGTGTAAGTTGTGCTTGTTCATTTTCAGGGGGATCGAGGGGAGATGGGCCTTCCTGGACCACCTGGAGAAAAGGGATCAATGGTAAGTTCTAATGAAGATGACAGAGCGGAGAGATTTCCGTTCGACAAAGAGCGGCATTTGAGGCTCCTAAAGTATGAGCTTACATGTGATTTTCTGGAGAAAGTGGTTTGTTTTTCAGGAAATCTGAAGAAAGGGTTGTCTTAAACTAAACTGTCTGCTATTCCCATGGGAATATAGTGATGTGTGGGGTTAGGTCAATACCACAGGAACATGTCACTCTATGGATTACATAAGAGCAATCTTTCTAAGCAGTGGTTTGGCACTTGACAGGAGGCCTCTAGCCAGAAGAAACTGTCCTGTTGGTTTAAACAAAGGAAGCAATTCCAGTAGATCCTTCCAGTGATGGTGACCCCTGATGGTATTTAATTGGCACAGGAACAGCTGATTACTCTTAACTCTTTGAACCCCAGATCTAGTGAGCAGGCTTAAAAGGCATGTTGTCTTTTAAAAGACAGCGCCAGAAACTGTCAAAACAGAAACAATTTTTGGATTTTGAGCTTTCCAAAAATCCTTAAGCTATTCATCTGTGATGGAGAAATGCCCCAAATCTATGCTTAAAATCAGGATATTTAATGAAAATCACTTTATTCGACATGTTTCAATTAAAAAAAATCCCAAAATAAACTCTTTGCTTTAACCAGAGTCTGAAAGAAATGTAAAACTCTGAATTCCTGAAAGTCAGTTGGTTTTCAGCTGTGACCAGTGTTCACACGACAGTAATTCAGGTTTTTTTTTTTTCCTGAACTGGATTGAACTGCAGGCTATGCTTTGACAGAGTATGCAATCAAACACAAAATCTAAGTAGAAAAATATCCATAGTATGTAGAGTCACCATTTATTTCTAGTATATTGGTTACACTTGTGTTCATGGTGATTCCAGTTTTTTTTTTTTTTTTGATTTGTGCAGATTTGTGGTGCTATAATTTTGTCATACTGCACAAAAGACATTTTCACTTCCAGCCATGTTTGTGCTGCTTCCATAGAGGTGTAGGACTTTATACTGCATTAAAAATGAGCGCACAATGAGTACAAATGTGATATGAGCTAAAAACACCTGGAAACTACTTGGGCTTCAAAGGGTTAAACAACAATCCTTCTGGGCTTTGCTCAGAGGAATAAAGAAATGGAGAAAAAAGATAATCCCATCTTCGACATCCCTCCATAGTTTGTTTTCAGTCTGCAGGACATTTGAGTTTCATGAGCTCTACTCTGGCATAGCACACACTTACTTACTCTTTCAAACAGAATAAGTGGCTTCTTTGTCATGCAGTGTCTTTATTTTATATGGACCATCGAATGTATGTGACTGGGCTGGGGCAGATAAGAATTTAGTCATCATTCTTGGTGAAACAGAGAGAGGTTTCCTGCCGGCAGACAGCCAGCTGGATTTCTCTGAGGACTTCGCCACACACACACACACACTCACACACTTTGCGTTGGCTCGCTCCCTCAGCTGCAAAACAGAAACAGACCCTCTGGAAAAGACTGCATCATTCAGAGTGAAGGGAGCTGAGCAGCAGACGTCCATAGCTGCTAACAGAGAGCTCATACTGTAGGCATCTATGTTTCATTCCCATGAACGCATGACATCAGAGCTGTCAACTGCTATAGCTTTGCATATTGGGTAGATTTTATTGCACTCAGCTGTTCTGAGTAGTCCGACTGAAATAGTCCCCATTATATAGTTATGCTTCAACAAATGTCCTGACCAAAAAATGAGGGCCAATAAAAAAAGAGAAATGCAGCCAAAAGTTGTATGTTTTCTGATATAAAATCATCTCCTCAGGCTGTCTGCGATTCTCTTTCCCTATTGGCTTGCATTGTCAATGCGCTTTCCAATACGCAGATCATTTCTGCAGAGGTATGTTGCCACCAGTATGCATACACATGTGTGCAATTTATCTTTTTAAACAGTTTTTTTTTTTTGCAGTTTTGATCGTTTACAGTGAATTTGTGTCTACAAGTCAATACCTCTCATATTAAGTCATATTTGAAAACTGTAAAATGACGCTTAATGTCATTATTTTCCCCAAATCTTTAATCTTAATGGGGTCAGTCATTTGTGTAATCCTGTTTTGTGTCAGTTATAATCTTTGCATTGCGTGTGTGTGTGTGTCTGTGGTCGTACTATAGGGTCACCCAGGGACACCAGGTGAGACTGGACTTACTGGACCACCTGGAAGACCAGTAAGTCACCACTATTTTGCACATTTTGCATGTTCTCCTTTTGTTTTGCTCCATTCTAGTTGCACATGATACTTTATAATGCCACTGAATGGCAGTTTTTTTATATTTTGCATGGGGCCATACTGTAGCAAGTGGGACTATGACTAGAGAAAACTGACCAACGATTACAGCTAGAATGCTAGTATACCAAACAAAGACTTGAGTCAGTGTTTCCTCACTAAGTGATAGTTGTGCGTAATGTTAGTAGCCCACAGTCTGCAGCAGAGGTTTCTCTGAGCATTATGAGAGCTGGCAACCTACTGCTGAACCCGCATTACCCTCCTGTCAGTCAAAAGCCCAACACCTATAACCAATTAGAAGCTGCCCCCCGTTTCCCCTCGCTGTCTCTTCACCGTGGCCCGGTTTTGACAGAGAACCGGCCGAGCGCTGGTTGATGGTGGGGGCCACTGAGCCACCAAAACAAACATAAATACGAGGCTTTGGGGTGCAGCAGGACAGGATTCCAGAGCAGACCCTTTAATTGGTGTGAGTGACAGATCTAACAACAAAACCCATAGTGTGTTCCCGAGGTCGGGCTGCCCCCCAGGGTCAACAGCCAGGGGGCTCTGTGGACTGTCAGTGTAAACCTTTGTTATATCTCTCCATCCCCTTTTTCCTCTTCCCCCTCTCTTTTCCCCTCTATCCCCCTTTCTTCCTTTGTTCGTCAGGGCCCTCCTGGAGCGACTGGGCCAACCGGTACCAGAGGACCTAAAGGCTTACGGGTGAGTTTGAGGGTTGTTCTTGCAGATGAAGTGTTGCCTGGTGTTCTACAGTCACCATGTCATAGTTCTCAGCCTTAAGAGCAGAACTTGGCAGCAGAGTGTGCATTCACATTCTGTTTTGTGTACGCTCCGATGTGTGTTTATAGGAGCCATGTCCTAATGCTGTCGCTGAGCTGTTGGAAAATGTCCGTGGGTGAACATAATGAAGTGATATGGAACTGCCTCTGAACTGATGTCATGTGTGTTTAATGGACAATGGGTGCTCGCACAGCACATATGAAGGTTTAGAGTTGAATAATGAGTCTTTTTCATCCTTTTTCAGAGCTCATTATAGCTGCTGGACGAGCTCCAATAATGTAAAACAAGACAGTTTTTATTCCATCACAGCGGAACAATGACCTGTGGTTGTAGGAAGAATCTGTCGTCAGTCCAACTTCATGACTTCTGTTGTGGTTGGAAGATGTGACCTGGCTTTTGTGGTTAATCTGAACGCTGCCTTCAGATAAATACAGTGAACTGGGGAAACAGGATTTATAAAGGGGATTAACAAAGGTTTGCATTAGCTTTACTTGAGTTTCATTAATATTTACACCTCGGCAAACAATTAATACATCATCTTTAAAAAAGCTATTGCAGCTTTATGCTAGTAACCTTTTTAAGACATACGGCTCGATGTTATATTGTTTATAAATGTGCTGTCCCTTTGAAAAGACATTTAACATGTATTCCTTGAAACCTCCAGTCAACACTTTACTATTTGGCATACACATTAAACACATTGCATCTGCACAGTCCATCACTTTATGTTTCCGTTTTAGCAATAATATGATAAATAGCGTATAATTACACTGAATTATTGCAGAAGTTTTGCATTATGAATGACAGGTAATACAAATGCAATTTATTAAGGCAGCATTATGTTTAGATGGCTCACTGATACTTCTGTAGGAGCAATCAGTGTTTGCATGCTGTAAAAAGACACTTAGAATCTACTCAATAAATTACTCTTTATGAGGTTTATTTCTTAGTTTTTGCCACATATTTTTTCTTAATCTACCAAACATTTCTCACTAGATTACACAACTATAGAACACAAGTAATAGACATAAAAGTTAGTAGGAATGCTAGGGACATGTTTCTACCAATATACAGCCACTTACTGCATTGTCCCTAGAAATTATTTAATACATTCAAAATATTGTGGCTAGAGGTGACTCGGTATGAGAGATCAGCCAGACAGGCTTAGATTCCCTTCACTGCTCCTTTTTTAACACACAGGACACACTTATCTATAACACTGATCTGATTTAATGAGATTATGTACACTGAATTAGGAATATTAAGTGGCTTATGACTTTGAAAACGGTCATTTTACGGTCATATGGTTAATCACTTGAAAGTCTCACCTTTAAAAACACACTGGAGTAGCAGTAAAGTGACTCATATTAAATATTGTGGCACATGAAAGAGTCCAAGAGTTAAGCAACACATTGATTAAAGGTTTGACTGTATTTCTTGTACTTGGCGTGGCAAGTGTTGTAATATTTAGTGAGTCAAATTTTAATAATTTGGAAGGGTTGTATTTTATACCCCCTAAAATCCTTCTAACAGAACAAGTTACACCTGTAACATATTTTTCTAGGAGTGTTCGTACTTTTTCTCTGTTAAAATCTGTTAAACAGTTTCCCAGATATGGGGATTCCAGCTTTGCAGCCTCAGTAAAGTGAAATCATATACAACTCCAGAGTATTTTGCGAAAGATGAAAACCAGCAGAGCAGAGAATAACAGCTGGATGAAAACCATCAACAGAAATTTCATACCTTAAGTAATGTTGCTCATAAAATCTGGCCTCTGGAACAACATATAGCAAATAAATTCTTGAATTCACCTTTCTCCAAGGGTACTCAGGTGCATTCAAAGTGAATGTGGTGGAAATAATATTTGGAGGGAGATGGTGGCAGTAGTGATTGTGGTCACTTTTGCTTGACAGTTTTAAACACATCTCAGTTTCTGCTTCTGCTTTTTTACTCTTGTGATGTGCAGATGTCATTTTCAAAAGCTTTCAATAGAGGATGTTTATTGCTATGTTCAATTGAGCCAGCTAGAAAGGGGGATAAAAAAAAAAACACTGAGCTTCTTTATTTGATGCATCCATTGGAGATGGGCCTCGCTGTGTTTGCTCTGGACACTCACTAATGTCTCAAGCTGGGTTTTTAGTTAATGCTAATGTCAGCAGCATCCCCTGCCAGTAAATCTGCCTGCTGGCTGCTTCATGACTTATGTTGGGGAGACCGAGATTAGAAACCTGAGTGTGTAGCAGGCCAGGAGACACAGAGGGAGTTCTGACAGCTGTGATCTTACAACCACACACACACGTATTTCACCGCTGCTGCCTAAACAGTCTGTTCGCCTTGTTTAATTTAGTAAATAAGCTCACAATAAAAGAGGTTTCATTTGATATGTCTTGATTTCTCTTCAAACACCATGAAGTTTAAGTTGAGACAGGCAATTTAATGTCCCTTTAGAAGAGCAAAATGACCTAATGTGGTTCTCTTCATGCTCCTGATTCGAACATCTTAGTGTAAAATGAGACTTTATACAACTAGAGGCTTTTACACAGATTTTAACAACACATGTCTTTTAGACGCTTGCTACTTGGCTTGAAGCGCGGAGCCTCGTTGTTGACAGAAATGCAACATCTGGCTCTGCTCAGATATGACACTAGACTGTTTTCTAACATGGACATATTTTGGAATCAAAAAGAGGAGATAAAACTGCATGTTGGCATCAGAAAGGTAGCACCGCTGCTGTCTCTATTCCTGCATCTGTGTCTTATTTGCATGCTTATTGAATATTAAAACTTGTTAATGCAAACTTGTGTCTCTGAGCCACGAGGAATCACCAGTCTGACTAATCATGCTTTGTACCTCCTCATGACGTTTAACCAACAAATCCTCCGCAAATGTTTTCCATATTGAAGAGCATATTCTTCTCCTCATCCCTCCCTCTTGGCAGCCCATAGTTGTTTTGGAGCTGGTTTAAATAGTTAATGCTGATTGTTTTGAATCAATGCTCCTGGTATTCCATTTCTGAGTGTCAGAACGTTGTGTTGCTGTAACTTCATGTCATGAATTCATTTTGAGCAGAACTTTTTCAGTGTTTTTCAGTGGCTGGATAGGATAAAATGTCTTCTGTACACATCGGCTAATCAGGCTATGTAAACGCAACCAGCGGGTAGCAGGTACCCCAGACAGGAATGTTAATGAGCAGTGCTCATCCAGCTCTATGTATAATAGGCTTATAGCACTTTGGTTAGTGGCGTTCTCAATGGGCCAAACTCCCGCTGTGCCCAGCCATCAATCACTCTCACAACAAGGCCTCTTTTGTGGCTGTGCCATTTTATATTTGATTTCTCAGCTTCACAGTCATTATTTATAACCACTGTAACATGAGATTGGCCCACAGAGTCGATGATCAGTGAGTGAGCATCTTCTCAGGAGCATAGATGGAAAACTTATCTGGGTGCAGGTGCAGAGCAGATGGACTGTATCGGTCCAGTGACTGCCTCCCATTTGTAATCACTGCTCACTGGACTAGCAGGCCTTTAAGCACTTTAGATTGATTTTGTTTGACAGTTGCACCCATGTAATCTAAACAGTCACACTGTTCTGGCAGTGCAAGTGTGTTTAGGTGTGAACTCTGTGTGCTCTGCCTTTGTGCCCGGAGTCTATTATTAAAGTAATGAAATCAGAGATCAGTGACCGTCAGTGCCATGTGTGACACCCTGTACAGAAGTCATGTTGCTGCTTTTATACCAACCCTCTATTCAAACACATGCACATTTACTTTTGCACACACAGTTATAATTACTTTCTTATTCATAACCCTCATCCAGCCTCTGACATGTTGTGTCAGGCTGCTCAGAAATGTTTGTTTACAGTGTGTTGTGGCTGTCTGGCAGTGTTACAGTGACCTCTGTTGGTGAAGTGACAGCTGTCTTGTGTTTCAGGGTGCGAGAGGGCCTGACGGTCCAACGGGAGAGAACGGGTTAGAGGGCAAGAAGGTAAGGATGCCGGCATGCGCAAAATCTAATTGTGCAAACACCCGAGTAGTGATCATAAAGGCACAAAAATGTTAAATTCCCCATACATGATAGAGTGAAAAATAGATCATGTGCACTAGAAATCGCAATTTGCGTATTTTTCTCATTGCACTCACATGGCAGGAAATGTACAACAAATTGATGTCTGGACTCAAGTATCTCTCATCCTTCCTGCTCTCCACAGGGTCCTGACGGTCCACCAGGAAAAATAGGTTTCCCTGGACCGCAGGTAAAGCTCTGGGATACCTTCTACTTCACCGCTCCTTCCTCTCATATATTTTTTGGTGCTTATGTTCCTCTGGAGGGGTGAGACATCAGCGTGATTTAGACAACCTCCATGATACCAGCTGTGTGGAGGCCTCACAGTCAGAAACAGCATATTACTCTGGAGGAGAGGAAGCTGTCACTGGGAGGTTTCAGCTGTGAGCCAGATTTACACGCAGGGCAGCTTGGTGTTTTTTCACGCCTCATTGGTGGGATTTACGAATATCTATCTGTGAGCAATTAAACTTCTGTAACTCCACTTGACTTCTGAAAATATTTGGCCATGTGTTCCCAATCAATCTAATCATTTTTATTTATAGAGAGGCTTGTAAATCTAATATGGTAGGAGCCTGTATATTATGGAAGAAATGGATGAGATGTAGAAAGACAGAGAATGGCATAAAAGGAAAGGAAAGATTGTACATACAACTAGAAGTGGCATTCAAAAGAACATCTTCTGCTTCGGTAAATTTGCTACTTCACAGTTATAGGTAAAGAAGTCTGGATCTGCACAAAAATATAATGGTAGTTTTTGTGGGCTTTTTGTGAGCAAGAGACAGATGGAAGGACAAACAACTTCCTGTTCCTTTTTATTTTGTGTTGTGCAGATCAGATACTGTATTCATGGATGATTATTACAGAAGTAACAAGTCTTTAAATGCAGCGAGTGCCTGAAACAAAACATATAAGCCTCCCTAATTTGTATTAAGTTGAATCTGTTGATTAATATACTTTTTAAAGCAACAAACAGGTTTCACAATATCTTTAACATTACATATTCTCCACTGATGAGGCCTGATCTATTTAATCCTGTTTTTCACTTTCTTACTTCCAGGGAAAGATTGGAGAACCAGGGGAAACTGGACCTAAAGGTTTTCCTGTAAGTTCATTATCCCCATATGTAGAGATAACTGTTGATGTTTGTGTGTATCTGTGTACTGAATTCATCTTTTTTTCTATCTCCAGGGTATCCAAGGGCCTTCAGGACCTCCAGGGGACAAGGGAATACCAGGCGAGCCGGTATGACTTTTTTTCCCATCCATTTTTCTCATCTTCTTAGCATATTTACACCTTCCCTGTCTCGACGTCTTCGTCATGCTCTCTTTCCTTCTTTCTCGCTCTCTCTCACTCTGTCTTTTTTTAGTCTTCTGCAATATTCTCACTGCAGCTCATCAAACTTTTCCTCTCCCCTATTCAGAAAGTTTTATTAGTTTCTCTCTGGCACCAAACAGCAGCCGGGTTTACTCTGCCCAGTCCTGTTAGCTCCAAGTTATAGCAGCCAGTAGGTAGTTTATGAGACATATTTTAGTGCTTATTAAAATATATATTCACCAGTATTAAATGTTTCCTCCGGAGTGGCCAGAGAATTGTCTCATCCTTCACACATCTGCTCCTGTAGTGGCAGTAAAATGAACTGCAAGAAATGCTCACACTAAACTGCTGAACTTGCATGTACAATGGATGCAATTATAGCTGAAATGAATGCAATCTCTACTGTAAAAGATTTACTGTCCTTCTTGTGGTTTTATTTTATGAGGAGTTTGAGAGGCAGAGCAGAAACAGAGGTGTAGAAGATGTGTCAGTCAGCATGCATGCTGAGTTTAGCCCAGCAGTGTTACAAACAAGCACCGAGCTTCTGTTTGTTTGCATTTGTATAAAATAATAACGGGTTAATATACACCTGGTTTCTATTAAAACATTAAACAGTAGCCTAAAACCTCAGGCGGTCTACTTCATAAAGCTAACTGTTTAGATCTACAGTAGTAACGACTAACAGTATGTGATAGACTGAATTTCAAACGTATCTTGGTTTGTAGGGGTGTAAGTTAGCGTATTTATGTGAAATGTAAATGTGCGTGATTTTATTGAAAAACAATCTGTAAAATATGTTTTTCATTTGCATAGTTTGGCTCATTGTCAGCAGAGGGTTTGTGTCAGTAGATGTGTACATACGTTATATTAGTTATCTCATATATACATGTGAAGTCGCATAAATTTGTGGTCGGATAATGCAAACTGTGCAATCTAACAAATACTGTGGAACAGTTATTGACATGAATGTGAACTTTGAACTGTTGGGCTTTCTGCAAAAGGGGCATCAGTGTTTGCTTTCATTGATTCACTGATGTAATCGTCAGTTCAATGATCTTGCAGACTGGCTGGTGAGTCACAGCTTAACCCGGCATCTTTGTACTCCAGATTGTTACAGCATCTGGCTGGCTCGATTTCTATGGACAACTCGCACCCTTTTCACAGCGAGTTTTGGCTTCTTCCTCTTTGGACAAATGTTTACAGTCACAAGTTGCAGAATGAAACTGTACAAAAATAGTTTTGTTCCAGCCGCAATTACTCAGATGAATAAGTCATAACGACATTGCACAGAATAGACAGAAGACCATTTATCCATCCTTCCATCCATTATCTATACACCATTTAATCCTCATTAGGAGCCTGGGGAGCTGGAGTCTATCCCAGCTGACTGGGGACACCCTGGACAAGTCACTAGTCTATCAGAGGGCTACACATAGAGATGTACAAGCGCACTCACATTCACACCTACAGACAATTTAGAATCGCCTATTAACCTCAGCATGTTTTTGGACTGTGTGAGGAAGCCGGAGAACCCGACACAGGGAGAACGTGCAAACTACACGCAGAAAGATCCCAGACCAAAGCTGGGACGTGAACTGAGAATCTTCTAGCTGCAAGGCGACACTTCTAACCACCCAACCACTATGCAGCAGAAGATTATTTATTTATTTATTCATTTTTTTCATTTCCTACAGGTACAAACAAAGTAACCTTGAATCTTTTTTGTCCCTCCTTATCATTCTCTGTTGTTTCATCTCTTATGCTTCATAGCTGCTTCCACTGATACAACACACTTCTGAGTTCTGTTTTTAACTAACTTTTGGGCTCATAACCAGGAATGCAAATGAAAGACCACACAAGTGACTTTACTTTTATCTTTACTATTGTTTGAACTGAATGCAAGTCAACAAGGGAGCAAACATTATTCACGTACACTTAGATTAATAAGTATCCATGGCAAAGCATCAGTGTTTTAGGAGCATATTTCGTGGCTCTTTCAGCCAAACTCTCTACAGATGGCTTACTGATTTATCTGCCATTGGCTCATTTGCCGTCAACATCAGCCAGAGGTTGTCGTTTTTTGTGCATAACAAACTGATTTGGACGAGCGTGGAACATCTCTGATTGGTTTTTGATCCGATTATCATTCAAGCACCTGTTTTGTCTTCTACAGGGATCATCTGGGCCACCTGGGACTGTGGGGCTCTTGGGAGAAATTGGTCAAAAGGTGAGACACTTTATAAACAACACTCATGTACACATGTTTAAACACATGCATGTGCTCATATTGCACATGCATAAGGTCACGGTGTTCATTGACACACACACACAAGAAGGCCACTGTGAAGTTTAAATGATTAAATATGCAACATCTGTTCACCCGATCCCACTTGATCAATAACGCTCTCGGTTTTAAGCAATCTGTCCAATTAAATTTCATTCTTCCACTCTTTCCCCTCTTGTGACAATATGTAATGGAACTCACCCGACGTATTGTTCATATGTCACGCCAAAGAGCAATTAGCCCTTATTTTTGGTCCAGAATCATTCACCATTATTCTCCTTTCATTCTCTGTGTATTTTTAAGGGTCCTCCAGGCAAAGAGGGTGAACCAGGGCTGCCAGGCGAGCCAGGGGAGAAGGTGAGGCAGTAATGCTGTTGCAGTTATGTCCAGATGCACGTACAAACTATTTTATGGCATCAGGTGACAATTGGAAATATAATGGTACATTTATGGATCTAATTACATTTTCCACAATTCAGTAGCTGTATGAGATCATCATCTATATTTTGGAGTGAAGAACCCCCACTTTCTGAGCCACTGTTTAGTCTATTCCTAACATCATAGCATTTTTCTTCGAGTCTTTTCCTTACTGGTTTTTATTGGGGGTGACAAATGCATGCGTACTAAATATGTCAATTCAAAGTTTAATGTCTGTGAATGCCTGTGTTTGTCAGGGACCTATCGGACCTGCTGGGAACATCGGAGAACAGGGGCTAATAGGACAGCGGGTATGTTCATCTGAATTAAGCTAGCAAATATCTGTCATTCCTTGCAGGTGGCATCACTTCTCATTTCAGGAATTTCTATCTAAATTTCTGTGTTTGTGTGTGTGCAGGGAGAGCCAGGCCTTGAGGGGGAAGCTGGTCCAGCTGGTCCTGATGGAACCAAGGTGGATTGTTTTCCAGTTTGTTCTTGATGTTGCATGTTTACGACATGGAGCCAAGAACTATAAAAATACAGGTATAGAGGATTAAATGAAGTCTTGCTGTTCTGTGTATTTGCTCAGGGTGATAAAGGCGACATGGGTCAGGAGGGCGACAAGGGAGAAAAAGGTGAAACTGGACTAAAGGGAAAGGAAGGCCCGCCTGGAAGTCCTGGACTCACTGGCGTCAGGGTACATCACCTGTATTTCTGCTTAAATTCATGCACACACATTTATATAAACTTTTTTTTTTTTTTTTTTTTTTTCTCTTTTTGTCTGCATTTATTCTCATTGTTTAACTCCATGAAAGGGGTGTCAACACTTTATGAGATTAATGCATATTTTAGTCTTGCAGCCAAATATCTTATTATTTGGTGCATGCGTGTGACCATCACCAGCCCTCCCTGAAAGCTAAGCTGACACTTTTTATTACATTACCCTGTTTAAGAGCCAGGGAGGGCAGTGCTACACCTCAGTGGTGATGTGAGGGGAAACAAAGGGGTGGACAGGACGAGAGGGGATGGACAGGGACAGGGTCTAGCAAGCAATGCTATTACATCTGAAGAATATCAGGTGTTGTGCTATTCCCAACTAATAATTACCCATCAATAAGACAAAAAAGCAAACACATACACAAGAGAACAGAAAACCAAACAAACAATAAATAAATAAATAAATGAAAGAATAATTAGCCAGACAGTACTAAACACCATAGTTGTGGGTGTCATGTTAGTATAGAGTGGAATAGGCCAGATGATACTAGAGGAAGATAC
Organism: Acanthochromis polyacanthus; assembly: GCF_021347895.1. Lineage (NCBI taxonomy): Eukaryota > Metazoa > Chordata > Actinopteri > Pomacentridae > Acanthochromis > Acanthochromis polyacanthus. Next base: position 13,643,639 of record NC_067130.1, read on the forward strand.
TAGAGAAAAGGAGAGAGGGTTTAGTTTGAGATTAGACTCTGGAGAGAGTCTCAGCACATTCCGGCGGGTCCCATCACTGCTCAACAGCGGAACTCGACAGGAGCTGGTGGGACCTGAGCAAACATGCACATGCAAGTGTGAAAGACCCCGAAGCCCAGAACAGCCATCACAGCAGTGCAGTGCCAAGCCGACAGGGCACCCCCCCACAGGCCGAGGAGCCACGGGGCAGCGCCCCCAGAGAGCAACCGGGGCCACCATGTACCACACGGACCCCGAAGACAAGAGGGCGAAGCTACCAACACCCCCAGCACGCCGGAACCGGCCCAGGCAGCCCGGGGCAAGCGGACCCACCCGCCACCCAAACCCCAACCCCGCCCGCCCCAGCCCCCACCAAACCCCCACACCCCACCACCCCACCCACCCACACCCCACCCACCCCCCACCCCCAAGGGGGGCCGACGGCCCCAAGCAGCCGGGAAGCCAGACACAGGGGCAGAGCGCCCCGCCGAAGGGACGGCAACCAGCCCAACACCGGGGCAGGCCGCCACCGGAGGCCGGCCGGAGGGAACCGGAGCCGGGACCCAATGCGAGTCCAGAGGGCAAAAATGGACAGAGCAGTGGGGCCCGGCAACGCCAATGGGGGGGGCACCCCGCATACCCACCCGCACCAGCCCCCGGGCGAGCACAGCACACCCAAGGCCCCCACATCCCGCGACACGAACCAACCCCCCCACCAGGATAGAGGCACCACACACAACCAGCCCGCGCCAAAGCCACAGCACCCACCAGGACAGCCAGTCCAGATCCCGCAGCCCAACAAGGGTCACCGCACCAGCCGGGACCAGCAGGACACGCAGGAGAACCCCCACAGGCCCCGGACCCCCGGCCCCGGGGACCCCCAGCCACAGCGACACGGATGATGGTGCACCCCGCCGCCCCATAGCCGTAAAGCCATATGGGGGCCAGATCCCACCAGAGAGGCCATAACGGTGAAACCCACCCGTTATTCTCCTATTAATATGTCTCCCGATCCCTAACGGGAAACATTATCCCAGCACCGTGGTAGTGTAACCCTGGGTGTCATGTGGTGCATTAAAAGTGGGAAGGCTGGGGGGGCGTTAGCCAACCCAGACCTAGCCCCAAGGTGAGTGTGTGTGGTGCATTAAAAAAAAGATTGGAGAGCAGGGGAGGCAGGCAAGAGGGTGATGAGGGGGAGACAGGGCCGTATAGCCCTGCCACCCGCCCCACCACAGTGCCCATCGTTCCCACCCCCACCTGCCCTCGGGGCCCTAAATGTTGTGTCCCTATATGTGCCTAAAGGTTGCTATTTACAGTGAGGTGTGAAAAATGTGAGGTGCACAATCAGAGGCATTCTGGTGTGGATCTGGCCCAAGAGGACAAAGCAGTGGGGGAGGCAGGTAGCAAGACCACCGGTACTGACGCAGAGGGCCCCCAGAGCCAAGAGGCAAGGGACCGGGGAGGGCCCACACGAACCAACTGGCCCAGCCGGCACAAGAACCCCCCGGGAGCTGCAGATCAGAGCAGCGCCCCGGCAGGCACCGTAGCCCCAACACAGGTCAGCCACATGCGGCGCCCCACCCCGAAGGGGGGACCAGGCCGCGCCACAAGGAAGCGAGGGCCACAAGCCGCCACACCCACCCAGGAGCCGGCACGACACATTTATATAAACTGACTTTCTCCTCTTTCAAACCTCCTCAGTCATTTCTTAATATTTTTTTTAATGACTATAGGGTCCAGAAGGGAAACCTGGCAAATTTGGGGAACGAGGAAAGCTAGGACCTAAGGTATTATTGATCTCTGACACCAGATGAAACCTTTAATAAACACAAGTACTCACAAGCAATGACACAGACTTGCTACACAGGTATTAAGTACTCTTCAACTTATCCTCTGTTCAGGGTGCCAAAGGTCAACAAGGTCACCTTGGGGAGACTGGAACTGTGGGAAAGACTGGACCACCTGGTTTTGTTGGGCAAAAGGGGTCCAGAGGAACAATTGGACATGTGGTGAGTGGAACAATAAGGATGTGAATATTTTCAGAAACCCTTAAAATCACAAACTCTTTGCATATTGTTGATCTAATAGATGATGTGATTGAGGATTCAATATTTGTTCTCTTTAGGGAGCTCCTGGTCGAATGGGTCAACAAGGGGAACCTGGTATTGCAGGTTATGAGGTGAGTGTTGGGATCTGAGTGAACAGCATTAAAAATTAAACAAGCCTGATGTGGTTATTCGATATAGTCCTTTTACATAACATGATCTGTGGTGTCTTTCTTTGCAGGGCCATCAGGGATCACAAGGCCTCCAAGGGTCTCCAGGACCAAAAGGTGAAAAGGTACACCTGGTTCATTTTACATGTAACATGGATGTCTTATTCCTTCCTCTGTACTTTAAGTCAGATCCTCAGTCTGCCCCCAGTAAACCTCGGCACCATTTAGATAAGTAGCATTTTATGAGACATTCCTACAGCTGAGGAGCTCAGAATCATCAGGATTGTCTGTCTTACATAAAACGTCTAATTGGTCTGATTTGTGTCTGCAGGGCGAGCAAGGGGATGATGGGAAGGTAGAGGGTCCTCCAGGTCCTCCAGGTGACATAGTAAGTCACGCCTGACTTACTTTTCTTTCTCATTCCCCTGTTTGTCTTCCACAAAGTTGCAGAACTTAGATCACGTGCACTTTAGTCATATATTTGCTGTTTTATCAGGGACCTCCAGGTGACAGAGGAGAGAGAGGTGAATCAGGAGATCCAGGATACAAAGTAAGTAGCATCATTCCTGATGATTTTAAAATGGTTTATGTGGGGGTTTGGCATTTGAGGTTAATATTCTGTGCTTGTGTTTAAGGGTCAGATTGGTGTGGACGGAGAGCGAGGCAGACCTGGAGCTCCTGGGCAACCAGTGAGTGTCAAAATTTGTGGTTTCCAAACACAGTTCTGTCATTAAGTCTACACAAACAAACACCAGGCATGTTCAAACAAGTTGTATTTATATGTTCTCATTTACATATCTGCTGATTTCAGGGACAACCTGGACCTCGAGGGCAGCAAGGACCCAAAGGGGCCAAAGGAGATCAAGTAAGGATGTGGAAACAAAAACATTTTGCGTGTTTGCTGTGTGTGGTAGAGGACGATTGTGCTTCTGTGTGTATGCTTGAGGACTTACAGTCTGATATGAAGCCCTTTTTAGTTTTCTTTACTTCATCACCTCGGGTGTTCCAGTTGTTCAGGTTTTAATCAGGGCATACAACTCAGTATGTTCATGTTTTAGGAGATGGAAAGTAAGTTACTGCTGGTGAAATTCAGTAAATAAATACCCCTAACATTGTCAGCTGGTACATTGTGATGAACATTTCTTTGGAACTGGAACAATTGTGATGCAGAAAGTAGTGTTTTAATAGCTGAACAATAGCTAGAACATTTACTTTCATTTTCCTGCATGATATTGATACTCCTTTTACTTAAATAACATTTGTAAATACTTCTTCTACCACTACAAGTTATATCTGATTCAAAGTATAATGTGTAATACTAAGTGAGTCAGATAAAAGAGCAACATTTGACTGATTTTGTTTATATTTGTCACTGATCATGGACTTGCATAAACATCAGCAGGTCTCCTCAAAAGCAAGACACTTTGCTGATATTGCACATTAGAAGAAACATGAAGTAAAGTGGTTATAAGCAGCTCATATATAACGCAATAATACAGTAGTACGGTGCTGCATTGGCACATTTTGGCCTGCCAACACAAATGCCATGCTATCTTTTGCATCTTGTATTGGCAATGTTCACTAAGTAGCATAGCAGTGTTTTGAAAACCATGGATTTCAGTACAGAACAGTATTAATCAATAAAAATGACTTGCAAAATGATTTATAGCACATTTTAAATTCTTTGTTTTCTCTGTGAAGGGTCAGAAAGGCAAAAAAGGCCAGTCAGGACAAAAAGGAACCAGAGGATTAGAGGTGAGTCACTGATTATCAGAGTTACATTACAAGATAAGAATTTTACATACTCTCAGCCCTGGAAAATGTGTCCTCTTTGCACATAGACTTGGAAATAAGGCACAAACAAAATACAGATGGATTTAAATGGACAAGTGATAACTAGTGTGTTAATATTGTCAAGTTAAGTATGCAACAAAAAGAAGTCTGTAGCAATCAGTCTACTTGTGTTCTGCTCAGTCTACTTGTGTGATAAGCTCACTTGTCTCCTCAGGGTGGTGGTGGTCCTCCTGGTCCCAGAGGTGTGGTGGGCCCAGAGGGACAGGAAGGTGTACCGGGGGTCGATGGAGTTCCAGGAAAAGATGGCAGTAAAGGCATGCCGGTGAGACATTCAAGAAAATCTTTGTAGTCATGTGTTCATTAATTTGTTCTATTTCCTAATTTGTGGGACAGGCAAACAGTAACTCAATAACTCTGCTGTCTCTACTCTTGGATGTTGTGCAAAAATACCTTGTTTGTCCATAGCGGGGTACACCTAGTCGTTACACTTTGAAGGTTTATCTTTGAATGTATGAAGTGAATTTTATGTCAGTCTGACCAGTAGATGTTGAGACATTCTGCTCTGGCCCAAAGTAATAAACAGACAGCTGGGTAGATTCATTTTGACATTTTAATGCTGAATTGCTATCAGGACATAAACATTTTTGTGGCTGATTCAAGGGAATATCCTTTGCCATCTAACTTTCTCATTACGTATCCAGGGAGAGCACGGTGATGATGGGGAGGCTGGTCTTCCTGGTAAAGCTGGCTTACGCGGTAAAACTGGCGTTCCAGGACTTCCAGGAGATCAGGGAGTCTTTGGACCAAAGGTAAGAGGGAAAAAATAGTGTGCTTGTTTGTGCATCCTCATTAAACAATACTTAAAGCAAAAAAAATACTGCTTGGATACAAGGTAGCAACAACTTTATTAATTCACTTATGTAATAATTATATGGTTATGATAAGAGTTAGTATATGTCTGCATTGCTTCTATATACATGTCTCTTTTGTAGACCTAATTGTCCAGAAAAAGTGGCTTTTCTTTACTTCTTTTTTCATCTTTGTGGTATAAATCCAAGGGTGTACAGCCCTTTGAGGTATTATTGTACTGTAGATCTGATCTATGTCTTGTAATGTCTTTATATGCTCCTGACATGAGGAGGTGTCCTCAAAAAGACTGGAGATGTATGCTTTGGGGGAATCTTTGGTCTGAGGGACACACTTCCAAAACAGCTCTGGTCTACTATGCAATTATGTGTGGCATTGTGGGCTGTATTTAAGCTGTATGTCACTTTATGATTGATATGTCTTGAGGGAGGTCTTTGTGACTAAAACACTGACTTTATAGTAAAGTAAAGCAGGTTTCTTTCAAATATGTTGCATGTCTGGAGAATTAGATTACCAGTGTTACAAAGGAGACGAAACAAGTGAAGTGCATATTCATTCTACTAATTTGGTTTCAAAGATGATTCCACTCATAGCTAAACTCAGATTGTTTTTGTCCATTCAGGGTGAGCGGGGTCTTCGAGGCCAGAGTGGACCTGCAGGAAAAAGAGGCTTCAAAGGTGGAATGGGACTGCCAGGATCCCGAGGAGATCCAGGGCCAAAAGGGCAGCCTGTGAGTGTCAGCCACAGATGCAGTACAGACATATAAGCAGAGATGTACCAATCAGATCTTACATTTTATGATTTCTTGATATATATTTCCTTTTGGAGATGTTATGCTTTCTGATTCCTGACTAAATTCTTGTTCAGGGTGATACCGGGGAACCAGGTTTTCCAGGAATTCTGGGCATTTTTGGACCAAGGGTATGTTCATTGCAAACACAACGCAAACTCTCAAAATGTGTGTCCACAAATCACAACACACATGTTAAAATGCAGTCTGCAGCAATCACTGAGATGCCGTAGAAAACTGTTTATCACCACAACAAACCCATGCAACAAAAGCTGTAATTTTTAACTTAGCAGTCTAGTCGGTGTGTCTTTGATAGACATGTTAGATTAAGCCCTTTTAGAAGGAGAGTTGTTTCAGTTCTGAGCAGTTTACTTTCCTAATTGCATGTCTGCTTGCACAAATATGCCATTTTTATTATTACATAACTATATATCGCATTTTATACCACACATCAAAGACACCAACATTCACTAGTGACTAGTCAGAGGAGAAACACTGCCAGTTGCTCCTTGAGACAGCTTTAGCACATTATCCTTAAGTTCTCGCAAATTACAGGCTGTTTTCTCCCATCACAAGATCCCATTTATAAACAACACACTTGTAAGAAAGCCAACAAACTTTCTCTTTACTTCCTGCTCATGATCTGTTCCTTTTAATGCCCTCTGGATACATTGGTAACCACTAGTTTTAAGAATAGGTTTATGATTTTAAACACTAATGTTACATCCGCTCTGCATTTAAGTATGAAGCAAAGATTTCCATCCTGTACCAAAAACACATTCCATGTGTGTCTTGGTTGTGCGGCAGTCAAGATCAATTGTATTTTATTGAAATCACAACACAGACCCCAAAGCCAAAATTTGTTAGGACAGCTGGAAACTCCGCCTTCAATATGGAAACAGTTAGTGGATGTCAGATGTTCCATGGTGAGGAATAAATGTAGTTAGAGATAGGAGTTAGACTGTAAAAAGACCATTTTGCAAAACTGGTATCAAGCGCTACAGCTTTAAACAGGTGAGTGATGACTGTGTGTAAATATTTATCACTTCTGTGTTCAGGGGCCTCCAGGAGACTTTGGTCCAAAGGGCATTCGGGGACCAAAGGGGCCACAGGGCTCAATGGTAAGAAGAATAATGATCTTGATGATGTTGATGAAATGTTCTGGGTTCTTTGTTTCATTATATTTCTATTTTTTTTTCTCTTTAAGGGCAGAGGAGGAGTTGTTGGTCCTGTGGGAATAATTGGCCCCAATGGAAGTGCAGTATGTATTATCCTTGAGATGAGCTTTGACATTCCTTTATCGCTCCCTTTCGACATGCATTCCTTTCTTTAAATCTGACAGCATCTGAATGTGCCATCTGTATATCTCAATGGTCACCCTGTTCAGTTTTCCATGAAAGTCACAACGGCAATTTTACTAGATCGGACCTCACCACATTTCTGTATCACCTTAAACACAGTGCACGTCTGCTGTTGCATTAACTGATACATGGTCACAAGAGACAATAGTTTGAGTTGTGTGAAGCAAATTAGGAAAGACTTTTTCCACATCATATTTAGCACCTATTTTAGTCCATATCCACCCTCTAGGGAGAATTATCCCGACTGATTGGAGTTGTGCCATTGTGAGGATTCAGCTCATCTGTTCTGCCACCATATAAGGTCATAACAGTCAGCCAGTCTTTCTCTTTCTTAACAGGCTTCCACCGTGTCTGGTTTTATTCTGGTGGTACTTAGGTCAAATTAGGTTGCCTCAAATTTTTTGTAAAATAAACTTGTCTCCTATATCAGTCACTTTGCACTACCATTTCACCCTTACTGCAAATCGAATTGTAGATGACTGCCATAAAGACAGATTTTAACAGCTCAAATTTATGCGACTCTTTAATGACAAATGTATTCCAAATTTGGACAAAACATTTGTAGTTCAAGTTTAGTTTGTTGCTTCCAGCTGTTTGTAGGAGTCTTTTCTCTGAGTTTATCGAACAATTGCAGTGTCAGACAACAGCAGGATCTATATGAACGTCTTGAAAGTTAGAGATTTGTGGACATTTAAGCATGAAACAGTAACAGTGGCTTCTACTTATAAATGTGAATTATCCCTGACATTACGGGTCATCAAGTCTACTTTTGTTCCTATTGGAACATTATTGGAAAAGTGACCTATATCCGAATGAGAGCAATGTTACATGGGGATGTTGTTGTTATTCAGTCTACTGACGGTAATGTCTATTGCCTTGACAGGGTCCTCGAGGAGAGAAGGGCAATCGTGGAGAGAACGTAAGTGTTCCTCACCTCTTACCATGTCCATTTTAAGCATCTTTACACTTTGTTTATGTTTCATCAATGTGAAAAGTGGAACTCAAGTCTAAAACATGTTTTCTGTCTCTCTGAACAGGGATTCCAAGGGCCAAGGGTATGTTTTTATATCATGTTCTTCTTCTGTTATTACAAGCAATGGTATCTTACTGTGGACACTTGATTGAAGAATAGAAGTTGATACAGCATGGATATTTTTCTTCTATATTAGGGATCTCCTGGACCTCGTGGACCTCCTGGACTTCCAGTAAGTGTTCCAACTTTATAGGTTTCACAAAATGTGATTTTTGAGTTCCATTAAACATTGTCTGATGACTGTTTTTTATTCTCTATAGGGTCCCCCGGGTGTCCCTGCATCATTTGTAAGACATGTTATGTTTCCCTGTTGTATAAAATATTTATGCTATAATGTGTTATCCAGACAGATACAATTGCACTGACTGAATAAGATTTTAAAAGATGTTATTTTTCTGCAGAGGGAAGATGGTCTTTTGTTTGTTGATTCACCCACCTCCCTCAGGGCTGAGGTTAGTAGAGTCAGCATTCCTCTGTATTGTTACATTTTTTAATCTCTTGAAAACTCTGCAGATTAACTTTTGGTTTTGTCTTTCCTCCAGAATAAGCCAGTGATGGACCTGCCGATGCTGGACCAGGGCGCAGAGATCTTTAAGACCCTCCACTACCTCAGTAACCTGATCCAGAGCCTGAAGAACCCACTGGGCACTCGTGACAATCCCGCCCGCATCTGCAGGGACCTGCACAGCTGTGAACAGAAGTTAAATGATGGTGAGGATACACAAGCATTTTGCTACATGCAGAAAGAATGAGCAATTTTACGTAAAGATAAACTGATGATCCTATGTGTGTTTTCATTTTCAGGCACTTATTGGATTGACCCCAACCTGGGTTGCACATCAGACACAATAGAAGTCTCCTGCAACTTTACTGGTGGTGGACAGACTTGTCTGAAACCAATAACAGCATCTAAGGTATTTAAGATAAAAAAAAAAAAACGACCCCAATGACAACAGCACATTCTATATGATTATGATATTTATCAAATTGTAAATATCACCCACATGAGCACAAAACAAACTTGTTAACCAGCTTCTATTCTCTGTGGTTGAGCAGCCAACAATCACTGTTGGTCGTGTCCAGATGAACTTTCTGCACCTGCTGAGCTCGGAGGCCGTGCAGCACATCACCATCCACTGCCTGAACGTCTCAGTGTGGAGGTCAGCTGAGGATCAGCCGGTTACCCAGGGTTCTGTGAAATTCAAGTCCTGGAGCGGAGAGGTGTTTGAGGTGGGAGGAGAGCTTGAGCCAGAGGTCTTGGAGGATTCTTGCTGGGTAGGAATAAGCTCCTGTCATCTGACTTTCAGATAATACCACTGTTGAGTTTCAGGTTTTCATGACACATAAAATTGCCATAATTGTGTTATTCATGTTTTGGGTGTTTAGATGAAAGATGGGCGCTGGCACCAGACTAATTTCGTGTTCCACTCCCTGGACCCCACCCTGCTCCCTGTGGTCGACATCTACAACCTCCCAAAAAGTAGCCCTGGCTCGCATTACCATCTAGAAGTAGGTCCCGTGTGCTTCCTGTGAGGGCGGCAGTGTGAGTCTTCTGAGCAGGGAGGGATGGACGGATGGACAACCACCCCTGCAAGACACATTCATGCAGGTGTGGAGATCGGAGCAGTAAAAGCCAACCCCCCCCCTCAAACAGATCCTTCTTTCCTCTGCCAAACTCCCATTGGACTGCAGACACAGAGGGAGGAAGCATGGGGAGCTGGGGGGGGGGGATGAAGAAGAGCTGAAGAGGAGCAGGGGGAGTTCTTGCACTAATAGCTTCTCAATATGGCGAAAGCTTCTTCAGGTTCTTCAAGAAGGATCTCCACATGTACGCCTGCTTGGAGAAAATAGACTCTGTGCCACACAATCTCTCCAGAACATTGCTGAGTAAAGGGAGACCAAGGCCAAGTTAATCAGCGGACTTTATAGTAACTTATTTTTATAACTGTATACAGTCTGTATACTGTGTGTACTATTTTGGAAATACAAGGAATTCAATTTTGTCAGAAGAGAAGAATTAAAATAATTGGGATCAGTTAAATGTACATAAATATATATATATATATATATATGCGTATTAATAACTTTTATACATGTATATCTTATGTAAAGAAATAATCTTTAAGTGCAATAGAAAAATTGAGAAGATAATTTGATATTTTAGACTTATATGGAAGGATTTTTCAGGGGTGCCATTTTATTTGCCTTTGGTGCTCATCTGCTCATGGTCTTGTATAGGCGAATTAATCCAGGGGAAGACTTGTATGCTTAAACTGAGCAGAAGTCACATTTGTATTTACTTGTGATCCAAGTGGGAGACTTCAGTTTCCTCCCTGATGTGGGAAAAACCAGTGGCAGCCCATCAGCCATCAGTAAATTACAACTGAAGCCACAAACTAACGCACGCAAGCCGTCCACATGGAGAAAGTCGGTGTGTTAAATGCTTATTGCGGAACTTATTACTCATACGTTATTAAAACTGGATGCCACTGATGATTAAGGAGAATTAGATGGAGATTAGAGGTCAAATTGACGGAGGAAGACGACGACTATGGAGCTCTAGTTCTCAATAGTGTTTTATTAAATCCTCTAACTGTGGAGTGTGAAATTAGTTCCTTACTTATGATTTAAAAGTAGAAGGGTAGGTGTTATTATTTAGTCAACACCACATGGGACTGGAATCTCTCCTGTCCCACATATAGCAGACAGACTACAGGTACAGGCGATCCTTAGGGGAGAACTGAGCCACAGGAGAGAGGAAAGTGGGTGCAGGAATCCAAATAAAACCTTCATCTTTTGTCCCATCCTCCTTCTAATGCATGGTGCTAAGTAAATTATCTAAGGTGCTAACCATAGTGCTGTTATTACACCACTTTGCTAAAATATTCTGTTGTTTATAGTGCATGCTTGCTTACGAATAAAAAGCCCATATAGAATATTACCATAGCTTCATAATGCACTATGATGGTAATATACAGTCCAACACGACATAATTCCTTAATAGTCAGCCATCTGTTTATTTGTTCAATGCTGTTATTTAAAGAGATTCTTATTCTGGGGGAAAATATTTTAGAAATAACTATAAAAACTCAAAACTGCTTTTACATCCCAAATAAATCACAACTATTTCTAAGAATAAAATTTTCTTTTTTCTGTACAAAGCCCCCCCACAGCTGTATGTAATATTTTTTTAGAAACACAACTAGTGGAGATAGTTTTAATTAAATAAAACATTCCTTTGTTGTAGCTGGACACAAGTGTGTATAATTGTGTAAACCTTGCTGTATACAGTGGATCCCCTCTTGCTAATTTAATGTTATTTAATGGTGTTAACGTGGTTGCCGACTGAGCAAATTTCTGTTGGTTGAAGCAATACTACTCTTTCTGACAGCTTTATATATCAGTTATCCCAACTGGTCTTGGAGTTTATTGATTTTTTTTTTTTTTATGTGTAAATTTGGGGCTCCAGAGAACAAATTTATTGCAATGTTAATTCTTTTATTTTTTTTAATTTTTGTTATGTTGTTTTTTTTTTCCTCTATGATAATCAACCATGTACTGTACCAGGACTGTGCTATACTATAACTTGTGTTTTAAAGAATTATGCAAATATGTGAATTTTTTTTCTTTCTCTTTTTGTAAATCTGTTGTAGAAGTTAAAACAAGCTAAGAATACCTCACCGTTTTGACAGGACTTGGAGCAAAGATTTTCTATTGAATTTATAATTAAAACCTGTTTGGAAATATCAACCAAATACAGCAAGTCAACAAACTCTGAACAAGACCATTTCTGGCGCCTTCATCCTTTATCTGTCTCTTCTTTAGTCATTGTTCAATGTCCATTTGTTCAATAAATACTTTCAATTTGTGTGTGTATTGTTGCTTTTTACCTATTTGCATGGCTTAAATACTCCAAACCGACTTGATAAAATACATGATGTGAAATAGGGCTGAGCAATTTGCAGGAAATATCTAATTGTGATTATTCTGACACATATTGCAATTTGACTTGAATTTTATGTTTTGAAGGTTGAGCACAACTTCAATGTTCACTATATTTTAGATTTTTAAGCATGGGATGAATGACGCTGGATTTTGGTTGATTTTTTGTGAATGTTCTTGAAGAAAATATTAGAAATTTTACTGATATATATGCAGTCACTTTAGATATTTTTAGGATTTGTTTTGGAACATTTTTACTCATTTTTAAAAAATATTTACAAGACTTTTCTTGCCAAATTTGGGGGATTTTTTTTAAAATAAAACTTTTAAGGGAAACTTCGAAGGGATTATTAGAATTTTCTTCCTGAAGGTTTTGCAAAATTTCAGAACTATTGGGAGTTTTTTTGCAGAATTTTTTGGATTTTTTTTCAGACAAAGAAACAATGTTTTTTTTGGGTGCCCATAAGTGAAGACAACAGGAGGATTAAACTCCGGGGCAGATGTGCTGCATATTGTACAAAGTGTGGCTATTTCACAATGAGACTGAGCTTATGACAGTAGAACCACAACATGCATGCCCAAACCATGTACAGTGAGGGAAATTTTATAATTACCTTGTTTCAATTCACGATTTTGGGGCATGAAATCCAATCATTGTTTAGCCTTAAAGTGAGGTAAGCTGTGCAAAATATTTTTTCAGTTAACCACATAAAGACAGATCAAGAGAAATGCAGGGATCTACAACAGAAGTTAGTATTTACCTGTGTAATAGAGTGCAATTAACAACTGTATCACTGACATATTTTCACATTTTTGTAGATGAAAGATCTTAAGATTAAAGGTCTGAACATTGACTCAGAATGGTTGTTCTGTATCCACATCGTTGCAGCGTAAAGGTAACAGATGCAAAAGGATTGCAAAGGTCACTGGTTGCACAATGTGTCTATAATTACACAGGCACCTAGTGTCAACATTGCTGTGTGACCCCAGACAGGTTTAACTTTTTCCACAATGTGCCACACAAACATCATCACCGGCTGATTCATGACATTCACACCAGAGCAAAGGCCTCCAAATCCAACTGACAGCTTGTGTTAAAAATAGACTTAAAAAGCAATGGAAGAGTCGAGGATGATTTGATCCCAAGGCCAGACTAAATTGTGAGGGCACTCAATGTTGGACTTCCACTTAGCCCTGCACCTACTGCTCTGTTTGCAGTGAGCCCGTACCTTGTTGCCTCCAAGCCAAGTCCAGTGTAAGTGGTGGAATAATACTTTATCATGTTGTACCAAGTCTACAGTTTTGCACTGTGCAAATTCGTTAACAAAGCTGGATTTAATCACACTATCAAAACCAACTGGCATGCAGTAAACTGATGCTTTTACAGGTGTAGTTGAACACATTGCTTGGTTGGTAATCTAGCCTTGAATTAGGTAATAAAAACAAAAACTTGCTACAATGTGCCCTCCAAGGACATCAAAGTCATATGTGTGTGTGTGTGTGTGTGTGTGTGTGTGTGTGTGTGTTTGGTTGAATAAAATGCTGCATCATGAAGAATAAGAAAGAAAATATTGGTTAACATTATCAGTAATAATCACTTCCCTTGTGAAACTGTTAGGCTTTACAAAAAATCTGTCTAACCAGGCTGAACTTAAAAGTTGCTCCACATGGTGTCACTGTTGTGTCCTGGATCATTCACTGTCCAGCTGTTTACACCAAGGAAGTTAGAGCTTCAACTCTTTCCTGAACTCAGTTAAATGGGTAATAAAATGCTCTGAGAGTAGTGATTACTGGGAGCTGTTATATACGTTTTAGCTAAATGTTATAATTAACCCACTCACTGGAGCAAATGTTAATTATGCTGTGCCATCATGCAACACACCCACCATCTTCCTCACCACACACATACAAATCATGCTGAAGGGTGCTCTTAACATCTTGATGAAAGGCCAACACTCACGTGCTATCTGTTTCAGCTTCAGGCCATTCCCTGAAAGAGATTTTAAGATTTTTTTTTGTTTGTTTATATAGCAATGCATGAGTCTTTGTCTGGGTAAATTTCAGAACTTCTCAGCAGCTACCTCAGGCCTTAGATCCTCAAACAGCTGCTTTGAACAGTCCCAACATTGAGGTTAGAGGGTAAGGAAGATCTTTGCAGTGGCATCTCATAAGCTTTGAAATGTCCCTTCTTTTTTATGCTCCTCCTCCAATGGCATTTTTAAGAAAAATCTCAAGACATGCATGTGTTCTGTGGCTTTTGGCTACTCTTTGTGTTCAAGAAAAGAGCCAGACATATGCTAACCACTGTGTATTTTATGAAAGCTACATGTGAACCCTCGACTCGTCAGTGTCCTATATGAGACTGGTAACTGTCCCGCCCACTTATGGCTCTCCTGCCATCTGTATGTCAACAAGGCAGCAAAACTCGAGTTTTTGGATCAATACATTCGTCTGAGCCTGTTAATGTCAATGTCCCACTGCCCAGTGAGTCAGATGTGCTCCATGTTCTTTGGCACTATTCGTAAATTATTTTTTTCTCAATAATGTGCAGTCAGAGGTAGCATCATATGTTCTGGCTGGACGTCAACTGAGATCATTCTTAAAACTGACATCGTGCATATTTTTGAGCCTTTATGAACCTCCCCAAAGTGTTTGCTTTGGCCAATCGCTTTGTCTCAGTATCCACCCTGTTTATATGCTGCATTTCCAACTACTCGAAAATTCCCAATTTCAATGTCGTAAACAATATTTTTGAATTTGCGCGTGTTTGTGAACTGATTATAAGAAAAAGCTTAAATAATCATAGCATATAGTTGGTGTTGCTGAAACCTTACATCATCATATTCATCCTTTTAACGTAGCTATGCTGGGTTTCCTTCTAAAATTCAAAATATTTCCTACAGCGCTTAAACGCAGCACCAGTTTCCAACGTGCACAATGGTGACGTTTACCATATCATGATGGCGGTAGCCTGGACTATTTTGAATTCCGTCCCGCTTTTCGAAGTTTCCACCGCGTGTAGTCGGTAAAATGTCGTATTTTTCGGGTGAGAACAGACAATAAGTGAACCGCTGTAATGGATTCCGTCGTGGGGGACGACCTAACGCTCCCCGTTGATATCAACGGAAGGTAAAACTGTCAACGACAGCTAGCGAGCTAAAGCTAGCATGCAAGAGCATTGCTTTATGTTTTAGCTAACGCACTAATCCGAAACCAGTATTTCATATAGTTACGGCTGCATGGGCATGAGTGTAACACAGAAACACTCGAAATGACATGCTTTAGATGTGTAACGTTACTGAATTATGACTCTTTGGGTGTGCCACCAGTAATTCTCCATCTATAATACATTTTATAGTGTTAGGCTTCGTAAGAAATGATTCTTGTTTATGAAGAAAAATAAAAGACTGCTGCGCTAAATCAACAACAGTGGTGCTTGTCGAATATTAAGAACATGCAAACTCTTGTTGTTGACTCTTGTTTCATTTTCTGGTTGCAGCAATGTTAGAACATCTGACATTTGGATGATCATGTGTCCATGTACATTTATAACATCACGTTGCACTAGCTGTCTTTGATATCGGTTTCGGTATTTGCTGGGGGAAAACCAAACTAGTGCAACCAATCTATCTAGTAACATACTATATTAGTAGTTGTTTGTTTGTATGCAGAAACAATTCACGGACAGCGCTCGGCATTTTGGTTTTCCAAAGTCATTTTACCAAAATCTGCAAAATGACTGTCTAAACATAATTTGGTACAGCAGTGTAGTAATACTGTAAGTTTGACATGGCTGACAAAATTTAAATGAGAAAACACACACACAAACATAACCTAGCCTCCATGAAAAGTGCGGAGTATGTAAACATGGATGCAGAAAGCCTGCCACTTACCGACAATAAGTAGTTATTACCGTTATAAATCATAACCAGATCATTGGATGTTGCTGTGATATTGCCGCCATTGGTAGGTCGGTTGTTTGACCTGTCATTCAGAGTGGAAGAAAGCGGAAATTATGTGAGACACTGGGTTCAGACTGCTGCAGCGACGTCTCCTGCACTCTGTCTACAAAATGTGAAGTTAACATGTTATATTTATTTCTTTTTTTAAAAATTATATTTATTTTTTTCCTGCTTGCTCCCTTTGGCATGCGAGAAGAATGTGATTGTGGTAGGTGAACTGTGCATTATTTGCCGGTTAGTGCTAGTTGGATCTAGCTGGTTTAGTGCTTCTTTTTTTTGTTGCTCCACTGGAAATCTAGTTATAGCATTTATGTGTTTAAGTCTGTGTTGTGTTCTTGTCCGTTTCCCTTTAAATGACCTAGCCCAGCTGTGTTCTGTGGTAAAGCAGTCATCCAGGTGGTAAGCGTGCCTCAGTAATCCAAGATGTTAGCTGATATGTGTGGTGTGAATTACTTATCCTGTAATTCTGAAACCTGATTCACTTTGCTATTTTGGTTTTGAACATATAACTGGATTACTGTTAGTTGCTTCAGTTATTGTTGCCTTTTTAATAATTACTGTAGGTGATGTTGCCACTTGTGCTGTGTTCATGTTTGTCAGAAGCAGCTGAACAAAGTGAGAAAAAGAGGAAGTCACTGTTTACAAGCTCTTACATTGTTTCCACTGGGTGCTGGAGGGGTTACTACAACGGCAGATCTGACAAAACTACAACTGTTACACTGCCATGGGCCAGTTGTAATGTCTTATATTCTTTATGAAAGACTTTCACTTGAAATGATTTCTATGGCGGTTGTTTCACATGTTTATGTTTCTTATCACAGCTCCTGTTTTAGAGCGCTTCCTCTCCATTAACACAGGAAGGGGTTGCTTGGCATGTGAAACCTCAGTGATGTAATAATTGTCAACGCAGTTTAAATGACTTTCAGTGTTTTA
The DNA here is from genome assembly GCF_021347895.1 of Acanthochromis polyacanthus. Lineage (NCBI taxonomy): Eukaryota > Metazoa > Chordata > Actinopteri > Pomacentridae > Acanthochromis > Acanthochromis polyacanthus. The sequence goes on from NC_067130.1 coordinate 13,660,554, forward strand.
TGGAAAAATACTGTGGTCCTGCTGTAACTAATACTTTATACTCTTTATCAGCAACTAATGTTAGACCACTGTAAAATGCATGTTGTTGTTAAGTTGAAAAAGCTGTCCTAAAAGTCAGGTTGCTGAGTATTTTCAGCTGGCAGTGTATTTTCTTTTCTCCACTGTAATGTGCAATGTTGTGTTGCTTTTTGTTGGTTAACTTAGTAGCGTTTGCACTGCAGGGTGTCAAAGCAAAACAAAGATGGGGGGAAACGCAGTGTCATTATGGTTGCAGTCTGATACTGTAGAGGCTATAATTACAGTGTATTTCTAGCAGCAATATCCCCAGTTCCCAGAATCACAGAAACCCTGGGAAAAAAAATTTGAAAGTGGAACCATTGTACTTAGGGTATATTTGTTTGACTCATCTAACTTTATATCCAATATTCCAGGTTTACAAAAATGCAATTTGTCCTCTGCTATAGACAGATCAATCAGTAGGTCAAATTATTGCTCAGATGTATTTTAAGATCATCGGCCAGTTACAGGGGATGGATAACGAGGGCTATGTTGGGTCAGTCTGCAGTAGTTATTAGGCAGTGACTATCCACCACAGCTGATGTGTGGTTTTCTACAGTGTAAATCTGTACACAACAGCACATCACAGTGAGTTGGAAATGGCACAGTGTGCTCAGAGCTGAACAATTTGTGAAAAATATTGCACTGCAAAATTTCTGGAAGATATTGCAGTTTGATTTGTGAGCTAATTTTTTTATAAGTGAAGCTTCAGTTCAAAATCCGCTGTGTGCTAGATTTAAAACTTGTGAAGAATCGTTACCACATGAGACATCATCAATAGCACGATCGTTGTCACACATGGCATGAATTTGTTGAGCTATTGACAGGACAGTTTAAACGGTAGGGCAAAGGCGCTGCAGAGTATGGAACATGAGCTTTTGCAATTTGCTAACTGCATCAATTGTCTTTCGACTTGAAATTGATTAATTATTCAGCCCTACTAACATTTCACTCATTTATATTTTTTGTTTAATTTATTCTTTTTTTAATACAAAGCTTTTTTTTTTTTGTTTACCACTGGATATCTATTTTGATGATGTTTTTTAAAAATCTAAAACACATAAACTGCAGTCAAAGTGCAGATCTACTTAAATATACAGAGACAATGTAGATGTTTGTACTTAATCAGATGCAACAATAAGCACAACATGATATCTGCATGAATATCGGTTCTTGTCCGCCGATGCTCTCAAATTTTCGCCATTAGCCATTGAAAATCCCATTGACCCCCATAGACATTATTCACTGCTGTATACAAACAACACCTAACATGCTAATATTTCCATATGAGATGTGCTCATATTTAAAGCTGTAATTGTAGAATCCCTTTGCTGGGGGATGTACAAGAAAAACAGCAGAACTGTGTTTCATGACTGTGGAGATATGGGAGGAAGTTGTACAATGCTGAACCTAGTATTATTAGAAACAAAGGTCATGGTCGAGGAACATGAGCTTGGAACCAAATTAGTTCTTGTTTATGCAAGTTATTTTCCACTCAGATTTATCAAATTTCCTAACAAACGGCATTAACACATGTGTAAGGGATAATTGTTGGTATTCCCACTTGTTTTGTGGCAGGGTATCCCAAGTTCTTGAAATTAAATGTCATGGTGATCCAGATGTGTGTTGCTGATGTTTGGTGCATTGTACTGTGACTGAGAGTGACGCCGCTGTCCCATCACTGTGTGACGCTTTGCTGATCAGAGCCACAGTACTCTACTTGTCTACCAATGAAAGCGTCTCCATCCACGGGTTTCTCTGTTTTTCTCTCTTCTGTCTGAACATGAGAGCTAGGCTGCCACTGGCACATGGTCACGTCACACCCCCCCCCCCCCCCCCCCCCCCCACACACACACACACACACACACACTGCCAGAGTGGATGTAAATGAAGCAGAGAGTCATTCTTAAGCTATTTATGGAGCGTCCTTAGGGCTCAGTGGAACTGGCCAGTGTGAGTAATACGTGAACACCATGTATTTGTGTTTTTCAAAAACCATAATATTCAGTGTATATGTGCACAGTGAGCTAGAATAGAGAGCAGAGCTGGATTTGGTTTCTGAAATTTAAAAAAAAAAAATCTGATTTTTTTTTTGTTGTTGTTGAACATAATAGAAGTATAAGAGTACTTGTAAATGTGCTTTTTAGAAATACTCCGAGGATGCTTCACTAACAAATGATTTTCCCTTCAGCTGCAGACTGCCAGACTCCCTAAATGCTGGAGAATATTCCACAGACAGCATGACAGGTACAGTAAGACTTTTTTTATTCTCCTCATGCTCTTTATCTTGCTCCCATGTGTATTAATTAAAACTGCTGTTGAATCGTTGCTGTGACCTCCCACAGTTTTGTCTGCAAAGCTGTGACGGGGGACTAGCTGAATGATGATAATAAGCTAATCCCATTTCTAATTCATTGTCGAGCCCTCGTTGTGTGCCAACAACATAAACAGGACTGCGCGCAAGGCAGTAAGCAGCTAATTTATAGGTCAGCATCTGTGGCTTTTTGTCATGTCGGTTGTGTGGACAGATGTATATAGACACTCAAGCGCAATGAATGTATTATGACTAGGTAGTTCAACAGAAGTACAAAATTATTCTCATTAAGACCTGTTTAATGTCAGAGAAATACTGAAATACAAAAAAGGCATAAAAGGCATAAAATATGCAGAGGTTAATTGGTTACCCTAAATTGCCCGCTGGTGTGAATGCAAGAGTGATTGTTTGTCTGTATATGTAGCCCTGTGACAGACTGGCGACCTGTCCAGGGAGTCCCCTCCCTTCGCCCGAGTCAGCTGGGATAGGCTCCAGCCCCCCCGTGACCCTAGTGAGGAGAAAGCGGTGTATAGAGAATGGATGGATGGAAGTTAGGTGCCATTCCTAAAGCTTCACCTTGGACTACTAAGGAAAACATTTGTTTAATAAACATCTTTCTTTGAAGTGGTTTTTACATTTTGAAGGCTGTTTAGGTTTGTTCTATAAAGGGAAATAAAGCATCTGCTAAAATAGCCAACAAAGTCTTAGATTGTAGAAATTACAACAGACTCTCAGGTTTTAGTTAAATCCAGGGCAGTAGGCCACAGGAAGATCCAGGAATTACAGGAGTAATGATTTAGAAGTGATGAATACCATTAGGGTCTAAATCTGTGTTTATATCAAAACCATTAGCATACATTGAAGGCAACAGGGATTAAAGTAAAATCTTCAAAATGTATACATAAATAGTACATAAACAAGTAAGTGATACCGTAAGAGTGATGGCTGATGGAGCCCTTCCTTTCAACCAGCAGCAAACTGTGACTCAGGAGTTAGTGTTGTGAAATGTGTTGTTGACTAGTGTTACATGATCAGCTGGAGGCTACTTTCAACTGGTCTAAACAGGGCAGCTCTCCAGAAGCTGTTTCACTTCTAATGCCTCTGCTGTGAAAAACATGACTCCTTTCTCTTTGTCTTCATCTCTTTAAAACAAAACAGAGCGAAGATGAATCAGAAAGCAGAAGGCATGAGTTGTTCTTATGATTCTCTATGCCACTCATACTACACTGCAGTTGTGCCTCAAATTAATAAGGATTTACTACTTTCTCTCTTGCAGCTCCGTCCTTCCCTGACACGATGTCCCCTATTAAGGCTCTCACCATGAAGGACTATGAAAATGTGAGTGATGGCAGTCAACTTTATATTTTTAATGTAACATGTAGGTGAACTGAGGATGGTGACCTATTGTAAGTTGTTTCCTAAAAGTCCTAATTATTAATACATTGAAACACTGACCTTGTTGGAATGAGGTATGCAGTTAACTTTACCCTTCCACAACAAATAGGGTATTAACCTGATCCTCTGTCTGCCTAAAACCAAGCCACACTGACCATTTATGGAGATTTAGTGATGAAGTTTGTGTGTAGGAGGATGAGGAGGAGGACTGAGGTGGGCTGAAGCCTATATTTCAGCATTTGAATGGAATGCATGTTCAGATTTTGGGATTGTGCTGCCTGGCTGGTTGCATGATTAGAGGTTAACTGAGGGGTTCAGACTTCTACCTCCTCCCACTGACAGTCTACCCAACCCCCATTGCCAGATGCATGCTGTTCTGAGCCTGGAGCACAATGATGCACAGTCTACTTCACACACATAAGCACTCAAACACACACACAAGCACGAGGGCCTCCCTTCATTTTAGAGATCACCATACTCATGGCCCCTTTCTGCCACGTAAACACATCACCCCGTTTTTCTCCACAGATAAAATGCTCAAATGCTGTTATTCTCCGACCCTAATTATTTGTTCTAACCTAGTTCTCTTTTCCTTTGAAAGAAGAAAAGGAAATGCATAGGTTTAGTTTAGGGCTAAATGAGACTAATGCATGTAGCTTTTTCATTACAAGTGTTACTTATTTAACTACTTTCCTGTGTGTAATTTTTTGTGTCACATTCATCCCCAGCAAATCACAGCCCTAAAGAAAGAGAACTTTAACCTGAAGCTACGCATTTACTTCATGGAGGAGCGGATGCAGCAGAAATGCGATGACTCTACTGAGGACATATTCAAAACGGTGTTGTATTTAGTTCTAACTTTAATATGTTCATCAGTCTGTATATCTTACATTGAAGATACCACATTGGTGCCATGTTTCATGTGACTCAGTGTTTCCTATTGGTCCTAAATGAGATCCAACTAAACAGCAACAACAGCTGGCTTTTATTCAACCAGAATACCACATTTATGGTCTAAGAACGGCAATCTTGCCGTTTCATTGTTACTGCTCTTTTGGAGTCAGATGTAAGCACTTTGGAATCTCTCCCTGGTCTCATTTGGACCAGTGTGTCTCTTTTTTACATTTGAGAAATGAAGTATCATTTAAGAATGTTATCTTTATGTGCACACTCCAAGATAAACGTTGAGGTTTCTTTAAGCTAGAATGTTAAACTAATGCGATGAACTTATGTTACCTTCAAATCCTCGTCAAACAATTTCACACAATGTTGATTAAGCCTGCCAGCACCAGGTAAGTCTTTCAGTGTTTTACAGCAGACTGGTGTTTTAAAGCTGGTGTGTTCATGTCAACCAGCAGCTGTAGTGACAGTAGGCTATGGCACCTAGGAGTATGGCAGAAGGAGGAAGAAAGAGCGTGGATTACAGTCTAAAAAAGAAAGAAGAAATGGTGAAGATTAAGTCATAAAGATGCATCAACAATGTAATTACCCTCGTGGCCAGAAGGGTTAGCCAGAATTTTCACACTATGTTTTATGCGTCAGATTTATGATGCAGCTGTCACAACAACCTCTAAGAGCCTTTAGAGTATTCTTTGTTTTTTTTGTGTGTGTGTGCATTTATTTATGCGATTGCTCCAGATATGCAATTTGCTAGAATGTTGTCTCTTTATAGAACATTGAGCTGAAGGTGGAGTTGGAGTCCATGAAGAGAGAGCTGGCAGAGAAACAAGAGCTGCTCGTGTCTGCATCGTATGTATCTTTCTCTGGTCAAGTACCAGCTAAAGTTGCATGTTTATTATTTTTTTTAATTACTTTAATAGCTCAGACAATTATGAGATTTTAAACGGCAGCAAAGTTTTGCTCTATACACACACTGACCTAATTTCTTCTATAAATGTCTTTCAGCAAAGCGTTGGAGAGTCTGGCAGGTCGAGAATCAGGAGAACCCAATCGTGTGAGAGAGCAAGCTCAAAGGGAAATGGATGCACTCAGAGATGCATTTAACAAAAGAATTGCTGACCTAGAACAGGTGAGAACTAGAGTTAATATTATAAAGTTGCTTTTCAAATACTTACACACGTGGACAAAATTGTTGGTACCCCTCAGTTAAAGAAGGAAAAACCCACAATTCTCACTGAAATAACTTGAAACTCACAAAAGTAACAATAAATAAAAATTTATTGAAAATTAAATAATCAAAAACAGCCATTACTTTTGAATTGTTGATTAACATAATTATTTAAAAAAAACAAACTAATGAAACAGGCCTGGACAAAAATGATGGTACCTCTATAAAAGATTGAAAACTATTTGACCAGAGTGACATGATTAACTCAGGTGTGTCATTTAATTGACATCACAGGTGTTTCCAAACTCATAATCAGTCAGTCTGCCTATTTAAAGGGAGACAAGTAGTCACCCTGCTGTTTGGTGAAAAGGTGTGTACCACTCTGAACATGGACAACAGAAAGCGAAGGAGAGAATTGTCCCAGGACATCCGAAAAAAAATGATAGACAAACATCTTAAAGGTAAAGGCTATAAGACCATCTCTAAACAGCTTGAAGTTCCTGTGACAACAGTGGCTCATATTATTCAGAAGTTCAAGACCCACGGGACAGGAGCCAACCTCCCTGGACGTGGCCGCAAGAGGAAAATTGATGACAAATTGAAGAGACGGATCGTTCGAATTGTATCCAAAGAGCCCAGAGCAACCTCCAAAGAAATTAAAGGTGAACTCCAAGGCCAAGGTACATCAGTGTCAGATCGCACCATTCGTCGTTGTTTGAGCCAAAGTGGACTTCATGGGAGACGACCAAGGAGGACACCACTGCTGACAAAAACTCATAAAAAAGCGAGACTGGAATTTGCAAAAATGCATGTTGACAAGCCACAAAGCTTCTGGGAGAATGTCCTTTGGACAGATGAGACCAAACTGGAGCTTTTTGGTAAGGCACATCAACTCTATGTTCATAGACTCAAAAACCAAGCATACGAAGAAAAGAACACTGTCCCTACGGTGAAACATGGAGGAGGCTCAGTAATGTTTTGGGGCTGCTTTGCTGCATCTGGCACAGGGTGTCTTGAAAGTGTGCAAGGTACGATGAAATCTGAAGACTATCAAGGCATTCTGGAGAGAAATGTGCTGCCTAGTGTCAGAAAGCTTGGTCTCAGTCGCAGGTCATGGGTCTTCCAACAGGACAACGATCCAAAACACACAGCCAAAAACACCCAAGAATGGCTGAGAGAAAAGCGTTGGACTATTCTAAAGTGGCCTTCTATGAGCCCAGATCTGAATCCCATTGAAGATATGTGGAAGGAGCTGAAACATGCCATTTGGAGAAGACACCCATCAAACCTGAGACAACTGGAGCTGTTTGCTCATGAGGAGTGGGCCAAAATACCTGTTGACAGCTGCAGAACGCTCATTGACAAATACAGAAATCGTTTAATTGCAGTGATTGCCTCAAAAGGTTGTGCAACAAAATATTAAGTTATGGGTACCATCATTTTTGTCCAGCCCTATTTCATTAGTTTGTTTTTTTAAATAATTATGTTAATCAACAATTCAAAAGTGATGGCTGATTTTGATTATTTAATTTTCAATAAATTTTTATTTATTGTTACTTTTGTGAGTTTCAAGTGATTTCAGTGAGAATTGTGGGTTTTTCCTTCTTTAACTGAGGGGTACCAACAATTTTGTCCACGTGTGTATGTGCCACAGGTAATGAACTGATTTACTAAACTCCTTTTCAGCACTATATATTAGTATTCATCCCTACTGAAGTGCTGTGGTTGCTCTCAAACTCATGATATGCCAGTTGCCTGTCTTTCTTTGTTGAATAGTTGTATTAATAAAGTCAGTGGTTAATTTAACTTAAATGTAACTTAAACTACCATTGCTTTTCCATTTTATGTACACTTCTGTTGAGGGGACAAATTCTGCAGAGGAAATATTTGTCTAAACAAAATGTTCTGTTACAGGATAAAGTAATGCTGTATGTATAGCCCAGGGTTGGACAACTGGGACAATTATTGCTTTAGAAGTTATTTAGTTTATGTTTTTGCCTCATTCCAGTGTCTGCGAACAGCAGAGCAAGAAGTAGGGAAGATGGCTGCCATTGCTGAGCAGGAGAAGCTGAGAAATATAAACATGGAGAAGCAGCTCCAAGCTCTGAGCCCACCAGGCACCCTCTCTCCTGTTCCTGCCCCAAACCCAGTCCAAGATCTACAGCAGGCCCTGCAGGAGAAAGACAAGTACTTAAACAGACAGCACACACAACAAAGAGACACACTGATCATGTTTTAATATATCAAGATGTAAACATTCCCAATATGTATATATTCTTTTATTCATACCAGTGTCATCGAGCAGCTCAAGATCTCTTTGAAGAACCAGGAGGCTGTGATCCATCAGAGAGGCAGCAGAGACCAACAGACAGATGCTCCATCGGCTGACTGTGTTAAACAGTTATCTGATCTCATAGCCAAGAAAGATCAGGAACTTGAGGTGTGAATTTGAAATATTCATAAAGATGTGGAGTTTAGTAGCTAAGTTACTCTCAGCTACAGTTACAAAATATGCTAGGTTTGTTGTTTCCAAGTTTTGCACACATATTCAGAGAATGTACAACTATTGCCCCTTTACTTCTAGCTTCTAAGTAGTATGCAATGTAAAATAGTCCTATTAGTACTTTGAATGGTCATCTGAATGACATTTAACTGTCTGTTTTTAGGCACTGAAGGATGAGCTGCATAGAGAAAAGGATACAACACAACCAGACCATCAGGTTGGTCCTCTTCCTCTCTAAAACTCTGTTTGCACCCCTGGCTTACTATTTGGCAGTGACTACTTAGACTCTGCTTTGTCCTGTCCGACCTCCATAATTTTGAGATATGTTCTTGTCTTGGTAAAATAGAGATTAGACCTTTTATAGGAATCATTCTTATCTTTCCTCCTTTCTAGTAAGAAACTTGCCACATACCAAAAGCCAATTTATTCATCAATGTGTTCATGTTTTGGATCATTCAAACTGAGAGACAACAGATGCTCGCAGGCAAAGTTGTCTGCTGTGCCACTTGAAGCAGGTGCTACTGACTTCACAGGATTGTCAGTGTTGTTCTGGTGACTGACAGGAAGTGTCCTTTGGTATGTTTTATGACTTGCCTTTGTCCTTTCTGTGCCTCCTAGTACAGTTCTATTTTCGTTCCCTGCCTCAGTAAGGACGCAGCGTACTCTGGCTTTGTTGTGGTAAAAGGTTTCAATGTGTTGTTTTGAATGCTGGTTTTGCTTACATCATTCTCCTGTTTTGTGAAGAGGGAGTTAAGAGTAGGCCACATATTTTCAGCTATATATCTTTGTTTTGTGGATGTTGGTTAAATGTTTAAAATAGCTTGTGGTTACTTTAGAAAAGGTCATTGATTAAAGAATATGCCATTCATTTTGAAAGCTGTCTTCCAAGCATTATGAAGGCTGCTGGTTAAAGTTCTGTGTTGTTGATGGTTGGAGTAGAAAGCTGTTAGTTGGGCAGTGTCCCTGGTTCCTCATCGGGCCTTGACGTCTGGACTTGGGTCATAGTGTTAAGACTGGATTACCGTGCTGTCTGGAGACAGTTCCTCTGAGTTATTTTTGACCATCCTTCTTTATTAATGGGAGAAACAAATACAGCATACCCTGTTACAGTTTGTCTGATCTTGGTGAACAATTAAATGTGCTGCATTTACTGCAAAGGATTTTCAAGAATCAGGAAAAATGTGTTCTCCAGGGATGATTGGCAGGACTTGGCCCTCTCTAGGATAGCAGTGTAATGGAATATGAGACAGCAATGGTTTCCAGAAAACACCTACCATAATCCCAAAGTGGATTTTTAGATGTCCTGCCAGGTAGGATGGACTCTGTAAGAGTGATTGGCTGCTGCAGTAACCAACAGTGACCTGGAGGTTCACCTGCCTGTGGCCAACTTTTGTAGTTGATGTTTTGGTTGGAGCATTTGGGAGGATGTTTTCTAGAGATGGTCTGGCATTGGCCACAACACAGATCACCGCAGCAGTCCTAGAGGATTTGATCTGATTGAAAGTGTGGGGGAGAGAGTGGAATAGAGGCGGGAGCAGGGATTATTAAGGCTTAGAGCTTATAGTGCTTTGCACTCAGTCTTTCTCCTATTTGCTTTGCTTGCTGGTGCAGTGAGAGAAAATGATAGATGGCTATTCTATGGCTGGCACGCTGATGGCCATTAAGTCACTGCACAGTTGGCGTGTCAATGAGAGCTTTTTGGACTCAAATTAAATAGACAAGTGTGGAAGATCTGAGATGCCATGAGGGACCCGTGTCGTATATGTGGAGTTCGTCTGGTTGGAAGCCAGTGTCGCTGGATCTTTAGCCCATCGGCAAACAAGAAGCTACAAGTGATCCTGTCCCATGTGCTGGGCTGGGAGGTAATTCGCGATGGTCGTGGAGAGTTCCTTTGCGGGAAATGTGTTTTCCAGTTGGAGAAGGTGGTGCAATGTGATGTTAACATCAGCCAAATGCAGGAAGAACACAGCAGCCAGATCCAGAAGCTGCAGGCGGAGAAAGAACACCTCATCCAGTGCATGGTTCACATCTACAAAAAAAACAACCCAGGGAGCAGTGACAGGGAGAGCTCCAAGACTCTGCTCAGGTCCTCTGGGGTGCGCAGTCCTGATGATGAGACTGTCTGTCAGCTGGGACATGAAGGACTGCATTTCAAGGAAAGTGGAAGTGGTCAAGTGGGGAATCGCATGAGAAGATGTGTGAGTTTGGATAGAATTGCCGGTAAAGGGTCATTCCCTGGGCGCTCAGGCCTTCGGAGCAGCAGGCTAGGATCAGGTGCAGGGCTGGATGGCTATATAAAGAACTTTGGGCTCCGAGGCACAGGTCACCGTTCGCAGAGCATGTATCTTGACTTGGTCCAACGTAAGGGCACGCTACCTAGACCTGGATTCAAAGGTCGCTCCACTTCTCTGCAGTCACTGAATCGAGACTTTTCCTCAGAAATACCTCCAGACCCACCACCAAAACGAAAACAGAGAGAATCCAAGTTGCCTGTTGGCAGATATGGTAACACTGAGGACTTAAGAGGAAAGCTGCAGGCTAAAGCGCTGCTCCACAGCTCCTCAAGTCAGCCTTCTGTCATCTCTGACCTGATCCAGCTCCTGCGCTGCATCTCTAGTCAGCAAGTGTCTGCCCCTGTAGGGAGCCACATCCCTGTCTTGAAGAGGTTAAATGCTGGTCCTCACACCACCCAAGCTAAGCGCAGACAAAGAGAGACAGAATGGAAGTCACTGCATGACCTGACAGAGGAGTTTAATGATGAATACACTCCTGTCAGAGGGAAGGTAGTTCATTTTAGTGAGCTCAGCAAACCATTTTAGCACTAGCAATATGCTGTGAAATACAAGAGTTTTGTTGCTATGACATTAGCTAATATCAATTAATTGTCCCTTTTTGTCTTGTTTTTGTGTTCTTTCTGGATTTTCAAAGAAGAAGAGTGACATTAGGCGGTTGGAGTCTGTCAATAAACTGCTGACTGAAGAGCTTAGCCAGGCGAAAAGCACCAGTGAGAGCCTGACAAAAACACTGGAGGATTCTCAAAATCAGAACAAGGTATTATGGCACCGTCATGTTGCTATTTACATATTTTTGAACAAGATTAGCAGGTTTCTTTTGTGTACGATCACTCATTACCTTATGTCAACAGACTTTATCAGGGAAGTTGGAGGAGAAGGAGGATGAACTAAACTCTGAGAAGAAAAATGCTCTGAAGAGAGACAAAACAATCCAGGGGCTCACTCAGGTCCTCCGAGAAAAGGAAAAAGAGGTGAGATGAATGCTTTCTTTAGAAAACATATCATGTTATGGGTATCACAGCAGTTGTTATAATTACACTATTCTGTGTTATGCAAAGCTTTCTTAACAACCTGTTTGTCTTTTCCTGTGTGCTGTACAGATTGCAGAACTGTGCCATGAGATTGAGGACAGGGATGATGCTTTGGCCAAGGCTAGAGAGGCAGCACATAAAGCCCAGCTGCAGAAATACCAGGCATGTCATGTGCAACTTTCATAGAGAACCAACCCTTCATTCTATATCACAATGTTAACAGGAAATCAATAGCTAAAACATAATTATCACTGCAGTATGATGAAAGATAAACAATGCTATTTTCCTTCAGGGAGTAGAGGAGCACCAAAACCTGTTAATGGCAAAGCAAACAGAGTTAGCCCAACTGCAAGGAGAACACCATACCAAGGTGCTTGAAGCCCAAAAACTACAGCGTGCCCTTGACAGGAAGGAACAGGAGCTGGCTGACTTGCAGCAGGCGAAGGACCAGCTTGAGGTGGAAATGGAAGACTTGCAACAACAGAAGAAGAAAGGAGACAAAGCCCTGAATGTAAGATAGAAGGAGGACAGAGCTCATCTAGAAAATATTTCCTATTATACTTATTATTGCCTGGAGGAACAAAGCCATCAGGCATCCTAAATCCTCTTTTCTGTGATTTGTCAATTTAAATATCAGCCTTTGTCTAACATTGTTCATTATCATCATTTCCTCCTCCAGGATCTCAACAATCAGCTTAAAAAGATGAGTGGTGAGATCGGGGACAGGGAGAGTGCTCTGGAGCAGCAGTACCAGGAGCTGCTTGACCAAACCAAAAGAAAACTGCAGGCCCATGAGGTCACCATCCAGCGTCTCACGTCCACCTTGGCTGAAAAAGAGCAGCAGCTACAGGTGACACATCAGCACTAAATATATTGAGTCAGACTCTTGACAGAAAGATTTTTTTAAAAAATGTGTTTATTTTTTCCACTGCCAAATCTTCCATTGAATAGCTGTTTTAACACAGGTGTTCTGCTTTTATCAGGAGTACATAAATATGGTCAGAGACCTTGAGCAAAGCAAAAGTCCAGGAGGCAATGATACTGTGCTTTCCAAACTGCGACAAAGGTTGAAAGAAAAGGAGAAGGCTCTGGAGGTGGGTCTTTTTTCATGTAAGATTCTCACCACAGCGACTATGATTTGATTCTGACTTTCCTCTGTACACTCTCTCACAGCAAGCGCTGGATGAAAAATTTGCTGCTATTGAAGAGAAGGACAATGAGATTCACCAGCTGCAGCTGACGCTAAGGGAAAAGGAAAGAGACCTTGATAGACTTAATAACTTGCTCTCTCATAATGAGGAAACCATCAATGTGAGTAGCTATGATCGTGTTTGGCTGTGAAAAATGTTAAACTAAGGCCTTTGATAGTAATTAGTTTAGAAGTTGTTTTCGGGCATTGAACTTTAGCTTGGTTCTTGTCTTGTCTTTTCTGTCCTTCCAGAATTTTGACAGTCTGATCAAGGAGAAGGATGCAGAGCTGCAGCATCTTGCAAACACTCTAAAGAACTTGCAAAGAGCCAAGCAAGATGTTGAGGATAACCTGAACAGATCATTGAGGGAGAAAGATTCCATCATCAACCAGCTACAGCTCTCTCTAGAAGGCAAAACTAAAGATATGGAGGTTAGTAGTTGTGTAGATGTCGCCATCACACAAACTGTGCTGTATGTTTCATCATGTTCTTCGTGGTTTTCTCAGCCAGATCATTTACACTTTGATGTTTCTGTGAGGCAGACACTGAATTTTTGTGTCTAACTTTGCAACCTCTGTTTGTAGGAAATGTCTGAATCAATGCTGAGCCAGTCGCAGAGTAATGCACGTGACCTTGCTGAACAGATGGGCCATAGGTTAAAGGTCACAGAGGCTATGCTTGCTGAGGCTGTGAAGGCCAGGGAAAGACTAGTTGCTGACAATGAGAGCGCTGTGGAAGGGCTGCTGGCGACAATTAGCAGCAAGGACCAACTTCTCAAGGTCAGCATTTAATTATGAAAACATTGAAAAAGATTTAACTGAGAAAATGAGTCTTTGTTGCAAAAAATATGATACAATATTGTCAAGAAAACATAATATTGTGATATGTTAATAAGAGAATGAATTTGATATAAAAATATGAATGAAAGTATATTTAGAAAATAAATTACAGCATGCACATTGGATGTGCATTGCCAAGATGAAATAAAATACTATTTATGCAGCACATGAACATTAATTACATTTAGAAAAAAAACATACAAATTGTGTAGTATTTATATTGACAGAAGTATGAAGACCCATTCATATTTACAGAAAAAGGGCAAACATCACTAACTCTTATTGCTCTGATGCTGTCGTCTTCACAGGAGTCTGCTGAGCACTACAACCGCATGCTGTCTGAGCGTACTCAAGAGATTCAGGAACTGAGGAAACAGCTGTCTGACAGGCAGCAGCAACTTGCCACTGCTGAGAAGCAAAGCTCCGCAACAGCCCAGGAGGGTTACATAGAGACTGCAGAACTCAGAGCCCTGCTTGCTGAAAAAGACAGCCTCATTGATGTAAGATCCTCAGGGATACAACTCAGTCATTCAGCTGTAAAATGTGCTTGACTTAGTAGAGGCCTAACAAGGAGAGAAAATGAAAACTCTCAAAGGGAATGGTGTATGTTTTCCTCTATTCGGAATGCAGATGACTTGGTTGTAAATCTGGGAAAAAGTGTAAGATACTTGCTGTGCATGTTTGAGTGTGCTAACTTGTTCTTTTTAAATCTGCAGAAGCTTCTGCAGCGTGGTCAGGAGAGAGACCAGTTTTTGGCAGAGGTGAGGCAGAAGGTGGAGCCAGACCACGTGTTGGAGCTCAGACAAACCATTCAGATCATGCAAGAGAAGCTGGACGAGAGAGAAGGTGAGGCCTTTAGACCTTTAAATCCTCACACTGGATATTTAAAATTAGAGTACATGCTGGTCCTACATTTGGTTCTATTTTGTCTGTTTTGAAGCTGAGCTGTCCAGGAGGAACAGTGAGGATAATCAGGAGAACATTTCGCACTCCAAGAAAACGGTTGTTGTCCTAAAGAAGGAGCTAGCACAGAAAACCGAAGCACTGAACAAAGCACTGAAGAGAGAAAATGAACTGAAGGTAAGTTAAATGTATTTTCTTATGTCCATATTCAGGACACTATTACTGAAAGAGTAAAGAGTTAATTGTAATCTCCCTACATTATTTTCAGATTTCATTGGCTGAGCTCCAGTCATTGCTATCTGAGGTGGAGGGTCGCAATGAAGGTCAGGCTGCTAATATTGAGTCCCTGACTGCCACTTTGAAGACCAAGGAGGAGATCATCAATGTAAGGATGCCCCACTCAAAAGTCAAACTCTCACTACTCAGGGAAACACACAGTGACTGATTGCATTTAAACTCAGTGGAATCTTCTTCAGCAGTTCTCATGTTTCATTTCTGATTCTGAGCAGGTTCTCCACCAGCGTCTCGGTCAGAGAGGTGACAGTCGGGCTGATCATACCCAGGATCATGTGATTAGCTCTGGCATGGAGAGATCACTACCGGTGCTCCCTCAGAGAGAGAGAACCATGATAGGTGGAGACTGCCAGCAAGAAGTAAAAATTACCTACTTTTCTAAATCAAAATCATGAACAGCACTATTCGTAGTGCTCTCCCCTAACAGTTTCTTTTCTGCCTTCAGGCTTTGCCCAACCTTATAGCTTTGCAACAGGAGCATAATGCTCTGAACAAGGCCCTGAGAGCTGAACAACAGCTCTACTCCAGCCTGGTCAGGACTGTGAAGGAGCAAGACAGGTAGGGGCGAGCCACAAGTGGTTGTTTTTAATTTTTGCAATAAATAACCAAAAGTAAAAGATGACTGTAAAGCTAACGTACTTATTTGGTGACATTTATGATAAATTCAGGTTGTGTGAATTCATTTTACATGGATGTGTGTTTTGCAGTGCCCAGCGTCTCCATGCTCTGCAGCTGGAGCTGACAGCAGTGCAGCTGCTCAGGCAGCAGTTAGAAGACAGCATCAAAACTAATGAGGAGCTGAAGGAAGACTTGGAAAGAGAGATAGACAGAGCCAAACTCAGAGAAGGTGCAGTGCAAACACACTGGGTTGTAGATGATGATGCAGACTGAATTAAACATACAAAAGGAAAGAAAAGGGAAAAAATGAATTTATAATTTTGGTCGATGAAAGAATTAGAATAAGTCAGGAGGTGTATCCATAGCTCTTAGGGACACACACACACACCAGCACACCTGTCTTTGTCGAATATGTTTACTCATACAGTACCTCCTGCTGACAAGCTCATGCCCCCTCTTTGTCTCTTTATTCAGCATGTACACCTGGTCCCTCCACTTTTCATCTTTGTTCACTTTCTGTTCTGCTCTTCATATCATCACTTCATCTGCATGTCTTTGTCTATACCAGAGTTGCTAACCATTTCACTGTCACCCAGTAAATGTATTGATTTCACACCTGTCTGCACTGTCTTTCCTTTATGAAAAATGAATAAAGGCTGCTGTTGGCCTGTCTTTGCTCTGTCTCTCACTTTAACCATGCTGTCTGCTTGCTTTAACTGTCCATTTGGTTTGTTGATTATTGTCTTTAACACTCCACTGGTTATTAATCCAACTCATCCAACCATCTGTCACATGAATTAAATTTAGAAGCATGTTGTTACATAACAATTTAAATGAAGGCATTAAAGGTTTTTATATTGTTGTCTGATGGAATTAAGTAATGATGAACAGAGTGCCCCATTAAAGAACATTTCTCCTGAAGTAGAACCTAATCAAAAGATCCTAAGTTTATTATCCTCTGACATCACATAGTTGAAATAATTTAGCACCATTAGTCTTTTAGATGCAGTGCGACATCAGTGCACAGCTTAGAGACAGATTAATAGTGTCACAGTGCGCTGAGGTTGTCGTCTAAGCCAAGTGTCTGTTCACATACATATGCGTGCTTGCATGAGCGTGCATGTCAAGTGCATGCTCCTCCCATGACCCGTGTAGAGAGAGCCAGGTGTATAAATAGGTCAGCTGTAAGTAACAAGGCCAAGGCTCACATTATCACTGACTGCAAGAGAGATGTAGCAGCGCAACTACAGCTGATTAAATGTCCATCTTGCGTGTTTTGGTTATATAATTGTTTTAATTTACATTTAATGTGTGTGAATGCTATAAGCTGACAAAGACAAAACAGTATACAAATATTCATATGTTTTTGATTGTGTATTTCTGTGACTGAATACCAGCCTTTGCACGCTGAAGCCTTTTAATTACATAAATTCGACTACTAGCTTATTTGATTTAAGTTTACTAGCATGTCAGTTTCAGTTTACATTCAAAGTAAGCTTAAAGGTTTTTTTTTGTTTGAAATTACGTTAAATTTTGTCACTATTTCTATTATCAGACATTACATTTTACACAGATACATGATCAGAAACAGTGAGATTTAGATTTATTTTGGGTGTCATATTTTTTGTCCAAAAGTAGATGTCTTTTGTGTTAAACCTCAGCTTCTTGACTCATCTGTGTATATGTGATGTGTTTCATAGCTGTGAAAAAACAACTGCAGCACACTGAACTGTAATGGTCTCTTTCACAAAGTCTTAACTTAATTCACTTCTGATATAGTGTGTAAATTGCTGTGAGATAGTCGTGTTATAAACCTTCCCCACATTAGCCCTACATAGAAGTGTACAAGAGACCTGGCTGTGTGTAATCCTCTGTTTATCTGTTCAGGTATGGACCTAATTGACCCTAAAGAACTGGAGAGCATGAGACATCAGCTTGAAGATGCCCAGCGCTGGAATGCATCGCTGCAGGCTCGCTTAGGAGCAATTCAGAACCGAGGAGGGGGAGATGGTGGTAAGTCTAGAAAAAAATACATCAGATATTATAATGTATCTACAAACACTGTAAAGAATTTTGTTTGACGAGACCCTCTTTGTTTCATGTGTCATTTTTTTTCAGGTGACACTTTGAGTTTCATTGGAGATCAGACATCCTATTTGAGTATCTGTGTGGGAGAGGGCCAGGATGACAGCTTATCTCAACTCTCTGCTCAGGAGCTCAGACAGAAGGTTCATTTTAAAACATGTGTATCTGTTTGCTGGAAACATCGTTTCTCCTATTTATTAGTGTGCAACATGTGTCACCAAAATCTTTAAATCTTGAGGATTTGATAAATTATGCAGATGTGTAAAATGATTTCTTCTGGGCTTTAGGTGCTAGAGCTCCAAGACTGTGTCAGCAGATTGCAGACGGTAAACAACGAACTGCAGAGCCGGCTGTCACTATTGGAGAAGTCAGAGCGCGATACATGCGTCAAGGAAGACAAAGACCTGCCCAGCAGTAGTCCGCAGAAACAGGTTAGACACCATGAACGACAGCTGCAACAGATGAGATTGTACTTGAAGTTGTGGTATCGAATTCTTACAATGTTAGACATTTCTTGTCATTTATTAGTAGTATTTTTAGATAGTATGTCCACATTTAGAAAGTACTCGAAGAACCATAAGTCATTGTCTAACATCCACCTTTAATAGCTCCTTTCTAACCTTTGAACCTACATCTTAACCTCTGCTCTGTCTAGCCTGTTACTAATGTCTCTTTGCTCTGTAGTACTACATGTCTTATTTCTAACAAGTGTGTTTTTTGTCTGTAGTAGAAACTACCCTCTTTCTCTATCCTTCACCTTTCCTAATCAGTCCCTGTTTTTTTTTATCTCTGTGTCCCATGAAATGGTCTCTCTTCGCCATGCCACATTAGACACATCATGCCATTCTGCTGTTGCTGTGCAGTGTTTTATGGATTTTGTTCCCACATTAAGTTTTCTTTTATGGAGCCATGTGTGTCATACTCGCCTCCCATCCCATTACTCTAGCAGCTTGAGAAGATGCAAGAGATGCAGCTGCCGGCTCACAGTACCAGGACGCATTTACCTGGTCAGGAAAAAGAAAGCCAAACGGACATTCTGCTAGGACAGGTATAAAACTGAAGACCATTTCATGAACAAGTACCTAAATTACCATTGGAAGACCTCATTAAAACTGTTACAGCAAAAATTTCTTTAAGTGCTGTGGTGAAATCCGCTGTTTCAGGGCGTGTTAACTGAAAGTCTGACCTATCCTTTTTAGATGGGTTCTGGAAAGCCATTGGATGATGAGAGCGTGGACAGTGGTCTTGGCCAGAGTAGAGAACATGCTCAGTCTGGCAATGACATCTTGGACACTGAAAAGAAAGAATCTAGGGAGAAAAACAGACATGTAAAGGCACTTAAATCACTGCTGGCTGACTGCGGCTCCACATCAATCTCGCACCTTAGGTGAGTTTTTCCTTTGGCTCAGCTCAGGGCCTACTCCTTATTTTGAATTTTAATGAAGAGTCAGTTGCCTGAACAGGAAACTAATCAAATACTCCTCATTACAGAGAGGAACTACTCCGACTTAGATCAGAAAATGTAGAGCTGCGTGGTCTCCTGAAGGAACAAAAATCTAAAGAGTGTAAAGAGAAAGAGAGCACAGATGCCTCAGGGAACAGCAGTGAAGGACATGCTGACTTGAGAACGAGTGTGGAAACACTGCAGGCCGAAGACCAAGGTGATTCAAAGGTCAGCAAGCTGTTAAAGGAAAGGAGGGGGAAGAAATGGAATGAGGTGTCAGATGAGAAGGCCCCCGTTACCACTGTCAGCACAGCAGATGAGATGGAGAGTCCCCTATCTGAATGCCAGTCAAACAGCAAGAGTGGAAAGCAGCGTGTCGCAAGACATAGGGTAAGTTTTGCTCTGTATTAGAACTAGAAAGACATTGCATTGCTCCCTGTATGAAACCTGTCAGCATTTTTAATATCTTTGATTTGTTTCAACTATAGGCTGGTGTCAAATCTCGCCTCCCAGTGCCTGTGAGGCTGAGAGTGGAGGCTAGCAGAGAGTCTGTGAGCTATGATCAACAGAATGCTCATGCACTTCAGCACCTTAATTTGGATGATGTCTATGAGTCTGACCAGCAGTTACATGATGAGTCTGACTCACCCACACCACACCAGCACAGCACTTCCCCTTCCTCTACCCTCAGAAATCCTCATCGTAGCTGCAGTCCAGTAGGCTCTGACAAAGACCCTGGAGCCAGGACTTCACAGGATCACATTCAGGTTGATTCTGCTCTCTTCACTCAGCTGGAGCTTCTCCACCAGGAATGCCAGGAGAAAGAGTCCCTGATCAACAAACTGAGTGAGCAACTTGCTGATTGGGAGGAGCTCCATGCCCAGCTCCAGGAAAAGGACCGTGTCAATCAGCAGTATGTAGAGGCCTTACAGGCTGCAGAATCCACTATTGCTTACCTGACTGCCTGCAGTCTGGACAGCCAGGGTGGATTTGGTTCACACACAGGTTCTGGTTCTGTGGGTGTCAATGTTGCCCTTCACGGTACATGCATGGAGCTGCAGAAATCCCTACAGAAGAAGGAGGATCACAACAACCAGCTCGTGGAGCTTCTGAAAATGGCAGAGAAGGCCCTCGCCTCCTCTGACAGCCAAGAGAAAAATCCAGAAATTAGAGATCTTTGTTTACAGATAGAGGGTGCTTTACAGCAGGAAAAGACATCTTCAGACAGAGAGAGCCCAAGAGGCATATTTGGAGGTACTGAGGACTCTCTGCAGGAGTTGCAACGACATGCGGACTCCTTGCAGGAGGCACTTTGGGAACAGAATAGGCTCAATGCAGAACTGCAGGAAAAACTGAGAGCTGCAAATGCTGCTGGACAACATGGTACTTCTTCAAGGCAGATGGCAACAGCTGCAGAGTCACTTAAAGATCAGTCAAAGGAACTTCATGGCACAATAGAAGGATCTGATAATACTAGTTTAAATGAAGAGATGATTAAAGTTCTAATAAACTGTTTTAGTGCAGCAGAGTCTGCCATTGCTTCTCTAGCAGCACACTGTACAAACACTGGCTCCTTGACTTCTGGTAGATCATCACAGATCAGCTCTGACCTGCAGATGAATTTAGACAAACTTCAGAGAGCCCTGCAAGAGAGGGAGCAACTGGGAGAACCTATTCAGCCAACCACCAAATCCAGCAGCGTTCAGTCCACTGTTTCAACTGGAACAAAGGGACAAGAGCTCCATCAGCATCTCTGTCTCCTTTACAGGGTCTTTAGTGAACACTCTCAAAAGTTATCTGAAATTCAGGCTTCCCTGCAAGAAGGGAAGGGCCACAGAGAGGAGAGCGAGGCCCACAGGACAGTGCAGGATGCCAAAGGATTACCACCAAATGTTCAGGCCCAACTGGAGGCTCTACATAAAGCACTGAGGGAGAAGAAGAAGGCATGTAAGAACCTGGAGGAGAAACTGGCTACTGCTCTTACCCAAACGCCTTCCTCTGAAGCTGCAAGGAAAGGTAAGAAACGACATGCTGAGGTGACATGATTGTGTGATGCTGCAAAAGCATATGTTGAAGTTTCAACGCATTTGTACATACAGATTGTTTAGGAACACCATCAAGAGGAAAAACTCATTTTTGTTCATTTTAAATGATTTCGTCCTAACACAACATATATTGCCTCCAATGCCAGCTCCTGAGCAGGATGACAAAGGCGTGCAGGTGGATTTGCAGGACCTCGGTTACGAAACCAGTGGCAAGAGTGAGAACGATAGGGAAGAGAGCAGTAGCACAGGTAGACAGCCTTGAGGCAGACTCTGCATGTCTGTCTGCTGAGTGGACACTAACCTCAAATGTGGATAGATTCTCTCAGTACATGTCTGCATGAGGAGTGAACAAAGGCAACTATAACATGCTGTCTCTGACCCAGAGAAGTGTTTCTGGTTTGGATCACATAACCACACAGTCTATTTTCTGGTTTTAACCTGGGAGTTTCTCTACACTTCTTAAATTCTTAAATTCAAAGGGACTGTCAATATTTTGGATTCTTGCATGTTTCCACTCTGATGTTTGGGAATGTCTTTTGAGCACTCATTAACCTTTCACTTTACTTCCTTGTCTTATTTCAATCTAGCTGTATCTCAAATGATTTGTTTTGTCACTATGAATACTTACTTTCCACAGCATTTAATGAATTCCTTCTTATGTCTAATGTTTCTGTGTCCCTTGTGTTGCCAGATCTAGAGGTGGGTGTGAACCCCAGTTGCAGTGCCTCCAGCCTGCCTTCCCTCTTGAAACATGAACAGGCCACGTTCTCTTCCACTGAAAACTTGGACTCAAACTCCAGCACCCCATATCCAAGTTCCCCAGCTCTCAGCTCTGCCAAGGTAGTCATTTTATCGTTGTATCCCCTGCATGGTGATTGTCCAGTTGTAGCCTAGTGGCCATAACCAGGAACAGTAGATCTGTTGAGCAGTGTGCATGGGGCTGTGCTAGGAGTTATTCAGAATTAGAAAGGTTTTGTTAGGGGTGTAGCCTTTTTTGTAGAGATGTCCAAGAATTAGCCCACTATTTATTGACAGGCAAGATGCACAACATATC
Organism: Acanthochromis polyacanthus; assembly: GCF_021347895.1. Classification (NCBI taxonomy): domain Eukaryota; kingdom Metazoa; phylum Chordata; class Actinopteri; family Pomacentridae; genus Acanthochromis; species Acanthochromis polyacanthus. The sequence continues at coordinate 13,682,688 of NC_067130.1, forward strand.
CGACTTTCTGTTGGAGACACAACATGAACCATAGCAGGCTACATGTGGTTACTGGAAACAACTTAAGTTTAGCAAATTTAGTTTTCCTGTGGCATTTAACAGAAGAAATTATTAAATAAAGATTTTACTAAAAGCTAAATTCCAATGTATGTAATGCAAATGCACAATAAAGAGTATTCAATTACCTGAGACAACACAAATTAACTTCATTAGATAGAACTTGAACACAGGAATTTTATCAGTTTACTCCAACTTTTGACCTATAGTACAAAAACAGCAATTAAAAAGGGATTAAGCATTTTCAGTTTATTTCCATTTATCAGCAGTTTTCCTTTGTAAAAATGTGCAAGCTAAAATTAGTTTTGTTAACCTTCTTTTGTCTGCTTCTTAGGTTAGTCTGAAAAGTTTGCAGGTCTACGATGCATACGGTGTTTCTGAGGACCCTCTCCAACTTCAGGCACAAGTCAGGGAACTAAAGGTCCAGCTGGAAAACCAGACCAAACTCATCCTCCAAATGCAAAGTCTTCTGCGCAGGAACTCCCTCTCTAGCGACCTAGTTGCCAACACCTCTGATCCATCCATCGTCAAGGATCAAGAAGGCACACAAAAGGAGGACCGTAGCCAAGATAGGAGCTATAGAAGTGGGACACTAAGGCAGAAAAAAGAGGGCGAAAACCAGGCAGTGAAAGATAAAACCAGCCATCTGAACCTGGAACTGGAAGGAGAGAGGATGCCAAACAAGGGCACAAGTGAACACCTGCAGCAGACCCGCAGTCGCTCTACATCACCTGCTAGGTCAACAGTCTTTTATGTGCATCATCTATATTGTACTATTTTTATCCTGAGTAAAAGCTGCACACTCAATTTTAAAATCACATCTTGACTGATGCCGTTTTCTCCAACTTGCCCTCATTGTGTCATCTCCACAGACTGGACACCCTGGTGCAGTCGCAGGCCAGGGAGCTGTCACAACTGAGGCAGCAGATCAAGGAGAGCCGCAGGCTGGGAGCCCTGCAGCGTCGGCAGCTGGAAGAGCTGAACAAAGCATTCAAGGAGCTGCTGCAGGCCGGTGAAGTGGACTACTACATGGGGGAGGTGGTCAAAGAGCAGCTGGACAAGAGTCTGAACATTCTGGACAGGCTGGAGGGACGGCTGGACAAAGGTAGCTGGTGGCTTTGTCATAACTGCATTCAATGTCTTTCGAGACGTAGTGCTTTTAAGAGCCGCACTAATAAAAACAAACGTAATAAAAACTGTACAAAAGTCGGCACACATGCGAATATAGCACAATGTCAGACGCTCAGACTTAAAACCTATTGTCTGTATTTAATAGGGACTTACAAAGCTGTGTTTTAGTCAAATAAAACTAGTACTGCAGAATTTGATACAATGAAGAAAAGCAGCAGCTGCAATCAAAGATGAACACAGGAGAGCAGTCATTCATAACTGATTTGTACAGACAGCTCCGTGACAGCATCTTTTCCTCTGTCTTGTAGGAGAATCTCATCTGGATAATGAGGATGTGGCAGCTCTGGAACTATCTCGCAGGTATGTCCCATACTATCCCATACTGACGTGTTTTATTGTTGCTTTCTTTTACTTTTATTCTAATTTTACTGTTTGATTTTAACTGGAAGGCACTTTGATCACCTTGAGTGTTGTGAAGTGCTCTATAAATACATTTTGATTGATTGATTGATACTTGCCATAATTAATTTAACTTTTTTATTATCTTGCATGTTTTTTGAAGAGGGGCAGCAATTATGTGTAATGCAGGAAAACAGTACACTGGGACTATGAAACTATTACATCATAAAATCGTATTAGAAGCAGGGTTTCTACACTTCAATTTTTGTATAAATTTAACAACTGAGATGTAACATGTTTATCTAATCAACCTTTGGGGCACTGATAGACAGATTTTGATATTGTTGCCCAAAGCCAGGCTAGTTGTTTCCCTCTGTTTCTAGTCTTTGCTCACCTATACTAACCAGCTGCTGGTATATTTAAACATATTTCCCAAATTGTTGAACTCTTTGTTAAATAGCATAGTCGCTGCACACGGGTAAGACTTTCAAACCATAAAAGTGAAGTGTGTTGCGCTTTACAATTAAGGGGTTGTCGGCTGTGCTGCTTGTCTCATGACCCTTTTAAAAGCCCCCCATTTCCACCCAGCCACTTGCCTTGTGACCCTGGGCTGTGTGTGTGTATTGTTGTTTTTGTATAGTGTCCTGCTGTTGACCTAATTTTGTCTGTGTCAATGAAAACATTAAGGTTATGCATCCCCTAACTGGGTCACTGGTGCCTCTCACAAAGTGGAGGGGGATCGGCACACCTCATGTCAGTGTGCTGTCATCATTCAACCTCTTTTAAACACTTTATACATTTTCATTTCCTTCCATTGGCAGAAAAAAATAGGAGAGAAATCTCTGAGTGGTTTGCTCATGTTTCATCATATTGTGTAAATACAAGGAAAATGGCTGTAGTACTGCAATATTTGTGCTTCAAAATTGATTTTATGCTTACATGATGTTGTGAATAGCTTACTAATTAATTGTTTAACCACACTTGTGTATAGTGACATCCAAAAATGAAGTAGCTTGTGGTTTGTAACATTATTCCATAGTACTACTGACTGGGGCAGACTTTGGGAGCTTCAGCAGACATCACAGTCACTGCTCTCCCAAGAGGAGAGCGTGAGAGATCCTCCAGACAGCTTGTCTAGAATCCAAGAGGAGATAGATGATGTACGTCTGGAGCTAGAGGGCAAGAGAGAGCTGTTTCAGCAGCACGTCAGCCTTCTTGTCCAGCAAAACCTCACCCTGGCTGAATGCACCAGGGAGCAGCTGGATCTGTGAGTGGGTTTGATCCAGGCATGATGTTTGCTGTGAACTCCTCTATCAGATTTTCCAGCTGTGTGTTTCTGCTGAAAGTTTTGTGAAAGCCCTCTTCGTAGAAACGCTGTTTTCTTCTTTGGGTGCTGTTCTTTTGCTCTCCAACACTCAACGAGATGAGGCGAGGGATGAAATCCACCTGTTGGGTGTCCTTAAATACTGAGCCATCCCATCCTGTATTAACATGACTCATTTCGCCTCCTCATAGGCTGGCAAAAGAGCTGCAAGAGAAGAATCGACTCATCCAGAGCCTGCAGAGCCAGATCAGAGGCCAGACTCCCAGCAGCCACCACAGCTCTCATTCTGATCTGTACCACTCAGACAGGACCTCTTCCTCCTGCCACAGCAGCCCAACCACACAAGGTGGCAACCGAGCTCACAGTAAACATTTCCAAATGCAATTCTTAAACATAGTCTTAATGGAATTTATTTGTGAAAGGGTGTGAAAGCCAAGTCCAATTATAGTCTTATGTGACACAGATGATGGGCTCAGATGGGTATAGTGTGTGCTAGACTAGGATTAACTCAGTTTGTGCCATTAAAAATGCATATTTTCACCTATTCCTTGCACAGTGGAATTTCAGTGAGATTACCTGAGTCCTTGTCAATGCGCCCAGTCAGTGTATTCACTTCCTGTAATGGCACTTATTTTCCACTCAGATCCATTCTGTTGCAGTGAGGCGTCCCACAGGACAAAGCATGCTGGCCAAGGACAGAGCAGGTGTCCAGTTTCAATCCACCTCCACTTAAAGTTGCATTATTCAGTGGCACCTATCCGGTTCAATCTTCAAATTGTGTTTCTCGTGAGGAAAAGGCCTAATGAAGGCGATTACAGTGACAAATGAAGCATATAGATATGCGAGAGGTCCTACAGAGGGGCCTGTAGACCCCAACTCACATTTTCCTGACTGCTACAACACCATGTGGTTGTTACCTGTTCTTGTTGCAGTGGTTCATCTTGCTCTGTTGTTGCTTGTATAAGGCTGGAGGCAGTATCAATGAATGCTGTTCTGCTTTACCAGTTTCAACTACAGAAGATGTAACATGATGTAGTATTAATTTGGGAGTTTACTAATGAGTGATAAAGGGAAACAAAAAGGTATTTGGCACAAAAATGGTCATTTTTACTGTTACATTATCTGTCTGTTTTCTTCCTGTACATGTTTAGGCCAACGACACCCCACCGATTGGCCAGGAGCAGCCGTCCCTCCTGTAGGAGGAGCTCAGGATGAAGGTGTGTCTGGTCACAGGGACGCTGCCAGCCTGCAGGGCCTGCAGAGGGAAAACGGGCGTCTACAGGAGCGGCTGAGGAGCAGTGAAGAGCTCAACACCACCCTGCGCAGCGAACTGGACCTGCATCGCTCAATCATGGCTCAGACCAGCTCCCACCATCAGGATACTAGCTGCGACCAGGAGGGCTCAGGGCCACAAACAGAAGCACAGAAACAAGACATCAGCTCACAAAAGAATGCTGGCGAACAGCCTCGCATGACTTCAGGTAAATATGGAGCCTCTGTAGGTTGATGTTTGTACAATTTAAGTCCATGACACACTAACGCAGTCTGTCAATCAAATAAATTAAAAGCAGAATAAATGGAATTATAAGAGCGTTTTCTTTTTTTTATATTGTTGGCAGATGAGCGTGGCGTGTACTTCGTCTATAGATACACTCCACTAATTTTACATCAAAAAAACAGTTGAATTGTCTTCAACTGTAACATAAAGAAATTAAACTTACTAATAATAAATAAACGAAAGATGTTATTAGTTATTTCAGTTTGAGCTTAAAGAGTACAATTTTTTTTAATCAGAAAGCCTTACAGAAAATGTTACAAGATTGGTTTTGTGATATTTTAAAGAAGCATTTACTATGGAGGGATTGTTGAACAAAAATTTGCATCATGTTTCATTAGGGGAAATAAAAGCTGTTGTGTTTTTGTAGCTTGACCCATACTAGGGACTGTAAGTCATATGTTGTCGTGTGCTACTTTTATTTTGACAGTTCCTTTTTTCATTGTGCTTATTAAAAGTTCCCTGTTTTTATCGGTACAATACTAAATCCTACAGTGGTCCTGGTGTGTTTTCTCACTTTGCTGTTTTTTTCTTAATGATACACTTGTTGCAGATGCAGAGCTTACTTGTGCTTTTGTCTGTGTGTATGTGTCTTCCAATGTTGTAGTGCATATAGCTCTCAGAAATACCACAAATCTCCCCATAGTACTGCTTTAATTAACCCTTGTTGCATCTTTGTTAGATCTGCTGGCAGAACATCTACAGGAGATCAGAGCTTTACGACAACGCCTGGAGGAAAGCATTCGTACCAATGACCGCCTCAGAGAACAGCTGGAGAAGAGACTAGCGGAGGTGGAGAAAGACCCAGGTACAGACAACTGTCCTCTGTCTGACAGTCTTGTTGCCAGGATAATATTATCTAATCTTGTTATGCCCTCATATGTTGACTGATAAATACACGTCTGTGCCATGTTCAGCCGCCACCAACATCTTCATCCACGGCAACGAGGAGCAGGGTCAGCTGGCTAACGAAGTGCGTTTCCTCTGGGGACAAAATCAAGCCCTGAAGGAGCAACTCAACATGGGGTCTAGAGGTAGAAACACATTTTCTTGCATTTTTGGGGGGGAACAAGTAGACCTTTTCATGCCAATAAAGGCAGAGGTGATATTTTTCCAAATACACACATCTCCTTCCTGGCTATCAAATATATGCACATACATTATCGCAATTTCATGTTTTCCATGAAAACTCACTTTTATTCACGTTCTAACATAATTCCATAAGGGTTTTCTTATCATCAATCAGCCTTTCAACACCATTAGCTAACACAATGTAGCATTAGAACACAGGAGTGATGGTTGCTGGAAATGGTCCTCTGTACCCCTATGGAGATATTCCATCAAAAATCAGCCATTTCCAGCTAGAATAGTCATTTGCCACATTAGCAACGTCTAGACTGTATTTCTGATTAGTTTAATATTATCATCATTGAAGAAAACTGCTTTTCTTTCAAAAATAAGAACATTTCTAAGTGACCCAAAATTTTTGAATGTCAGTGTATCCGTTACTCATAAGGTTCCGAACACTGACTTACAGACATCTTTTTCCCTTTCAGACAAGCAGAAAGAGAACGAAAAGCTACGGGAGACTCTTGCCAGGCGAACTGCCAAACTGGAACAGAGTAGGAAGGAGTGTGAAGCTCTTAGGCAGGAAAACAGCCGACTGCTGGAGAGACTGGAGCTCAGCAGCCAGGAAAACTCACAGCTGCAGGACTCACTACACTACAGCAAAGAGGAGCTGCACAGGTATACACACACACACACACACACACACACACACACACACACACACACACACACAGGTACAATCATTGCATCAGTACAGTCTTTTGGACCACACACTTCCAAATGTCTCCTCACAGTACACACTTAATATCGTTACTACGCTCCTCCGTGCAACCTGAAACTACACACAGCTGCTAATTACCCTTCTAAAGAGTCATTGCTATTACCATTATTCTGTACTATTAGTACAACTGAGAAACTTGAGAGTCGATCATTTGAAGGCTCGTCCATGAGCACACACATGCACATGTTATAATGGTGGTATGTGACCTCTTGCCCCAGCTCCTACTGACACAGTTGAGTGAGGCTGAAACTGAAAACCAGGCCTCTAGTTTACTGTCAGATCACATCTCCTCTCCCTTTCGCTCACTTGTCACACCTGAATGTGTGCATCGTTGTGTGGTATATACATTAGGCTTGTTGTGTTTTTGTGCTTTTTACTGCTTTTTTAAAAAGGTGCAGTTTATATCCCTGCTCATATAAAAGTTTCCGGTGGTAAGGACAAACTTTTGAAACAATTTCTCAGCGTATAGAAACAAATAATCAGAAATGAGAAACTGATAATTATTTTCATAGAGATTTTTTAATGAAAGTGTAAGAGTAAGCACTTCTAAATTGCCCTAGTGTACCATATTTCCAGTCTTCTATTTTAGAAAGTTATATTTTTCTGTTTCCAGGTTCCAGTGTGAGATGAAGCTTCAGAGGCAGCAGCTGTCCGACTCCCAGCATCTCCTTCAGTCACTTCGGGTGGAACTACAAGTTTATGAAAAGATGAAGACTGACTCTAACAAACACAAAGGTACACTTTCAGTGAATAAAATATATTATTTCTTGCAGGCATTATCATTCAGGATTTATTTATTTTGATTCGATTTAGGTTGGAATACAGGCGGATAGATAGATACTGATATGATCTACTAATCACAAGTGAAGGCTGACCAAATGAACATGTCTGCCTGATCAAGATTATTTTTTTAAAACTCTATCAGTGAAGCATAATGAGCAGGTCATTTTGAAGGACAAAAATCCACTTGCTGCTGCTCTCTGGTGGACAAACTATGTAATAGTGCCAGTTTTTAATTGTCAAACATTTGCCCAGCATATTTACCAATACAGCTGCAATACAGTGATATTGGATCACTTATGAGTGACTCAGAGGTGGAAATAAGAAGGCTTAAGTATTGCAGTGTTTTACTTGTAAATCTTCAGCTCCAGTTGGCTGTTGCTCTTCGCCTCTGTCTTTAGTTTGTTTTTAGAAAGCTAATACGAGGATATTTATTTGTCCTTCATTGTACAGAATCCACTGAGGTGACTCAGGATCCCGTCCCCGCCTCGTCCTCCAGCTCTGTGGATCTGGGGGAGCTGCTGTCAGAGATCAGACACCTGAGGCTGCAGCTGGAGAGGAGCATCCAGACCAACACGGCTCTACGGCAGAGACTGGAAGAGCAGCTGCTCAGAGGACCCAACCGCTCTGAAACCATCAACATCAACTACCTGCTGTCCTCGCCAGGTAAACACAAGGCACAGTCAGACCTGCCAGTGAACTTTTAAACATACAAAAAGTTGTGTAACATCACAGAGAAATCTGCCAGATCATGTCAGTTCTGGTTTTTGTACCCTAGATGAAGGAGGGAGGTCACCGGGTCGTGATGGCTGTGATCCTCACCGTCACACATTTCAGAGTCACAATGAACACACCAGTGTCTTTCATGGTAAGAAAGCCTTCTCGGAGCTGTCATGATGCCTAATTATAGTAATAAGTAAAAATAAATGATATTTTAAAGCAGTGGTCCCCAACCTGGGGGGGTGCCAGAGATCAGAGTGGGGGTGCAAAGCTTTGTCTGCTCTGAGGCTGTGAGGCTATAAAAATTAGATTTTCACATTCTGGATAAAATCAGAGTAACAGACTTACTGTGTCATCACAAGTCTACAGATAAAACATTTTAAAAACACATTTATTTGCTTTTTCCTCAAAAATCCTTTGCTGCTTCGATGGCCACACCTCCTTGACTTCTCAACTTCTCTCCATGCTTTCTTCAGGCTGCCCCCCTAGCTCGTCCCAATTCATTATTTTTGTGTGCAGTTAGAAAATTACTGACGGCAACAATATCTGAAAAACGCAAAACTGGTGAAGATTCATCAGTACCTAAAAAAAAAAAACAACTCCGGTTATACCTCGAGATTTACCTTAAATTTGTTTTTTTTTAAGGACAGAACAGAATTGTGTTATTTTTGATGAAATGTTAGCAAACGACGGCATGAAGCCAGCAAATTACAGCGACATCAGGAAACAAAACACAGTTCGGTAAAGTCGGAAAGATATTCACCGATTTGGACTTCCGGCATCAATAAGTCATTAGAATGCCTCTTTCCCATCGTTGTGACGTAGACAAAGTGCTACAAGCCCAGTTTAATCAGAATTGGCTGTTTTTCGCTGGTGCTGGAGTGCAGCTTATAGGGGAGCTCTTAACCCAAAACAGGTTGGGAACTACTGTTTTAAAAAACAACTGGCAGCATTTTAAAGCATCTGGCCATGTTTAAATCTTTTCAGATATGAAACATCATGCTCATTCAGAGGTGGACGGTGGCTCAGTAAGCAGCAGTTCCAGTGACGGCGTCTCTGGCGCTCCTTCTCGATTGGTGCCGGGTCACCGAATGTGGGCCAATCGCAACGGCCGCCACGTTTTGGGCTTGATCGAAGACTACAACGCTCTCCGCAAGCAGATCTCAGAGGGCCATAAGCTGTCGCGTAGCATGGACACACAACTGCAGGAGTGTCTGTACACACTCAAACAGCAGGGCTCTGACAACAGAGTATGTTAAAGGTTTCACTCTATAAAATAGGAATGCATTTGAATTAGGTTTAAATCAGACTTACCTTTCCTGAATTTACACTTATTCTGTATAGCAACTAATGTTTTCTTTGGCAATATTGTTTGTACATCTTCATAGGTGATGGAGCAGCAGCATCTGAAGACCTTATCCAGCAGCACAAACACCATGCAGCAGGTGTTGGAGGAGGCTGGCCGACTGCTCAAACTGGTGTGGAGAGTCTCTCTGCCAGCTGGTACCACAGCAGCAGACAGCAGCAACAACCATCAGGTAGAAACGCACAAAAGCACACACACTGGATCTGCCCTGTCTGATGAAGTATCAATGAACCGAATCCTTTTCTGTTCTTCTCCAAATTAGGATGAACTGCTGAAAAATGAGATAGTCCGACTGAAGAGCAGGCTGTCGCAGCAGGAGAGGATGCTGAGTGGAGCAGTCAAACGTCTCCGCACCACCAACCAGCTCAAAGAGGGAATGGAGAGAGTCATCATCGATCAGTGTATGATTATCTGCTTTTACTTACACTGCTTACTACAAATTGGAGTGGAGGATTAGAAAATTAACCTGCAGCTATTTTAGTAATAGATTTATCATTTATCAAACCAAAATCTCCTACAGTCTCTCATTATCAATTTTCAAATGTATAAATACAAAATAAAATAGCCAGTTGTATATTTTCTTTCTATTCATTTATGGATAAAATACTAACCAGCAGTCGTTCATATGGCTTGATGTAGGCGCCTCTGTATGTAATAGTATGTAAATGATTGTATGTATTGTTTTTTCCCATTCTTTAGTGTCTCTGACCCACGGAGTGCTGAAGAAAGCCAGGGGGAATTTAGAGGTGAGTCTAATCAAAAAGCCACGACCCAGTGAAGATGTCAAACTAATGTTCTGGTCCCCGATGGTAAATTCTCCTTCAGTGAATCACTCTTCTTTTCCTTCTCATTCTCTCTGTGAAATAACGGTAGACAAATTACTGTACCCTCTTTGGCCTGAAAGGCCTGTCTGGAGGACCAGACGAAGGTCAGTGTTGTTGAGTTGCAGGCTTTCAGAGTGATCTGATGCATGACTTTCACCCTGGTGATCTGATTTTATCTCCTGCATGAAGCAGATACCAAGATGTATCTGATGTGCCATCAGATACACTAAGTTTTGAGTTTTCCAGATTCACTTTGCAAAATCCAACAGTCACGTTGTACTGTAAATCCTACCTCTGTATCTGTTTTGGACACAGTATGAGTAGGATTTAGCTGGCTGTACCTATATCATACTGTGTTTGTGCAAAAATTTGATTTATAATTTATGCTGCATGAAGAGCCTTTTCTACTTGGCTGAGGCATCTTTATAGGAACTATTCAGCATTTTGGAAAATATGCTTCTTCCCTCTCTTGCCTACAGTCTCACTTTCACTGGTGTTTGTTTCATAAGAAGCTATAGCCAGGAGACGGTTAGCTTAGCATAAAACTGCTAGCCTCACTCTGTCCAAAGGTAAAAAAAATAGCACCTCTGAAATTTACAAATTAATGTTATTTCTTGTTTGTTTAATGCGTATAAAGACAAGTTGTCGTCACATTGTTCTCTGTCCAAAGAAGAACGTATTATTGGATACCTAATATATGTATGTGTGTGTGTGTGTGTATATATATATATATCATATATATCACATATGTAACAATTCTTCAGTCCCTCCACAGGAAGCTTTCCAACCATTCACACCTTGATTTATACTAGCCTCTAGCCATTATTGAGCCACTGAGTGATGTGGGTTGCTAAGCCAGTTAGAACTGAGGAAGCCTGTTGGATAAAACCAAACCTGGATGAAACCAAAAAGGAGTTAAGTTGCATTTGACCGAATCATGAAGCCATAACCTGGATAACTGAGAATCTACGGGATGTTGTAAAACAGACATAATATGAATCTAACCTGGTGGCTGGTAAGCTTTAGAGGAGCTGTTAGGAGGATTTTTGAGCTGCGGACAGTCAGACTATCCTTTACACCTTGTCTTTACAATCATCTAACATCTTCTGGCTATAACGTCATATTGAACAGACTCTAAGCAAAACTTTTAGCAAGCATATTGATCAAAATGTAACACAGTTCCTTCAAAAAACAAGATGGCAGATGCATGTGTCTGGAAGCACTTAGTATTGTTTCTATTTCTTGGCTTTGGTGCCAGCTGGTTTTATCCTGCATGTGTGAGACTAAAGTTGTAAAACATGGAGCCTCACAGGGGTCACAGTAGGGGATTTTTTGATTTTACATTTCCTCAAAATTTACATTCCTTTAGATCCGCATTAACATTTGGGAAAAACATCATAGTTTAGTATGTCCACCAAAATATCAAATAAACCTCATCGTTTAGTATGTCGACCAAAATATCACAAAAACCTCATGTGAGATCACTGTGTGTGTCACTGACACGTGGTGATCAGTTCTATAAATCATTACAGGAAACACAAAGAAATATTACGTCATTCAAAAAGGTGTGTTTTATTCCTGTATGTCGTCCAAAATGTGGACAAAACCTCATAGTTTAGTATGTCGTCCAAAATATGACAAAAACCTCATCGTTTAGTATGTCGACCAAAATATCACAAAAACCTCATCGTTTAGTATGTCGACCAAAATATCACAAAAACCTCATCGTTTAGTATGTCGTCCAAAATGTCCCTAAAACCTCATAGTTTATGTCGTCCAAAATGTCACAAAAACCTCATAGTTTAGTATGTCGTCCAAAATATGACAAAAACGTCATAGTTTAGTATGTCATCCAAAATGTCACAAAAACGTCATAGTTTAGTATGTCGCCAAAAATATGACTAAAACGTCATAGTTTAGTATGTCGTCCAAAATATCACAATTTCGTATGTCGTCCAAAAAATGACAGAACGTCATAGTTTAGTATGTCGTCCAAAATATCACAAAAACGTCATACTTTAGTATGCCGTCCAAAATATGACTAAAACGTCATACTTTAGTATGCCGTCCAAAATATGACTAAAACGTCATAGTTTAGTATGTCGTCCAAAAAACGACAAAAACGTCATAGTTTAGTATGTTGTCCAAAATATGACTAAAACGTCATACTTTAGTATGTCGTCCAAAATATGACTAAAACGTCATAGTTTAGTATGTCGTCCAAAATGTCACAAAAACGTCATAGTTTAGTATGTCGTCCAAAATATCACAAAAACGTCATAATTTAGTGTCGTCCAAAAAACGACAAAAACGTCATAGTTTAGTATGTCGTCCAAAATATCACAAAAACGTCAAAGTTTAGTATGTTGTCCAAAATATGACTAAATCGTCATAGTTTAGTATGTCGTCCAAAAAACGACGTCATAGTTTAGTATGTCGTCCAAAATATCACAAAAACGTCATAGTTTAGTATGTCGTCCAAAATATCACAAAAACGTCATACTTTAGTATGTCGTCCAAAATATGACAACAACGTCATAGTTTAGTATGTCGTCCAAAAAACGACAAAAACGTCATAGTTTAGTATGTTGTCCAAAATATCACAAAAACGTCATAGTTTAGTATGTCGTCCAAAAAATGACAACGTCATAGTTTAGTATGTCGTCCAAAATATCACAAAAACGTCATAGTTTAGTATGTCGTCCAAAAAATGACAACGTCATAGTTTAGTATGTCGTCCAAAATGTCACAAAAACGTCATAGTTTAGTATGTCGTCCAAAATGTCCCTAAAACCTCATAGTTTATGTCGTCCAAAATGTCACAAAAACGTCATAGTTTAGTATGTCGTCCAAAATGTCACAAAAACGTCATAGTTTAGTATGTCGTCCAAAATATGACTAAAACGTCATAGTTTAGTATGTCGTCCAAAATGTCACAAAAACGTCATAGTTTAGTATGTCGTCCAAAATATCACAAAAATGTCATGTCGTCCAAAAAAACGACAAAAACATCATAGTTTAGTATGTCGTCCAAAATATGACAAAAACCTCATAGTTTATGTCGTCCAAAATGTCACAACAACCTCATAGTTTAGTATGTCGTCCAAAATATGAGTAAAACCTCATAGTTTAGTGTCATCCAAAATGTCACAAAAACGTCATAGTTTGGTATGTCGCCAAAAATATCACAAAAACGTCAGTTTAGTATGTCGTCCAAAAAACGACAAAAACGTCATAGTTTAGTATGTTGTCCAAAATATGACTAAAACGTCATAGTTTAGTATGTTGTCCAAAATGTCACAATTTAGTATGTCCTCCAAAAAATGACAAAAACATCATAGTTTAGTATGTCGTCCAAAATATGACTAAAATGTCATACTTTAGTATGTCGTCCAAAATATGACTAAAACGTCATAGTTTAGTATGTCGTCCAAAATGTCACAAAAACGTCATAATTTGGTGTGTCGTCCAAAAAACGACAAAAACGTCATAGTTTAGTATGTCGTCCAAAATATCACAAAAATGTCAAGTCGTCCAAAAAACGACAAAAACGTCATAGTTTAGTATGTCGTCCAAAATGTCCCTAAAACCTCATAGTTTATGTCGTCCAAAATGTCACAAAAACGTCATAGTTTAGTATGTCGTCCAAAATGTCACAAAAACGTCATAGTTTAGTATGTCGTCCAAAATATGACTAAAACGTCATAGTTTAGTATGTCGTCCAAAATGTCACAAAAACGTCATAGTTTAGTATGTCGTCCAAAATATCACAAAAATGTCATGTCGTCCAAAAAAACGACAAAAACATCATAGTTTAGTATGTCGTCCAAAATATGACAAAAACCTCATAGTTTATGTCGTCCAAAATGTCACAACAACCTCATAGTTTAGTATGTCGTCCAAAATATGAGTAAAACCTCATAGTTTAGTGTCATCCAAAATGTCACAAAAACGTCATAGTTTGGTATGTCGCCAAAAATATCACAAAAACGTCAGTTTAGTATGTCGTCCAAAAAACGACAAAAACGTCATAGTTTAGTATGTTGTCCAAAATATGACTAAAACGTCATAGTTTAGTATGTTGTCCAAAATGTCACAATTTAGTATGTCCTCCAAAAAATGACAAAAACATCATAGTTTAGTATGTCGTCCAAAATATGACTAAAATGTCATACTTTAGTATGTCGTCCAAAATATGACTAAAACGTCATAGTTTAGTATGTCGTCCAAAATGTCACAAAAACGTCATAATTTGGTGTGTCGTCCAAAAAACGACAAAAACGTCATAGTTTAGTATGTCGTCCAAAATATCACAAAAATGTCAAGTCGTCCAAAAAACGACAAAAACGTCATAGTTTAGTATGTCGTCCAAAATATCACAAAAATGTCAAGTCGTCCAAAAAAACGACAAAAACGTCATAGTTTAGTATGTCGTCCAAAATGTCCCTAAAACCTCATAGTTTATGTCGTCCAAAATGTCACAACAACCTCATAGTTTAGTATGTCGTCCAAAATATGAGTAAAACCTCATAGTTTAGTATGTCATCCAAAATGTGACAAAAACGTCATAGTTTAGTATGTCGTCCAAAATATGACTAAAACGTCATAGTTTAGTATGTCGTCCAAAATGTCACAAAAACGTCATAGTTTAGTATGTCGTCCAAAAAACGACAACGTCATAGTTTAGTATGTCGTCCAAAATATCACAAAAACGTCATACTTTAGTATGTCGTCCAAAATATGACTAAAACGTCATAGTTGAGTATGTCGTCCAAAAAACGACAAAAACGTCATAGTTTAGTATGTTGTCCAAAATATGACTAAAACGTCATACTTTAATATGTCGTCCAAAAAACGACAAAAACGTCATAGTTTAGTATGTCGTCCAAAATGTCACAAAAACGTCATAGTTTAGTATGTCGTCCAAAAAATGACAACAACGTCATAGTTTAGTATGTCGTCCAAAAAAACGACAAAAACATCATAGTTTAGTATGTCGTCCAAAATGTCACAAAAACATCATAGTTTAGTATGTCGCCAAAAATGACTAAAACGTCATAGTTTAATATGTCATCCAAAATTTCACAAAAACATCATAGTTTAGTATGTCGTCCAAAATATGACTAAAACATCATAATTTAGTGTGTCGTCCAAAAAACGACAAAAACGTCATAGTTTAGTATGTCGTCCAAAATATCACAAAAACGTCAAAGTTTAGTATGTCGTCCAAAAAAACGACAAAAACATCATAGTTTAGTATGTCGTCCAAAATATGACAAAAACCTCATAGTTTAGTATGTCGTCCAAAATGTCCCTAAAACCTCATAGTTTATGTCGTCCAAAATGTCACAACAACCTCATAGTTTAGTATGTCGTCCAAAATATGAGTAAAACCTCATAGTTTAGTATGTCGTCCAAAATGTGACCAAAACGTCATAGTTTGGTATGTCGCCAAAAATATGACTAAAACGTCATAGTTTAGTATGTCGTCCAAAAAACGACAAAAACGTCATAGTTTAGTATGTCGTCCAAAATGTCACAAAAACGTCATAATTTGGTGTCGTCCAAAAAACGACAAAAACGTCATAGTTTAGTATGTCGTCCAAAATATCACAAAAATGTCAAGTCGTCCAAAAAACGACAAAAACGTCATAGTTTAGTATGTCGTCCAAAATATCACAAAAATGTCAAGTCGTCCAAAAAAACGACAAAAACGTCATAGTTTAGTATGTCGTCCAAAATGTCCCTAAAACCTCATAGTTTATGTCGTCCAAAATGTCACAACAACCTCATAGTTTAGTATGTCGTCCAAAATATGAGTAAAACCTCATAGTTTAGTATGTCATCCAAAATGTGACAAAAACGTCATAGTTTAGTATGTCGTCCAAAATATGACTAAAACGTCATAGTTTAGTATGTCGTCCAAAATGTCACAAAAACGTCATAGTTTAGTATGTCGTCCAAAAAACGACAACGTCATAGTTTAGTATGTCGTCCAAAATGTCACAAAAACGTCATAGTTTAGTATGTCGTCCAAAATATCACAAAAACGTCATACTTTAGTATGTCGTCCAAAATATGACTAAAACGTCATAGTTGAGTATGTCGTCCAAAAAACGACAAAAACGTCATAGTTTAGTATGTTGTCCAAAATATGACTAAAACGTCATACTTTAGTATGTCGTCCAAAATATGACTAAAACGTCATAGTTTAGTATGTCGTCCAAAATATGACTAAAACGTCATACTTTAGTATGTCGTCCAAAATATGACTAAAACGTCATACTTTAGTATGTCGTCCAAAATATGACTAAAACGTCATAGTTTAGTATGTCGTCCAAAAAACGACAAAAACGTCATAGTTTAGTATGTCGTCCAAAATGTCACAAAAACGTCATAGTTTAGTATGTCGTCCAAAAAATGACGTCATAGTTTAGTATGTCGTCCAAAATATCACAAAAACGTCATAGTTTAGTATGTCGTCCAAAATATCACAAAAACGTCATAGTTTAGTATGTCGTCCAAAATACGACAAAAACGTCATAGTTTAGTATGTCGTCCAAAAAACGACAAAAACGTCATAGTTTAGTATGTCGTCCAAAATATCACAAAAACGTCAGTTTAGTATGTCGTCCAAAATATCACAAAAACGTCATAGTTTAGTATGTCGTCCAAAATATCACAAAAACGTCATAGTTTAGTATGTCGTCCAAAATATCACAAAAACGTCAGTTTAGTATGTCGTCCAAAATATCACAAAAACGTCATAGTTTAGTATGTCGTCCAAAATGTCACAATTTAGTATGTCCTCCAAAAACGTCATAGTTTAGTATGTCGTCCAAAATGTCACAAAACGTCATAGTTTAGTATGTCGTCCACAAAATGACAAAAACCTCATAGTTTAGCATGTCGTCCAAAATTTCACAAAAACCTCATAGTTTAGTATCTCATCCAAAATATCACAAAAACCTCAGTTTAGTATGTTGTCCAAAATGTGGACAAAACGTCATAGTTTAGTATGTCATCCAAAATGTATCTAAAATGTCTAAATTATGACGTTTTAGTAAACTGAGCAGCATTGATGGAATACTGCCCTCTCTGAGTGCTTTTCGAGTTAGTTTACTGTCATGGAAGAGTAAAGACACCAGAAATATTCAAATTTAAGAAACTGGAAACTGATTTTTTTTTACTTTTTTCTAACAATCATTGAACTATTAACTGTCAACTATTTATTTAGGAATGATTGATGGCTCTGACATTCATATGCTGCAGAAGGGTGAGTGCAGTGATAGTTTTGTTGTCCGAGCATTGTATTGAAACCGTTGTAGTTCTGAGCTCCTCAAATACATCAAAAATGTCATATAAAATATAAATATGATAAAATATCTGAGCCGGACAGAGTGCTCGGGATCAGAAGGAATGTAAAGCAGATGGCGGAAAAACATAAAAGTCGTCGTCAAAAAATACTTGCTGTAACCTTCAGGGCGCTCCGTATTGAATTGACTGTTGCCCCCCGTCTGTTTTCAGTGTTTACAGACTGATGTTACAATCAGTTGTCAATGTGTGTGTTCTTCTCCAGGAGGTCCCAGTCAATGGGCAGTAGTGGACACCACCGACCTTCAGCCAGAGCAAATAGCTGTCCCTGTTTCTGGCCTGACTGCAGACAGACGCTCTGAATCCTCAGGGGATCGTAAGAGTGACGCTTCTTTGCACTGCAGTTACTAAATCTGCAACTTCTTAACATTCTTCATCCTGCCTTTCTGTCCTGCTGTAAAACTGTCACCTTATCCCCACAAATCAAAGCCTTTTGTACCTAAGTTGCACATGCCCTGCCTATAATTTGTTTTATTTTAGGTACTCAAGTTGTAAATGTTTTTTTCTTTTAAAAGAGAATGCCTTTGTAAATATTTATCCCAGCAGTTTAAATATTTTTTCCTTTTATTCTTTTTATATGACGTATATAAGAACATGGAAATGTATTTTATTACTGGCTTGTTTTTACTTTTTGTTTTCACCTGTCAGTTTATGTATACAATGGTTTAGGACTGCTGTATATTCAAGGAATTATGTGCAAATGCAGTAAAAACAAAACTTAAATTGCGAAACCAAGTCTGCAGCATTTTTATTTCAAGTTCACCTGGGGTGTGGGACTTCTACAGATAAACAAGGTCCACTACATTCATTTTTTTTCAGCAGCAGTGGCAGACTCTCCCATAGATATATCTTCCAAACCAACTTCTCAGGTCTACATTTCAGGTGGTTATGCAAATTCTCAGAAATTTGGGTAATTTTTTTGCCTGTAAATGAGGGCAACAGGAGGGTTACAGATGCATTAACACTGTTAGGCAGCTACTCTTTCTGCCAGATGGGGGATATAAAAGTTCCATTCTTCTTAGACAAGCAAAAAAAATAAATTCCAATAAGAGATTGTGGTACAAAAGTCCCTTTATTAGCATATACTTTTTTTTTTTAAGTACAAATGGTGGCAGCCACTTCAAAACCCCACACGGAGAAGCACAAATTAGAAAATAGCAAAGTTCAAGACATTGTGAAAATGAAGAGATTTAGAAAAAACTGTTTTACAGGAGAAGCTCTTCTACTACATTTAGTTATACATAAAAAGGTCTTATAAGTAGCACTTGAAACGTGTCCGGTCATATGTTGTCATGGTGACCTATAAAACTAGGCCTCTGAAAAATGGACCACAGTCAGTGACTGATGTTTGTAGCACCAAGATCTCTACACACTCAGATTTCTTCATACTAATAAACTTGTTTTCACATTGACCTTTAAAAGTGAACACTTTGGTTGTGGTCAAGTTCAGTTAGAACAGTTTTGGCAAAATTCTGTATTTAACATCATCAGAATAAACACTAATTCCAGGTTTGTGCGACTTGAACAGTTACAGTTGCTGTGTACTGCAAAATTAGGCAAAACATCAGAAATAGACATTTTTCTCTGATGTTGGCTTTGTAGTACAACAGTAATTGTACTGTGGAGGGAAAAAAAACTAGCCATGTTTGAGATCTGCGTCTTGTACTGTAAATTCACATCTATCTCTGCACAAGTCTGACAAAGGCCTGAACCAGCTGGATGAACGGCTCCTGACCTTCGTGGCTCGCCTTGGAGCCCGGTGTGGGAGGTTTGGACTGGGTGGAGGGGAGGATGCCGCTGGCTGGAGATGATGGAGAGCCCCTCCGGAAGTGGCGGGAAAGGCTTGAAAGAAGAGTGCTCTGGAGGTGGAGGGAAGAAAAGTAGAAGTGTTTCAACAATATAACAGTCAATAAGCATGTTAGCTTTGTATCTCACTGATGAAGATGAAAGGAAAAGATTTTTTTTGAAAGTTCACATCAAGATTTGATGTTTAGAATATTAAACAGAATGTAGATATGTTCATGCCCATTTCATGAGCATTTCAACCAAAACATGAATGAAAACCACATTCATTTTTCAGTACTTTATAATATCAGTTTCCAATGATGCAATCAAATGAATGTGTTTTAGATCCAGACAGTCAGAAAATCGGACAAATTAACTATAATCACCAAAATCAACACTTTATGAGATGAAGACCATCCTAACTACTGGGACAAGCAGCAGTAATTGTTAACTTTGAACATAATCCACTATTAAAATCACCGCACTCTCAGTTCATGACCGAACAAACGTTTTAGAAGCAACACCTCAGAAGAAAATTCTAAAGACTTCTTAAAATTTTAAACATTTCAGTATTTAATCAAGCATTTTTTTGAAGAAACTATATTTTCATCTTTAAATGTCTCAGTAAAACACATAAGAAATGCAGCATTCTGTATATGTTTACCAAATATGAATAATATTTGTTATTTTCAGATTTTGTATGTGAGTATAGCAGTATGACAGCGCGTGATGACGGATTATGATTTTGTTTATCGTCATTAAAAGGCTGATTATGACCACACATATGGTTCTTATGTTCAAAAGGATGTGACGTCTCACCAGTTCTGAGCTGAGCTCTTGTTTGAGCCTCTGTTTGTCTCGAGGGAGGATGGATGGATCTTTGAGACACCGAGCGGCCTGAGAGATCAGCACATAGAAACAGTTCTCCATGGTGAACATCAGCAAGGACCTGAAGACAGAAAAGAAAAATAAGCTCATTTCTTTCATGTTAATGTTCATCAGTAAAGCAAAATGTGGGAGGAAAACATCTGTTTTACACTAAATATGAAGCCACAGCCAGCATCTCGTAGCGTAGTTTAGTAAACTTGTAGGAGGGGAAAGAGTTTCATTATCTCTGAGTGACGGTAAAAACCTTCATAAGGATTAAGACTTGACACTACCAGTCAAAAGTATGGACACACCTTTTCTGTCAGTGGTTTTTATTGAATTATTTTGCACATTGTAGATTAATACCAAAGACATCAAAACTGTAAAAGAATACATATGGAATTATGTCGTAAACGAAGAAGTGATCATCTTTAGTATTAGTCAACAATGTAGAAAATAATACAAATAAATAAAAAGAATTGAATGAGAAGATGTGGCAGGTAGCGCATAACATGGTGGAAGAGAGATTTTGTTTCTCTGCACACAGATTCAAGCTGCTTTTGCTAAGCTAAGATAACCACAGCTTCATAGTTAATGGACAAAGAACAGAGGTATTAAAAATTGTTCCTCTAATTTTCAGTAAAAAAACAGAAACATGTATTTCCCCCAAGTGTCATTTTCCTTAAAAGACCAGATGAATTATTAAGGCCGAAAGTGATACAAGTCTCATTAAAATAATACTTCCAGTAGAAGGAGGGAGATTTACTCACTTCAGTGCCTGGATCTCCTCTGATGAAGCCAGTGAAACTATGCTCAAAGAAACTGGCTCCTTCTTCTTCTCCATCTGTAAACAAACAGCACGAAATGAGCAGAAATCCACTGTGGAGTGATGGCAGATAAAGTTATTAAAGATGGCGACATCTACCTCGCTCAACATGCTCAGGGCCACGTTGATGGTGGCCAGCAGGGTCCCAAATGAAGGAGCCACATCGGGGTCAAACGCTGGAGTCGTGAAGCTGAGCACAAACAGGGTCCTGTACTCAGCCAAGTCCATACACTGACACAGGTAGAGACAAAGTCAGCATCGCACTCTCTTTTGCATAACTGTCACCATATAGCAGTTTCTTATGATGTACTTAGTTCTAAAAACATAATTAGACTCATTTGGGTGCTGGAGAGATGTTGTCAGCAGACCGACCTGGTCCAGGAGTATCTGGCAGCAATCTGGAGTGAAGTGCTGCAGGGTTGCCAGGGTTTTACTGAGGATCTTTAGCAAACTGCACTGCACAGCCAGCAGGGCCTTCTGCTCGGCCTCCTCCCTCTCCCCTCCACCTGCTGCCTCTTTATTCAGCGTCTGGGGCGGCCGCTGTGTCCTGGGGAGGGGGCCGGGGGGCAGGCTCTCACCGTTTTTAGCCTAGGGGAATACCAAAACAAACATGAAGAGGCTATTTCATGAAATATATAAACATTTAATCCTCCTGTTGTCCTCATTTACAGGCACCAAAAAATATTGTTTCCTTGTCTGAAAAAAAAAAAATCTGCAAAAAAAAATCCTCAAATTTCTGAAAATTTGCAAAACCTTCAGGAAGAAAATTCCAATAATTCCTTAAAACTTTCCCTTCAAAATTTTATTTTGTAAAAAAATCTCCCAAATTTGGCAAGAAAATTCTTGTAAATATTTTCAAAAAATAAGTAAAAATCTTCCAAAAAATATCCAACGAAAATCCAACAAAATTTGCTGGTTTTTGGTTGAATTTTTTTTTGTGTGAATGTTCTTAATAAACATTTTTAAGACTTATTTTTTCCACAAAAGTATTCATATTCATTCTTCCAAAAAAATCTTAAAAATATCTAAAGTGATTACATATATATATATATTTTCTTTAAGAACATTCACATAAAAATCAACCAAAACACACGCACGCGCGCGCACGCACGCACACGCACGCACACACACACACACACACTTTCCCGCAGGACACACGAGGGTTAAAAACATATTTATTGGATTCCCGCTTAATTCCTGGTTTCTGACCTGGAGGTAGTGATGGAGCATCTTCTTGCTGTGGAGCAGATAGGTGCAGGTCTGGCACAGATAACACAGGTTTATCTGCAGAGGGGAGATGGAAATGAAAGCATTAAATGAGTGAACGTTGAGCTGTTATTCTCCGTGATGATAGAGTGATTTCCTCGGGACTTGCCTGTACGTCTCTGAGCAGTTTGGGGAGGTGAAACTGCCACTCTTTGCAGAAGCTCGAGAGCTGCAGCAGGAAACCGACTGTGTGATCAGCCTCATCCAAACAGGCCAGACTCTGGACTGTTCGTACTGCATTCAGACACTGAGCAGGAGAGACGGTGAAGATTGTAACATTGTTCAAAAGCAAGAAAAGCAACACATTACCTGGATACAACAGACAATGAATACTGTTCTGAACACAGCTGAACAAACCGTGGCTGCATAACTATACAGAATGTCTTCCCTAAACTGCAAATGTCTCGACACTCGTGCCACTTTGCTCCCTTCTGCACCTTTTCCTAAAAAACACTGTGGAAAATACACCACAATGTTTGACTAATTATTTAACTTCACACAATTTTAAATGATAGAAGGGCATACAGGAGGAGTGCAGCAGCAGACAATTCTTCCAATAAATATAGAGCTTAAAGGGTTAGTTAATTCCTCCATCTACAGAATATTAAGATAAGATCCAATTTATTCATCCTAGAGCAGGGTTCTCGCCAGCGCATTTCAGCGTAACGGGCCGTTACGCTGTCAGTTTAAAAGATTACGCTGTGATTAGGGCCGCTACGCTGTTATTTTGACAGATAACGCCATGTGCGTTTGTTTTTATTGACTGGGTGCCAATCTAGGTTAATTTATGTCTCCCCACCTTAGCTGTACTTTCCTGTCGATTGACCCGTTCCCGTCTAAAATTGAGAGTCACTTCCAATCTCGGGGTTACAATTAGCATGTCTCGGTTGTTTCCGTGATGCCATGTATGGTGAATAGTGACCTAAATCACGAGCATTTGGAGCATGTGCGTGACGCTCATTGGCTGACATCTGGGCCGGCCGCTCGCGAGATTTAATGAAGGCTATTGCACATGCGGGAGGACCTGCTGTTAAGCTGTAAAAAAATCCTGGTGAGAACCCTGCTGGAGGAAATTATTTTGTACCATAAACAATAAACAAAGGTTAGTGGAATATACACAATTACACAGAGGTTAGTAGTAAAATAGAAATAAACAATAGAAAGTACAAAATGTAAGTTCGTGAAAGTGTTTGTGCGAAGTGTCACAGTGTGTAAAGTTAATGCAAATTTTTAATAATCAAGCATTTGTTGAAGTGATTTTTTTTAAAGAAAGAAAATATGATTTGCTTCGTGAAATAGTAGGAGTGTAATTTTGAGGAATGACATTAAACTAAATATCTTGGACTGTTGGTTAGACAACATAAGCACTTTGAACATGTCCGCTAATCATGTAAAAAATTCTGACTTGTATTTTTTCACCATTTCATGACATTTTATCAGTTAAATAACTAAGCCAATAACTGTCACAATAAGACAAGAAAAATAATTTAGTGGCAACTCTAAAACAAGACAGCTCAACTGGCTATTGCGTGTTCTTTTTCTTTCTTTCTTTTTCAAAACCAAACCCACAATATTTTTCCTGTGCTAAAGCAGGAAGACATCTTTCTTGATACTGCAGTCCTACCTGTAGTATTCGTTCTTGATGTACTCCAACAAAGTCCAGGGCTTCATTGATGAAGTTGTAGCGCAGAGTCTTGAGCAGACTCTCCATTAAAGACATGCAGAGGCGATACACACCCGGCCAACAGGCAGAGTCCTGGGACTTACGGGAGAAACTCTGCCCAGGGAAATGAATACACTCTGTTATTGTACCACATTAACACATCAGTGGTTACAGCTGTATCTAACTACTCTCACGTCTTTTCTTTTACCTGTGACGCCCCATTCGAAGAGACCTCATATACACTCAGAAGAGGAAGGCAGATAGTCTGAATAACTCCTGCTCCTGCAACAGCTGCTGCCCCCTAGAAGAAAAATAAACACATCCCTAACTTGATCGATGTCATAAAGTTATTCACAAAGTTATTGAGTAGAGGAGTGTGTTTGTGTTTACCTGAGGAGTGCGGGCCAGTGTGAGCAGCAGGTGGAGCGCAGCCTCGGTGAAGTAGAGGTTGTGTTTGGAGCGCAGGCTGAGCTCCACAGCGTTGAGCACCGAGGGGAGGACCGGAACCTTCCTCATCACTGATACCCAGTGTTCACCGTCCTCATCGGTGCGACACAGCTCCTTCGCTAAGTGGAGAGCCAGCACACACACCTGATAGAAAAGAGCGAGAGGGAAAATGGTCCAAGGCTTAACATGCATTGAATTTATACTGCAGCTGCAGACAGAGATCATGCTTCGTCAATCAAGTGTATTTACTACCCGGGACGTCCCTGAGGTGCCATTTTGGACGTACAGTTACAGTGAGCAGGTACAGTAAAGACATTAAGTAAATTAAATCATGAAACTGGAGAAACATTAGCAAAGTCTGAGGGTTCTGTACCAAAACAAATTCAGCCAGAATGCCAGAGACCGTTATGTGGATAAGGGGGAGCGTTGATTCAGTCTACATTGCTGCCTCCAGCCTTGTACTTGGACATTACCAACCGACCAGAAAGTACAAATCTCCTGAAGCCCGTGGACATTTCACCAACAGCTGGGTTCAGGATTTGTTCACACTTTGACCAAAGGACTGCGACAACACAGTTCTAACAGCAAAGCTAAGCTGGCTATAGTCAAGGAAACTCCAGCTTTCATTTGTGCTTTCTCCATGTAAACAAGCTGATGCAAACAGATGACATATTAAGATTGGAATGTTTGTTACGCTGTATATCACCAGGGCCTGATTATGGTTTATTTGTTGTGTTTAGAACAAATATGAACACAAGAGCATCTTGTCATCGTGAAACAAATCAAAGTCTGACAAAGTACTAAAGCCAACAGAACCTGTTTTTATTATTATACAACAGATTTCTGTGTTACGCCTTTAGAGCCTTTTGGATAATCAGCCTCAGAAAATGTCCAAAGTGGCAGTCAAACAGAAAATGCACTTTTTTGCATCATTTTCTTGAGACCAGTACAGCTAATACTGGTGCACTATGTCACAAACACAAATTGAGTTCCTCAAGTTTTTCTCAGTCTGACCCAAACACCATGGGAAATTTATGTAACTGAAATTAAAAGATATTCATAAAAGACAAAGTAACTGCCTCAACTCTGTGCCTTAACATGTAAAGATGCCAAACTATTTGATATATAGAAAGTCTTAAAAAAATGTAGAGGCTAAGATTAGTAACTTGAATATGAAACAGCCTCTTTGACATATGTGGAAGGAGATGGTTGGAACCAAAACAGGCTTTAAAGCCATGTCAAGCCATTATTATTCATAAAGCACAATTAAACACACAGGAGTTGGAACAAAGCGCTCTGCAACTGAGATTAACATTGCAAATTTCCTTCATGAATTTAAATGTTAACATTCAGATTCTACGATAATATTAAGAGAAACCCAAAAAATGTATGTGATCGAAGGCCAAAACATCTACAAACATCACTTCTGGCCAGTATCTGATCCCACTTACCCCGTCTCTCTGGTCTTTCTGTAAGCCTCGAGGAGAGTCCGTCTCCATGCTGTCCTCGTCCTCCACTGTGTCTGTCATCTGGCTCATGTGGCGAGTGTTGTCAATGAGCGCCAAAGCCTCATCTTTCACCGTCTCACACACAGATAGCAACAGCTGGGGCAGTTGGGAAATATCTCCACCTAGTTAACAATGGCATAAACAACAAAACTGACTTCCTGACAACTGCAACATTTTACTCAGACAGACAAACGTTGTCACATACACACTTCTTACCGTTGAGTCCTTGAATCTGCAGCACAGAAATGAGTGCAGAGAAGATTTTGGCTTTGGTCCTCTCCATCATCTGCTGGTCAGCTTGCAGGACGCTCTCCAGCATCAGGGACAGTGGAGACAGGATGTCAGGAGCTGCTGCTACCACGCTGGAGACAGAAAGAGGACAGTAACAGAGTTTAATAACAATGAAGAGTTTAAACAGCATGCACTGTCAGTTGTTCCTCTGTCAAATAGATGAGTGCACACCTTTTCCACTGTTTGAGGAGGATGAGTAGAAGAGTGGCCATCATGGATCCAAGGCGAAGACAAGGCACAGACATGGGAGTGGTCAACTGATAAAAACAGAAGACAGAAAGTGAGAGAACAATTAAAGGCAAGGGATTTTACAACAAAAAGAAACAGAAATAAGATGCAATTAATTACAGGAATATATTTGATACTATCAAGACTTACAGTCGCTTTAGTCCCATCCAGGACGTCCATGAAGAGCTTCAGCTTGGTCGAGTCTTCTGTTAGCTGCATCACTTCAGACTGAAAAACACAAAATATACCCTCCATCATCATGTTTTTCTGAGGTGACTCTGGAGATCATCTTTAGCAAGAAAACATTAGTGAATTTCACCAATTAATCTGGGAATGTGCATATTTGTTTTGTACCAAGAGTCAGATGAAAGGATTTACACCGCCGTCACATCATCGTTGCAGCTTTAAGGTTAACTTAGTACTAACACTGAAAAATGGGGAAACTAGCTTAGCCCTTCCTGAAATAAACAAAATCTGTCCACCAGCACCTCTAAACCTAAAGAAACAACACCATTAAATTTAGTCTAATCTGTTTTAATCTGTACAAAAACCAAAAAAAGAAGTACAGTCACTCCACAAAGTCACTGCTCCCAACCAAGAGATTATGTTGCAAATAACCTCCATATAACCAAAACTTGTCTTTACACTTCAATATTTGTATGGATTAAACAAACAAAATATGTATTGTAAACGTTAAAGGTACTGCTGGTTGTTCTCTGGACAGGTTGAGGCTAGCCGTCTTCCTCGTTTCAGATATTAATGCTAAGCTAATCTAAGCTAAGCTAACAAGCTGCTGCCTCCAAACTGATAGTCAAAAATAATGGTAATGTGAATTCATTTAACTCTCAGCAAGAAAGTGGAGAAGCCCATCACCCAAAATGCTAAAACTGTTCCTTTAAGACAGGCTGTCATTCTAGGCATGTTAGGGTTTTTACTGGAACATACATGAGTAGTGGAAAGAATCATCAACATCCGCCAAGCAGAGATCAACATCTGGGTCTCTGGGAAGTAACAGATGCCTTCCTCCTCCATCTCTGCCACGTGGCACACCAGAGATTTGACATACTGGGACCAGTATTCATAGCGTCGGGCATTGGAGAACTTCTGAAGCCCGTCCTTCAGAGATTGCTCCAAGGAACCGCTGCAAGAACACACGCGTAATTAAAATCAATTACATGAGATCTGAGTGATCATTTGAACATGAATATAACAAATACAGGAACACCTCTGTTATGGTA
This sequence comes from Acanthochromis polyacanthus, assembly GCF_021347895.1. Lineage (NCBI taxonomy): Eukaryota > Metazoa > Chordata > Actinopteri > Pomacentridae > Acanthochromis > Acanthochromis polyacanthus. The sequence goes on from NC_067130.1 coordinate 13,710,186, forward strand.
TGGAGACTAAAATTACCTGACAACATAGTAGATCTCCAGGGCGATGATTTTCATGACAAAAGCACAGGTTTCCAAAACGCAAGGCTGAGAACAAATTGCAGTTGTTTAGTTGATACATCCATTGACATCCAGTTAGTGAACTAATCAGTAACGCAGAGCAAAAAAAAGCAAAAATACCTCTGTGGTGTCTGAAGGAGGGGTGAGGGTTCCAAAAAGAGGCGTTGTCAAATTCTCCCAAAACTTGTCTCTAAAAAAGCAGCATTACAGCACTTCAGCGTCACACTCCAATTATTTTTTTAAATTGTCCACCTGTATTTTTTGTTTGAGAAAATAAGCTTACTTGGTGCGTAAGACAGAGATGGCGCTGTCTCTGCGATCCTGCCAGAGGGCGAGGAGGAAGGCCAGGGCTGCTCGGTGCAGCAGCGGAGGACACCAATACTTCCCCTGCTGTTTGGAGTCAATCAGGTCCAACACCACATGAAGACAGCTCCACTCTCCCAGAAGAAACTCCTACAAAAAACACAAGAAAAATATTTTGAAAATAAAGGCAGCATTAGTAAATGTAAAAACAAACACAGTTCTTGCATTTCATACCTTTGACCCCTCATTTCCATCTTTAACTTCCAGGTTCAGAAAGAGTTCAATGAGGCCAGGCTGCGTTTCCACAGCAACGGTAAGGAACTCAAGGATCATGACCTTGATCCTCATGTCTTCTGTCTTGCTCTGCAACCGAGTGAGAAACGCATCCCGGATGGCTGCTGCATCGCTACCAAGGCAAGCGTAGACGGACATTGGCGCCACCTAGAGACAACAAGAGCAACATTTAGTGCTGTTCAAAAACCCATCAAGTTTTTAGAATGTCTACACTGCATTTGTACAATGGACGTGTTACCGTGGCGAGTCTTTTGAGCAGCTGGATTGCGAGACGAGGGAGAGCTGGATCATGTTTATGGTAAATATATTTGGCCAGGACGACTATGAGGTTGTTGCCGTGACCACCGTGTTGAGTCAGCGCCTGCTCCAGAGGGGACACAGCATCAGATGGCGGCTTCAATCGGATGACGTTGTTTGTGACAGAAAAGGCCAGTTTTACTGTCTGGATCAGGATCTGACCGGGACCCTCAGAGCCACAGCTGTACAGAAAGCACAAGAAAATGTAACTCCTGGATTTACCAAACATGACAACAGAATTAGTGAAAGTCAAAAAGATGGAAGATTAGAGACTAATTATGAGGGAAACACATCTGAATGTTCACCTGCTGGGCTGTGCAGCCAAGACCACATCTATGGTGTCCACTCCAACTCCCATGATATTGACGACTGCCTGTCCAGCTTCTGTGTTTGCCAGGCTGTAGATGCACAGAGACTGCAGGGTGGGAGTGCTGCATCCAGGAAGAAAAGGAGAACATCAGGAGCTTTATAAGTAAACAGTCAAATATCCGTTAAGGACAATTTATGTTTTCCAGTAGACACAGTTCCATTCAAACTACAATATATATGCATTCTAAAGAGTACACTTCAGGCTGCTTCAGAGATGCTGCAATGCTCCTCATGTAAAAGACAGCAAGAAAAAGTTGAGGGAACCTAAAACGTGATCTCTGGAGAATTTGGTACTTCCCACTGTGCTTAGGAACCGTGGATGAAAAGCATGTAGAAGCCAAAGCACCTCCAAAGGTGGGCAATGACTACTTCAATCACAATTCTTTTAATGATGGATCATAAATGTTTGGATAACTGCAAATCTCCTCACACATCCTAAAAACAAGTCTGCGTTTTGAGCACTATTTGCTTTCGTGTTATATTCAGTCATCACACCTCCAGCGCATAGCTTCAATGGACATGCACAGACAGTCAGATTTCGATGGGCAGTATTTATATCTAATTGACATGCAGGCACACAATGAATGAATTGACCTTAAATTTTAACCATTATAGTTAACTGTCTAGCAATTTTACAATTGTTTGGTCAAAAAATCATCAGAAAACTACACAAAGAACTGACACAATCATATCTCTTGTTCAGTATGACAAGAGTAAAAAACATTTTTACTTAATCATGGAGAATAAAGCAAATCCTCACATTTGAGACATTTGAACCATCAAATGTGATGTTTAGGGAAACTAACTGATGCATGTTAATTTTTTGATGAAGTAATTGATTAACAGACGTACCATTTCAGCTCAAGAATAAATACTTTGAAATAATATTCTTTTAATATCACTGAGTAATCGCTTGTTTGTAGGATGTAAAAGTGTCCCTGTGTGCAGTTAAACAGGCCAGAGAGTTTAGACACTTGAATCCCCACAGATTTATCCTTACCTCCCCTGGTCTTCTCCCTCTGGGCTCAGATTGAGAATAGCATGGATCAGCTCCAAAATAAGACAACCTGCAGCAACACGCAGAAGTCCATTTTTACTCAGTTTTACCTTTTACTTATTTTCCAGTAAAAAAGAAACAGAGAAAGTGCCTTTACCTATCCTCTCTCTGACTCCATATGTGTTGTAGCGCCACTTATGGTATGTTGGCAGCATTTCCTTTAACACCAGCAGCACACAGGGGATCAGACCTTTGTTCTGAGTGCTGCCAAGCTGACCCTGAAATAATATCATATCATATAAATATCATAATACACATAATAGCAGGAGCATTTCATCTAAAAACTGTCATTACCTTAACCAGGGTTGTAATGAGACGAAGGAAAGCGATGGTCACAGCATATTCCCCCCTGGGCTGCTCGATCTGGACCAGCAGGTTGCCATAGTTACCTGCCTTCATCCCCTCCGCACTAGGAAATAAAAAACTGTTTTGTTCTACACTTTTTATTTCCCACAAAAGTAAAACTTTGATAACGGCCAGAAAAATTAAGCCTTTGGAAGCACACAGTTTGGGCTTTTTAGTTTACCTCACACACTGAGCCATGCTGGTCAAAGGGTTGGAGGCAAAGGGGAGGAAACCAGTGTGGTGCAGACTGGACCACACCTGGAGGTAAAAAAGAAGATATATGAACTGGCTGAGGAGGTGTCAAGAACACTGAACACTCTCGTGTTGTCCTGTAGGTCAAAATTGGCACGGTTTTAAGTTTGAAAATGTGGAAAATATATATATATTTTCACAGTAAAATTTCTGATGTCCACATTTCAACATTTCTGGGAAATCTCTGAACATTTTTTGTGTAAAAAAATAAGTCTTAAAAATGTTTATTAAGAACATTCACACAAAAAAATCAACCAAAATCCAGAGAATTCCGTTGGATTTTGGTTGATTTTTTGTGAATGTTCTTAAAGAAAATATTAGAAGTTTTACTGATATATATGTAATCACTAGATATTTTTAGGATTTTTTTGGGAATATTTTTACTTATTTTTTGAAAATATTTACAAGAATTTTCTTGCCAAATGTGGGGGATTTTTTAAAAATAAAACTTTTAAGGGAAAATTTTAAGGAATTATTGGAATTTTCTTCCTGAGTTTTTGCAAATTTTCAGAAATTGTGGGATTTTTTTTGCTGAATTTTTGGATTCTTTTCAGACAAGGAAACAAAATGTTTTTGGTGTCCCTAAATGAAGACAACAGGAGGGGTAATCGATTCATTTTACTGTCTGTTCACACTGGAAGTATCCAGTTTACCCACCTTCCCCGGCATCCTTGCAGCCAGTACAGAGAGGCAGTTCACACAGGAGGCAATCACGTCTACTGGAGGGTTGATGACTGACGTTAACCTGACACAAAAGACAAATCAATTCTTCTATCTCTAATCAAAACTGTTGCAAATTGAAAATCTTTAATAACTAATAGACTTTGGAGTCTCTGTAAAGTTAACGTACCTCTGCAGCAACATGTAGATGCGTGAAGTTAGAGGTAACAGACAATCCGACACAGTCCAGTCTGTGCTTATGATCTTATGGACCAGATCCAGGATGGGCTTCACACGTGCACAGTGAGCGATGACATCTAGCGGAAGGAACGTCACATGAAGAAAGACAAATTAATCCTTTTGGAAAAGTCAGTGATCAATAATCAACCGACACAATAAAATGTTACTTTTTATATGTCTGATTATATTTTATACTATTCTTCATTTTTGTCAACAAATCCACTGAAAGGGGAAAAAAAACAAGGTGGAACTGACCCAACTGATAAATACTGTCCTTGATTTGAAAGCCTGGAAAAATGTATTTACTTCACTTACTACCTAAGGATTCCATTGTTGTGAAAAGATTCTTTAAAAACATATCACTAAGCCATGTTGTTGCTTCTTCATCACAATGGCATTATACTTTATTTTGAGTCTATCCCATATCTGCTGCCATAAATACTCACTAAAGTAGACTTTATCTTAACACATCACATCCACTGATGCAGAGTCCCCAACAAATACATAATGTTCAACTGCTTCAGTAAAGTTTATTAAAGGCTACAATTCCCAGCTGTTAAAGGACATTTTAATCCCAAAAAAAGTCTATAACTGTGAAACTACTTTTTCTATGAGACCTTTGAAACCACAAAACAAATAAAAATATATAAAGAGTGTTACTAGATTTTCCATGTGATACTATACAAATGACCAGTTGTGTACCTGCGGTTGAAACCACGTGGAGCAGCATCTCCACCTCACAGGTGAAGAGAGTCCAGGAGCTGTAGGAGTAGTCCCAGCGCACCACGTAGCCCTGCTCGCCTCCGATCATCACCTGACCCAGCACACCCTGAGGCATCCACAGGTTAGTCTGCCCTGCGCCTGTTGATAAAGATGAAATGTGAGATTTTATGCACGTCACATAGGACAAAAAAATAGAAGAATATGCAACGAAAGTTCACCAGGCCTTCAGAAAATGTTTGTTACATTAAATTGTCTACCTTTATTCGGCTCTCAACAACAATGAACTAACCGAGAGGGTAGAGAAGTTTTGGAGTTTGTCTCCTCCACAGCGTCTCGTCATCCTTGGAGATGATGTCATTGGGCTTGTGTTTGTAAACTTGTGTGTAGAAGGACATCTTATCCAAGAAGTTGTAGACCTGTCATACAGAAATAAGACCATTTACAAAAGGAAAAGTTGAATGTGCACACATTTGTGTGTAACACTGACCTTTTTGACCGTCGACTTGTTTGACAGAAGTGCAGTTAGGAGCTGCAGCAGAGGTCCAATCTTATGAGGGAACATCCCAACTGCACTGTCCAGGATCATTCCCAGTCCCATGTTTGGCTTCTGAAATAAAAATGTGTCAAACAACAAAGATTATCAACAGTTTTATTCCATCTTCCCTTTTAAGAACCATCTATTTTGTCTTTTTTCTCACCATTTCCCAAAAGACTTCAGCCAGACTGGGAGCAGAGAGGACCTCACAGGCAGCATCAATTAGGTGGGAGCACTGCGTCGCCACTCCATCAGACTGTAACATCCAACACAACAGGAAAAAGTTACCATCACAGCTCATGCATATGGATGTGAAGACATAAAAATGCAAAATCGAGGTGCGTACCTGCAGGCTTTCTTCTTCAAAAGAAGTGATCACAAATGAGAGGAGGCCGTAGACACACATTTTTGCTGTGCTTGCTGTACACTGGAGAGATAACGAGACGAAAAGACCTAAAAATTATTGCAGTGTAACAAGAACAATTACTAATCTGAGAGCAGATAGTTGTACTTTCTTGTATATACACTTTTAATTTTTGAATCTCATGGAAAAAAGTTTGATTGTGAAACCTGTTCATAGAAGAGGTCAAATTAAGACCATTTTTAAATTATTTATGATCTCGCCAAGAACTACCTAAAACTCTGCATAATAATACATGGCTTCAGTGCCATGTTTCCTCTTCAAAGCTTGGCTACGCTGCAGATATAAACCACAATTTGAAGGGCATGATTACTGAAACCTGAAAGTTTGATTTAATTACAGTCCTGACTATAAAATTGATGCAGAGTACAATACATAACCCGTCTGGCAGAAGGTTTTCATTCTAACCATCTCATTAGAGGCTGATTCGGGTCTGAGGCCAGAGGTTATTACATTTTACTACCTGTTTGAGAAAATCAGAAGCACCAGGATTCCACTTTACTACTATTGCTGCTCTGTGGCCTTTGATTAGTGGGGGTTATGACCCTGTAAAAGTGTGCTACTTCCTTGAGCTAATGTGTTCTGAGGTGTGCAGCAGCAGGATATAATTCAAGCAATTTTAGGTAATGAAGGCAGAGCTGTCCAAAACTGAAATGTTTAAAACAGACTATTTCCCTCTAACTCAAAAGTGACCTTTTTTTGCCTTTAATTCCTAACATCTTTGCATTGAATCAGACCCAAGTGTGCATCTTACATTATTCCCCGAGGCTCCAAGACCTTTCAGCATGGTTGACAGGTACTTGAACACCTCCAGCTGCAGGGCGGTGTTGCCTATCCTTCTGATTACGGGGCTGGACTCGTCTGGTCTCAGAGTGTGTCTCAGCAGGACCCAGGCCAACAGCACTGGACCATGATGAGGGATGTCACCAAATGTCAGTAGCAGGTGATCCATCTCCTGAAAAAGACAGCGAAAACCGGTTCAGAGCTTAAACTAATTCTCTCAATGTTTAATTTGTGTAAAGAAATGCCAGACTCCAGAATTGTGGAGTTCTTCCAGAAAAAATAGGTTTGTACTCAAATCTGCAGCACTAGACAGTTTTAGCATGATATATTTAGCATGATAACTGTTTTCAGACTGCACACACTGTGTGGAAGATTAGCATTAATATTGCAAACGTCTCTTTTACTGAGAGATGCAAATCAAACCTTAATGACATCAGGAGCACTAGAGAACTGGTGCTGTTCTGTGCAATCCTCCAGAGCACACTTGTGCAGGAAGTCGATGTCCATTCCTTCAACCAGAATGAGAGAGCTCAAGTATCTGCAGGCCAAAGAAAACATACAATTCATTACATACCACAGACGAAATGACAAATTGTTAAATATTCTTGATATATCCATATATACATGCAAATAAATGCTTATTGCAGATGAATCGTATCAGTGTATATATCTGCCAACAACACACAGAAATGGTAGTGACATTAAACAGTTGGCTCACAAGCCAGTATATATCTTGGTCACACAATACAGAATTATTCTTCAGGGATGTTGAGATGAAGTGCAATATATAAGGACATTGGAATTTCAATCGTTATAACATCGTGTGTTGTGTCCAATGTGACTGATGACTGCTTGACTTCCTGACCATTTGGTTAGTATTTACCAAAAGTATGTTGCATCTGCTCAGTTTGCTGTGTATTTAAGTGCATTTTTAGTTTTCAAACAAAGTCAAACAACATGAACACATTCAGTTCATTAAAAAAAGCATATATTGTACTTTGGGGTTAATATTTTCCTTTCTAGCTTTGTAAATACCTGTATATATTGTGTTATATTTATTTTATTACTACTATTTTTTCTCTTCTTCTTTCTATACTTATTATTTATTATTCTCTTTCCTTATTTATAGGGTGACACCAACAGCTGAAACCAAATTCCTTGAATGTTGTCTACATACTTGGCCATTACAGCTGATTCTGATTCTGATATGAATGATACACAAACACAAACAAAAAGTGCACTCACCCGATCCGGTCGACCAGCGCATCCATGCTCTTGTCTACAAGGTGTCTGTTGGTCTGCCGCAAACCGAAGCCTTGTTCTTTGAACATTTTGGTGAAACTCAACAGGTCAGACGGGCTCATCTCAAAATAAGCATAATACAGAAAGATGATCTCCAGCAGCAGAGACTGTTCTCGCAGACACTGTAGGAACCATCGAGACACCTGTCTCTCCGTCTAAAAAACAACAATGAAAATAAAAAGCATGCAGTTATGACACTGAAGTCAAACAATAAAAATGTGATTAAAATTAAGGGTAGTAGACAGTATATTAACCAAATATGAAACAAGCTTATGTTATCACCATGAGGTTTCCGTGGGTTTCCCATGTTGGTGCTTCTGCCTTGAAGAGATTTTCAAACTGCGACTGGTATTTGCTCACCAGGTCCTTCTCCAGCTTATTCACACAATTACTGTACTCAGCCTAAACAAACAACAAACACACCTGAGGTTACATTACAGAAGCAACAACAAATTAAATATTCCTAGTGAGAAACACTTGGTTAGTATTAAAGCTGTGTTTATCAGTTATCTGATGTAATACAAGTGCAGCTGCTTCTCACTCTGTAGGGATGCCGCTCATCCTGAAAGTATGTCAGCAGGAGGAGGACGCATCTGAGCAGACACATGCGCTCCTCATAGTAATAGTCGGCGATCTGTGAAAACACAAAACAAGCATTCACACTTACTGGATTACATATGGAAGGTGTAACTGTCATGCTGGATCAGTAATCAGTAAACGTAAAGGACATATCAATACTGACCTTTAGCAGTAGAGCCTGGCTTTGGCGCTCATCCTTGAGAACAACCTGTATAGAAGACTCTGTTATCCAATGTATGAATTTATCGTTTCACACTCTTTGCAATTTTGTTCCTCAAAAATATCAATGACCTTAACTGCATTACAGTATTAAATCCTATTCACAAAACAGGTTTTCATTGAAAACTGTGTCAAAAATGCTGCCCAAGATTGCAAATAAAAAAGGTAACAATATGAGGGCTGACAGAGACCTTTAAAGAATCACGAGTGCCTCTGTAGTCCTCTTGTAGGTAGCACTGTAAAAGCTGCACACTCTGCTGCTCATCAAGGTTCTGTAATATTATCAAAACAACAATTCAGAATTAAACCATCATGACATGCACCATCACCAACGGAAGACAACAAATGACATATGTTTCAGAAAAAAGTTTTATTTCTTACCAAAAGTTTACTGATCCTCAGACCAAAGTCCTTCAGCGGTTGTGCAACATCTTTGTTCTCCTTCACTTTCCCAGCAGAGGATGAGCTATAACAGGTAATGCTGACAGTTATGTTTTCAGTTATGAATAAAAGTGTATATAATATAAAAAACAAAAACTGTAACTCTACCTGGGTGGTTTGTAGTAACTGAGACCTTGATGCAGTCTGTCCCAATTATTGTCAAGTTCTGCATCTATCTGAGCCTGTGGTCATCAAGCATTAAAGAACATTTGTTTTTCTTACAAAAGTGTCAATGGCTTCAGAAGTATTACAAAATGAACCACAGATTCATTTGCTTGTGGAACAACAGTCCCGCATACTTCTACATTTACAGAGCAGAACAACAAGCAGCAAGAGGACATACCGGCTCTCTCAGTGCAGACCTCCCCAGCAGTATGGTCCATAATTCTCGACAGCTTCTAAGAGAAGAATGGGTATATTTTAGCAAAGTGATAATGGGCATTAACGTGTGTATATTGTGCTGTATTAATACACAGCAGTATACATAAGAAAATAACAGTTCATTGTGTGTTAAAGCACAATTTTCTCTAATAAACAGATTAGAGGTTGCCAGTGTGCTGACATACATTTGGAAAATATGAACCAGTTGACTGTTAGAGATTTTCTCTGCCATATTTATTGCAGAAACCTTTTTGTAAAGATCTCTGATAGAGTATCTTCATGTAGCAAGTTGAACCAAAAAGAAATAACTACAGTTTCTGTTAATTCATGTTCAATTCACGCACGTTCAAAATCAGCGGTGTACAAAAGGCAACATAACATCAGTGAGATAAAGATAAACAGAAGACGAAGCAAAAATGTCAATATCAGTCTAGGAAATTATTTTCATATATATAAATATATATTTATATAGCACATTTAAAGCGACAACCATTGAACTGAAGTGCTTTGCAGAGAAATAAAATTGCCATTACAACTTTATAGTAGTTTGATATTAAGGTTAAGACCTTACCATTATTTATTATGTACATTTACCTGAGCAGGTAAACTATTGCAGTTTAGTCCCCATAATATGATATAATATGAAAAATATATATTCGTACATATGGTATTTATGAACGCATGTCAATCTTGTGACCTTACGTTACTAATATAATTCGTGTTTTCTAAAGTAAGTTTATGTACCATCTCTCAACAGTTCAGGGGTTGTCTAATGTTGCTGCACATGTTGACTTGGGTTGTTGCGTTTGTCACTGAAAGTTTAAGACTTAATGAATTGAGTACATACAGATACATGTGTTGAAACTCATTACTGATTTCGTTGCACTTTGTAACGTGCAGATTCTGTCATGTACAGATTCATTAACCCCTCTCTTCACTGTTACACCTCCTTGTTGGTGCAAATGAAATGACTGACAAATGAGCTAATGTGATTAATAACAAACTGAAGGCAGCGTTAGTTTCAGCTTTTAGGTCAAACAGCGCAAATGTAGGAGATATTTCTCATACAGATGATTTTAGCTAACTTAGCAATTGTCCTGTCCATGTCCAAACAGTAGCGTTAGCTTTTCCATAATTACCAACGAACCACGCAGTGACGAGTCACTGCCGTTTATGGAGCTAACTGAGAAGCACTTTATCTCGACATAAACAAAGTGTTTTTAATTTAATACCCAGATGTATTAGACTAACTATCCCTAAAGAGTTCGCCTAAGTGTCGTGCTGTTGTTGACATGCGGCTGGCACACCGCGCTGCTGAAAAGCCATTCAAATGTTTAGCTGTTAGCACTTGCTAAGCTAAGCTAGCGTGGTGCTAACAGAGTAAAAGACAAGTCGCCAAATGTAACTGTGAATGTTCCCAACACCTAACAAACATGTATGTTGCGTAGAACTGGTCGCTCGCTGAGAAATACTTCAGAAGTGACTAAAACACTGTAGACATTAAATAAAGTTAGTTGCAATGTTTCTACCTGACGCTCATCTCCGATTCCGCCATCTTCGCTTCTCTCATATGATTGGCTGTTGTGATGGCTCGTCATCGCAGTCGTAGGCAGCTTCTTCTTCGTTGATACCGTGGTGTTCTTCGTCCAGCGCCATCTTCTGGTGTGAGATATCATATCGTCCTCGAAAAACTGAGATGCAATTTTAAGCAAAATTTTAATTACGCCACCTATGTTTTTTCTTCCGCTCTTATAATCCATATCATTTATTTATAGTTCGAAGTGGGTTTTACTTATTTCGAGACTGTCTTTTCCTCCATGCATTATGTGCACTATTGCATGTTATTAACTTTGTGTTCTGTCTCCTTCAACCTTTGCAGGTATTTCTATCCCTTTATCTGGACAGTTCTGATCTATAGCCACTTGTGTGGTCAGTCTAGTGTTTGTTGTTCAATTTTAAATGACGTTTTTCCCTCCACTGTCACCAACATGCTGCTTATCAGGAACCTTTGGATTTGTTGGGTTTTGAATGTATATTTTTTGTAGGGTCGTAACCATAATTTCTCAGTTAGACAGGTAATTTGTCATAGAATATAATATTGCAGGTTACCAATTTTAACATTTAAGTTAGTCAGGTTTTCTTTTAGTATTTATAATAATATAAATTCTTAACTTTAATATTTAACCTAGTCAGATAAAATTGTTTTTTATACCTCCAATATTTAACAACTCAGGTTTATTTACGTGATAAATAATACTTTAGGGCCTTAACCTTAATATTTACTATGGTTGGCTAAATCTACATAATAAACAGTATTGTAGAGACTCAACATATATATTCAATTACATTAGGCAAATTTTGCATAATATTATAGGACCTTAACTGGAGTATTTACCTTATTATGATAAATTAAAATAATGCATAATACTGTAGGGTCTTAACCATTTAATTCACTCAGGGAAAACTTCTTAATAATATTGTTGGGTCTTTACGGTATCATTTAACTTATCTGGGTAAATTTAAATATTTTTAAGGGTATTTTTGTAGGGTCTTAACCATAACATTTAATTTAGTTGGGGTGGTTGGATGGAATTAAGATGACTGTAACGTCTCAATATTAATATTTAATTTAGTTGGGTAAATCTGTGCTTTATATAATTTTGTGTAATATGTTAGGCTCTTAACCATAATATTTAATTTATTTAGGGAAAATTTCGTAATTAATAATATTATTGGGTCTTTGCAGTATTATTTAACTTCGGTAAATTTAAATAATAAATATTTCTGTAGGGTCTTAGCCTTAATAGTTAATTTACTCAGGTGATATGTATTTTATACTATATGTTTTATAATATTGTAGGATTCTAACTACTAATACTCAAATAACTCAAATAACAAATAACACTTTAGGACCTCAACCATAGCATTTAACTTGGTCAGGTAAATTTTGCATTAATATTAATAATATTTTAGTTATTTAATTTAACTTCATGTTAATTGTGGCTGACTTCTTGGTATGCTGATTTTGCGTCGTGTTACAAAGACGTAATAAAGACGCAAGTAATAATAATAATAATAATAATAATAATAATAATAATAATAATATACGTTAGACAATTTTCACTTGTTTCATAATAACAGAAGCATTAAATTAATAATTGAACAAACAGTGAAGAAACTCGCCTTTAAGAGTTATTTTTACGAGTGTACCACGTGACCCGGCTGTCAAACATGGCCCCTTCCTACTGGGTGTGAGAGGAGCGACAGCTGACAAAGGAAAGAACTGTGTCCAGAAGGAACGGCAGCGATTCAAACTTCAGCACAGCTTCGTCCAGACAACTCTGCACCTATGTGGTACGTCCTCGTATGTTCGTCAGCTCTCGTTTTATTTCCTCACCGCCAGCTGCTGGAGCTCAGTGTGCTAACTCTGCTCACTCAGCTGCATTTCGCTGTTAGCTTGATGTTGTCCGAGGTTGCAGCATCCTCGCCTCACTTCAGTGAGGGTTAGCTGTCCACGTCGTTCTGTATCAGCGTTAATGTCTGCATGCCAGAAATGACTCGAGTTGTTTTTTTCCGGTCTTTTCATTGATTCGAGTGTTAAAGTCAACCTCTAGAGTAGATCCAGGCCACTGGGTGCTCAGTCTACCCTCCAACCCACACAAGAACAAAAGGTTGCAGCTGATGTGGAAAGAACTTGGGCTTCTCCTTCTCTTCATACACGTGTTCGGATAGTTGTGTGAATTTCACACTGGCTGGGTGAATGTTCACTGTGGCCATAGTTCAGTGTAGGAGACAGATAAAGCAGAACCAAGGTTCAGAGTTAGAAGAGCAAAAATGACTCAGCCTCTAATACTGTGCTAGATTCAGCAATGCCTGGAAATTATTGGTAGGGCTGTAAGGTATTTGGGGGAACAGACAAACTGAACTGGTGTTTTCTACTTATTTGTAAGTTGTATTAGTTCATATTTTGTACTGTTTATATTTCTGACCTTGAATGGGAGCAGCTGTAACATAAGCAATTTCCCCTCTGGGATCAATATAGTATTTATGATTATGATTCTGATGATTTGAATAACTTTATTTGGGAAGAATTAATCATTCTGGATTGACTGCTGTGATTTTGTAGAGGAGAGTATCTGCATCAAAAGACAAAATCATTGATAAAGAGCAGTTTTTAATGAAAAACAAAACAAGTTGCGAGAACATGTGGTAAAATTGATAACTGTCAAAGGCATTTAAAATAGTGTTTAGTTTTTTGCTTTCAATGGTATTCAGATCTGGCGTTGCACTCATCATTCAGAGTGTTGTGATGCTGATTTAAACAGTCAAACAAATGAGCTGTGTTGTCCCAGTTGAGGAGTGCCGATGACTGAGTACCTATTTTTGGTCGTCATTCTCTGTCTAGCTGTTGTGTTTCTTTACACAACCAAATCTTCCTTTTCAGTGTTTCTCTCTTGTTCCTTGCTCATTTTGCTGCACACATGTGAAGTCTGCATATCAATAAACTCTGTGTCTTTTAAGTTTTAAAAAACTCAGTGTATCCAAGAACCTTTAAAAAAAAAGATTTAATTATGCTCCATCAGAAAGACTTCTCATGCAGGTTAGTCATCACAAATGAGAACCGTGTGAGGAAAAAGCTTGTACCTCGGAATATACACACATTGGCCACTTTATTAGGTACACCTTTCTAGTAAAAGGTTGGATCCCCTTTTGCCTTCCGAACCAATTCTTTGTGGCATACTTTCAACAAGATGTTGGAAACATTCCTCAGAGATTTAGGTCCATATTGACATGATCATATCACGTAGTTGCTGCAGATTTGTCGGCTGCACATCCACGATGCCAATATCTCGTTCCACCACATCCCAAAGATTCTTTTGAATTGAGATCTGGTGACTCTGGAGGCCTGTGGAGTACAGCGAAGTCATTGTCTAGTTCAAGAAACCAGTTTGAGATGATTTGAGCTTTCTGACATGGAGCATTATCCTGCTGGAAGAAGCCATCAGAAGATGGTACACTGTGGTCATAAAGGGATGGATATGGTCAGCAACAATACTCAATTAGGCTTTTAAATGATGCTCAGTTGGTACTAAGAGGCCCAAAGTGTGCCAAGAAAATATCCCCCACACCATTATACCGCCACCACCAGCCTGAACTGTTGATACAAGGATGAGCACAGGATGGATCCATGCTTTCATGTTGTTTAAACCACATTCTGACCATCTGAATGTCTCAGTTGAAATGAAGACTCATCAGACCAGGCAATGTTTTTCCAGTCTTCTTTTGTCCAGTTTTGGTGAGCCTGTGTAAACTGTAGCCTCAGATTCCTGTTCTTAGCTGACAGGAGTGGCACCCGTTGTCGTCTTCTGCTGCTGTAGCCCATCTTCTTCATGGTTGTCGTCCTTCAGAGATGGTATTCTGCATTCCTTGGTTGTAACCAGTGGTTATTTGAGTTACTGTTGCCTTTCGATCATCTTGCCCATTCCCCTCTGACCTCTCACATCAAAAAGGCATTTTCATCCACACAACCGCTGCTCACTGGATGTTCTCTTTTTCAGACAATTCTCTGTAATCCCTAGAGATGGTTGTGTGTGAAAATCTCAGTAGATCAGCAGTTTGTGAAATACTCGGACCAGCCTGCCTCTCACCAACAACCACATTCAAAGTCACTTAAATCCCCTTTCTTCCCCATTCTGATGCTCAGTTTGAAGTTGTCTTGACCATGTCTAAATGCCTACATGCACTGAGTTGCAGCCATGTGATTGGCTGATTAATTATTTGTGTTACTCAATTGAACATGTGTACCTAATAAAGTGGCTGGTGAGTGTATAAGCACATAGCGATGGACTGTGCATCCATAATTGTTATTTGTTGTTCTGCTTCATGCTGAATTGTGTGTTTCTTCATGAATGGTAACGTGACTTTCCCCTTTTTTTTCTAGACATCCACAGCAAGGGAAAATTACCTGCCAAATGATGAAGTGTGCCAGAGAGAGGAACTGACAGAAGAAGGCCTTCATTGTTACAGACCATCTGTTCAGATCCAGCCTCCTCCTCCCTCCCTGTGAGTCCCATCCTGCAGCCATGCTCGTCAACCCAGTGTACGTGGAGTCCACTGTAGTTCTGGCCGTGGTGCTGTGCGTCCACATGGCGGTGTGGAACCAGCACTCCTGGTGCAGCATCGCCCTCGTCATTCAGGCTTTCTACGTGCAGCACAAATGGGACCGTCTGCTCAGGTCAGGAGGCGCCGTGTTCCAGTTTCGCCCGGCAGCAAACAGCGGCATCGTTCCAGCCTCCATGGTGATGCCTTTATTGGGCCTGGCGCTGAGAGAAAAGTGCTCCGCCTCAGGGAATGTCTACTTCGAGCGCTTCTCCATGGTGGTCACCATCACAGGCATGATGCTGGCTCTGTTTCTCTCCCTGATTGCACTGGGAATCACAAGACCCGTCCCCACCAACACCTGTGTGATCGCAGGAATGGCCGGCAGTGCGATTCTCTACACGACGAAGCAGACGCTGACCGTGTCTGAGGTCATCGAGGTCTTAGAGGTCCTGTTGATCTTCGTCTATCTCTGCCTGATTGTGCTTTACTTGCTGCCACGCTGCTTCACGCCTGGAGAGGCGCTTCTGATCGTCGGAGGAATCAGTTTCATCGTGAACCAGCTCATCAAGCGCTCCCTGAACCTGGCAGAGGTAAAAGGTGATCCAGTCAACTATTTCCTGCCGGTGATCGTGGTGGGTTCCCTGTTGCTGGGTGTTTTCTTTGCGCTGCTCTTCTGCTTCATGGAGTCTGAAACTTGGGTGTCGTCACTTTTCTTTCATATGATGACAGCGGTTCTGGGTCTGGGGATCCTGATGCCGTGGCTTTCCTTGTTCATCGGCCGGCACCCCTTTATGTGGCTGTTGGACTTCGTCACATTCAATGACAGGAGACTCTGTCTGCTGGGGTACTGGGTGTTCCTGGCTGTCGTGGCCACTATTGTTGTTTTACATCAGAACTATCAGCGCCAGTCGGGCTCCAAGAAGCACCAGGCCTCAACTGTTGTCAGGAAGTACTTCCATCTGATTGTCGTGGCCACGTATGTTCCAGGGCTGATATATGACAGGCAGCTGCTCCATGTGGCCTCTGTGGGATGTTTGGCGGTTTTCTTGTTCCTGGAATACGTGCGCTACTTTAGAATCAGGCCTCTTGGTCAGCTGCTCAGACAGCTGCTCACCTTGTTCCTGGATGAGCGGGACTCGGGGCCTCTCATCCTCACCCACATTTACCTGCTGGTGGGCATGTCTCTGCCCATTTGGCTGTTCCCTGGGCCCTGTGCACCAAAGGGGATCCTCCCTGGTGCAGGTGGCCTAGTGCCCTATGCAGGTGTGCTGGCTGTGGGGGTTGGAGACACTGTGGCATCCGTGTTTGGCAGCACCATGGGGGAGATCCGCTGGCCCGGCACTAAGAAAACCATGGAGGGGACTGCAACGTCGGTGTTTGCCCAGATCATCGCCGTGGCCATGTTTCTCATCTTTGACGGGAGCATCAACCTGAACTCCACCTACTCATGGATTGTTGGCTCCATCACTCTGGTGGCCATGCTGGAAGCCTACACCTCCCAAATAGACAACCTCCTGCTCCCACTCTACCTCTTCATCCTGTTGTTGCTTTGAATGGACAGATGGCACAAACAAACAGATCCCTCCCCCCCCTGTTCTCAGTCCTTTCTGGTGGGCAAGCAGAAATGCTGAAGCTTGAAAATTGTCTAAAAATATGTAGTAGAAGTAACAGAAGTCTCTTTAGGAACACAAATGGAAGTTTTTACTGGCACAAGAGTTGACTCGTTAAAAGCCAACAGTGCAATCAGGATTGTTAATTTTGTGCGACACTAAATAAAATCTGACTTTACTCTGATGTGATGTTAGCATGAGGTTAGAGTCTGTTGTCTTCAGATCACAAGTCATCTCAGTATCAGTTGCTCTGGAATGAGGAATGAGACATTTTTAGAGTAAGGAGCTGAGAAATGCGAGTAAGAGTTGCTAAATCTTCTTTGAGCTTCGTGACAGCGCTGGTGTATGCTTTCACCGCTGACACCAACAACTCCTAAATTATGCAACAGGAGATTCAGTTTAGCAAAGTGAGAAAATGTCCTACAAACGGGTCCAGCATTCTGGACTTGTGGGCGCCACATTTTATCATCAGTGAGGATTAGTTTCCTGTTCTGCAAACAGATATATGCCTTTGTATTGCCTTTTGAAGAACATTATTTAAAGTTAACTTACTGACATCTCTTTCTTAATCAAGCCCTTCATTCTTAGATTATCATTTTGCCTCCCTGACGGCAATACGAAAGACTTACTGCTGAAAAGATTTGCCTTAAGTGTATTTTCTATCGCACATGACTTACTATTGTAGAAGCCGTAGATGAAAGCATGGCAGCCCCTCAACTCTTCTTTACAAGGGCTGATTTTTACTTAAATATGGCAGAAACTCACTATGCTCCTGCATGACACTAATGTGAAATCAAGTACTGTAATGTATATGCAGGTATCCTACGGTAAATTTTTGTTAGATAAATCGACTTTGCTTAGTATTTCAGTGGTTTGATGGGACCTCGTAGTGGTAAACTTAATATATATGTTTCCTTGTGACACTGAGCCTTCAAACCGTGCAAATTTTTGGACTCTGTAGATATGCTTCGGGCCAAACAGACAAACAAAGGCCTTTAGTTTTTAGTAATTCCCCCCCCCCCCCCCCCATCGCAAATTATTGTTTGAAATGTTTTATAGAAATATCCTCAAACGTCACCAGGTTTAATCTCATCTTCCTGAGATGACAACGGTACCGTTTAGAACCTGAACCTTGTTTTCAGCACAATTTAATTATTTAATGTTCATCTGTGGTGTTTTTTTTATGTTGTGATTACAGTTAATTAGCATGGTCCTGCTTGTATGTTGTTTTTGCCATTCTTCTTACGTTTTTAAAAAAATGTTATACTGCATGTTGAGTTGATCAGAGGAGAAAAGATGAAGCTGAAAAGCCTCCTTTTTGGAGTCCATTTGTTTAATGCTCATTTGAGGATTGAGAAGAGGGACCTGTGCGACTGGCTGACTGTACTTTGAGACAAGCGTTAAACCTTTTGCTTTCTCAGTTTGATTTTTACAGCTAATGTAAGGCGGGTTATAATCATTCGTATATGAACTTTGCTCGTTTTTAATTTGAGTTGCGTCTTAAAATGAACATACTTGAAAACAGAAATGCTTACTGTTGTCTGTAAAAATATGTAAGAACCTGCCATCTTATTTTGACACAACTTTGAAAAATATGACTAGAAGAAAGCCGAATGATGTTGAAGAGGAGATGCTGAATAAAAGTGGATCTAAATATCAGCTGTGTTGGAGGTTGTCTGTGGGAAGTTTATTTCAATGAAATCTTGATTTAAGTCTCATTAAAGAAAACACTGATTTATTCTTTGAAAATTGAAGTTTTCTGCGATAAAACCACAGTTTTGAAGGTAATTCAGGATCAGGCTATATAGTAATCCACATATAGGTCATAGGTCATAAGTTCTGCATCACATTTTCTACGGATAAACTGATCATACATTTTGGTCCCTTGGTGGAAAAGTATCCTGAGCAGCACCGAAGGCCAAAGACATCCTTCATTTAGTGTAGAGAGGTGGGAACGGGAGCTCCTCAGTGGGTTGCAACCTTTAAGGAGATATGAAAATACAACAGATGGGTTAAAATATGGAAATTTTGACATTAACAGTCTCACTTTTACTAAGTAGGGCTGAAATTTTGAATGAAATTAGCTAATTATAAAGACAGCAATTCATTATAACTGAGGTGCGGCTATTTAATCCTCGTGTCGTTCTGTGGGTCAAAATTGACCCGTTTTACAGTTTTAAAATGTGGAAAGAAATATATATACATATTTTCACAGTGAAACTTCTGATGTCCACATTTTCAACATTTTGGGGAAATCTTTGAACATTTTTTGGGTGGAAAAAATGTTAAAAATTATTCTTAAGAACATTCACCAAAAAAAAAAAAAATCAACCAAAATCCAGCAAAATTCGCTGGATTACAAGCAGAAAAGAAACATGTTTTAGCGTGTTCACATTGGTTGATTCACTTAAACCTTTCTCTGCAGCACACCAGAAAAGTTCAACTGCAAGTAGAGCAGCACATTTTAGAATAAAGCTCTCTTCACACATGGGACACATAACTGTTCTGGCTTCAACTATTTTGTGAAGTGACGATATTCTGTAGTTCAGACAAGGATCTCCTCTATGTTAATGTTCCGCACAGCTTTAATCAGACAGACCCACCACTGTGACAGAGAGAGCCATGGTATGTGTGGGATATTTGTCAAGCACATGAGACTGAACAGAACGTCGAGAGACATGATACGTAATAATGCGCTAATAGAGGAGAAACAAATCTAAATCCACTATGTAACAAATTATTTAAGTGCTTCTTTTGAACACTGACTCTGTGTGACAGCTCACCTGTCACACAGAGTCAATGTTCATACAAGAAAAGTTCACACATGAAAAGTAAACAGTGAGACCTGCTGTTCATGTTAGGGATTGTTTATAATCCTAAGAAATTAATGAAGCTACTGTTGTGCCATGTGCAGAAAAACTTGAAAATCTCTCACTTTACAGACACTCACATGGATCTTGCTGGTTTTTGGTTGCTTGCTGATTAATAAACTCAGAGGAAAGACTCCTACAGACAGCTGGGAGCAACAAATTAAGCTTCAGCTCCAGTTAAGTGTTTGTAAAAATCAGGATTACATTCATTGTTGGTGGGTCTTATTAATCTGACCTGTTCCATCTTCACTACAGTGAAGTTTGTAATAGATGTTAAATTGTCTGACAAAATGCATGAGGGAGATGTGTAATTCTGGCAACAAACTGTCTTTTATGCTCTCTGTGATGCTTTTGGTCCAATATTGGTGCGGCTATGTTGGGGGGGGAACCTTCTCCAAATGGCTTCACAGAACTTGAAGTGCATCACTTGTGTATCCATGCAGTAAAGCCACGCTGTTCAGATGTGTGACGTGTTGAAAGCCATACAGAAATGTTAGTTCTTGGATTTCTAACGGAAAAAGTGAGCTGGGTGAAGCCGACACATTCAGATGACGTCAGCTTAGAAAGAATGCATGTCTGAAAGGGGGCTTTATATTCAGCTGCATAATAATATCTAACAGCTAACATTAGCTAACATCAAGGGTCATAGCAGACAAAGGGAGGCAGGGACTTTTATTACTAACAAATTCAACTTTTCATCTGTAGGAGGAAGACCGTGCTCCTATGTGTTCGTGTCATCATGCTAGTGTCTCTGACTCTGTTGTGAAGCTTGTGAGCACAAAACTGTAGAATGATACAGAACAGGTACTTCATAAGGAGCAGATCATTTAATAAACAGGCCTTTGGCCATGTCACAATAAGAGCAGCACAGATGTAATGAAATTAAACTCTGGGACACTTAAATAGAACAGAACTTCGATAATGTTAGGAGGCAGCTGTCCTTTTATTACTGTGACAAGTCAAAATGTCTGTCATGAAGAAAGCCTATTTTGCTACTTGTGTGTGCTACCATCTCTACTGCTGATATTTGACCTTTTAAGACAATATGTAAAGAAGAAAGTTCATGGCAAACATTTATAGTGTTATTTCAGATCACTATGGATCCCTACGAAAATGTCTGCTATGAATTGTTTAAAGCACCCAAAAATGTAAAAAAAATAAATAAAATAAAATTTAGGTCAACATTTCAACCTAAAACTTGTTTTAAATATTGTTTAACGAGTGTTTTTTCCTGATGTTTAATGTTGTACAGTTTGATTTACTGCTCACATTGCTTCTGTTTTTCACAATCTAACTTTGTGTTGATGTTTTTCTTTGAACTCTAACCCAAAAAATGTGCCTGTTCAGGAACTGTGACCATCCAGAAGGAGTTTTCAAAGTGTTTTACGCAATAAAAAAAAAAAAAAAAAAAAATCCAACTACATCTACTGACTGTAGCCACTATGTTCCTATTCTGACTCTTGAACTTGTTTTATGGCACTTCCAGGTTCTTTTCTCTTGACTAGATCCTTGCTTGTGTTGTATCTACTCTCAAATGTACGTCACTTTGGATAAAAGCGTCTGCTGCTAAATTAAATTATAGAATTGTAGAATTAAGTTTTCTTAATTTCAACCCAGATTGTTAGTATTTTACATAGATAAGTTTCTAATATTTGAAATTACTGTTTTCATTTGTGTGATTTCTTGCTATTTTCAAATGTGTCTTTGGTTGGCTGTGATTGCACCTTGCAAAGTTCTGGTCAAGTCTTGCCCTTCTTTCACCTCAGACTACATCTCAGAGTTCAGAGAGTTAAACAGCAATGTCATATTCCGGGGAGTGAGACAGTTGCTGTGATTACTACAAATATCCCTCAGGGTGTATCTCAAGAATTAAAGAGAATGAAGCTGCTCAATATAACAAATTAATTCCCAGAAGTACACTAACAAGTACAGATTAATACCAGACATGTAGTATGCAAGCAGGGATTTGCTCATATGGACAAATCTGAGCTGCAAAGATTACATTTGGTGCATCTTGCAGCACATTAATAAGTGATTCTGTGCATCTTGCTTCAAGAATAGTCTCCCTTTAATATCTCTGGACATTTTATTCGTCCCTCCATGTGCTGCCTGGGCCAACCGTCTGCCAGAAACACCTGATTAGCAAATAACAGAATAAAATAAACACCACAAACCCTCCTATCTCTGATAAGCTCTCACCAGTTGTCAGGGCTCCAGCGGGTCTCCTGGGCCTCCATGATGTGGAAGGTGTAGACGTGGCGAGAGTCTTCGGAGATGTTTTCAGCGCTTCGATGCACCACTTCGCCGTGGATCAGGACAACACCACCTGAACACAGAGGGATGGATGTTACGGGTGTCATCAAACACACACATGATGTATATATATTGTGGCAACATACAACTCTTTCCAACCTGACTCTCATATCGTGACCATATGGCCAGTTCTGTATCCTTCTCTGATGAATCCGTCAAAAAGGTCGGGATTGTGCAGCAGCTGACCGACTCTCACAGGTTTATTTTTTTAATCCAGCACTAAAGCTGTTTTTATGAGCAAATGCCAAATGCTAAGCTTTTCATCTCACATTTTAGGAGCTGAGAAGCACTTTAGGAGATATATTTGTCAGCTTTCTTGCAGGGGGGCGGATGAGAAGGTTGATGCCCCTCTAATGTCCATATAGTTATTATGAACTAATAGCCAGCAGCATTAGTTTAGCTTAGCAGAAAGACTGTTTATAGTTAAGCACAAAAATGTGATTCTGTGGTTTAACATGAATGTAGTATGTGGAGGACCGTTTCATTCCTGCACTCTCAGTATGAGAGAAAATAAGAGTGTTCCATTAAATGATTGCTTGTTTAAACACTACACAATGCACATTATGCATATTATTTACATACTTTACCAATATTGCCATAAAAACTGTGTAAATCCACATCAAACCCGTGTTTCTACACACAACATTTTATAAAACATCCTCAATATTCAAATTCTTCCTTCACCAGTCATTAGCCAATGTAAATTTAACGACAAATGCAAAGTACCTTTTTTAACCGGCGTGGGGACAAACTTCTCCTCGTTATACGTCTGCTCTCTACCGATGAAGTCCGTCAGAGGAAAGGTGCCCTCCGGAGTGCGAACCATACGACGGGTAATACCACCTTGGAAGAGGAGAGGGTATATTTATCATCACATTCAGAAAACAGACACTACTATTCAAAAGTTTGGGATCACTTCATTATCGCTGAAAGAAGAGCAGTTTTTTTTTTCAATGAATTTAACATAAAATGAATCAGAAACACAGTCTAGACGTTGTCAATGTGGTAAATGACTATTCTAGCTGGAAACGGCTGATTTTTAATGGAATATCTACATAGTGGTACAGAGGAACATTTCCAGCAACCATCACTCCTGTGTGCTAATGCTACATTGTGTTAGCTAATGGTGTTAAAAGGCTAATTGATGATTAGAAAACCCTTGTGCAATTATGTTAGCACATGAATAAAAGTCTGAGTTTTCATGGAAAACCTGAAATTGCCTGTGTGACCCCAAACGTTTGAACGGTGGTGTATAAAAAAGATGACATACTGCATAAATGATACAATATGATGGAGCAGTAGAAAGTGTCTGGATGTGACATATTCGCGGTTTGCTACTTACTGTCATGTGACCCTGGGATGAACCACAGGCAGCCGTTGTTAACAGTAGCGTCTTCCAGGGCAATCCACAGCCCCATGACTCTGCCCAGCGGCTCCGTGTACAGAAATGTGGCATCTTGGTGTGGTGTCACTGAGAAACACACAAGAATCTGCTACAAATCCATAATAAAAGAAAAGACATCAATAGAAAGAGCTTCTCTTGCATGAGCGACCAATATTAATAACAGACTTTAGTTTTAAAATACAACACATGGAAAAATCTACATGCCCACATGCTCATCTTTGCCAAAAGAACACAACTAAAAAGTGGGCAGTGAGACAAGTTTATGAATCTATAACTTACCCACTTTATACCAGGTTCTACCAAAACACTACAAGGATCTTAACTAGGCTTACAGTTGTGGTCATAAGTTTACATACCCTGGCAGAATTTGTCAAATGTGCTCCATTCTTTAATGAAAACATGAATGATCAGAGCACATACAATTGCATGACAATAAATAGCTTTGTCTGAACACCAGCCCTAAATGAAAGAAAAATGTTTCCATTAACAAACATATTTGCTAAAAAAAAAAGGACAATATTTCACAAATTTGGCCAGGGTATGTAAACTTATGAGCACAACTGTATATAACTCTTGTTGAACTGAAAAAATAATAGAATAACACTGATCCTGACATTTGTTTTTAATGAAAAGTATTATTCTCAGTGCTCTCATTCATTGTTAGGATGACACTAATATAATCTCAAACTTGTCTTTATATATATATATATATATATATATATATATATATATATACACACACACAAATACAGGCGCAGCTCAAATAAAAATAATATTGGAAAAGTTCAGTTTTCTGTAATTTAAAAAATTAAAAAGCGTGACCTCATATATTCCATTTTCATTACAGGTGAAGTGAAATATTTCAAGGCTTTTTTAAAAATTTTGATAATTGTAATTTGTAGCTCATGAAAATCAGAAATCCAGCATCTCAAAATATTAGCATTGATACTGAATTTTTTGAGCTGCACCCGTAGGTGCTAGTATCTAGTTTTCATGTCTGCTTTAACTTGTCTTTTCTGTTTTGTTTTATACCAAATCTGGTTACATGCAATAAAAACAGAGAGAGGTTGTCACATTCTGTAAGCTGTTCAGAAAGCTATGATAGAAAAAGGTGTATTTGTTGTAAAAAACTGATAATAAAAAGATTCAACTGAGTTTTCTTACCTTCCCCACCAATTCCTGGTTGCTGGAAAAGATTTTAAAAAAATCTGAATCTAACTTTATATATGGTAGCATAATCTATTGATACAAGATATTTTACAGAATGATGCTTTACCTTGAAAATGTACATGCTTTGTAGAATTACTGGAGTAGAAAGACCCAGCTTCTTAGCGATGCCCTAGGAGAACATTAAATGGAAGTGCAGGTTATTCTGTGACTCACTACTTTATTCTCTGACATTGTCTAACAGCAAACTCACCTGAACTTTGGGTGAATGTGTAACCTTTTTGTACAAAGGTTCATATGCATGAAGTGCTAAAAGAAGACAACTGGTATCAGTCGTGGACTTTTAGGAGCTTTCTGTACACAAATGAAGAAATTCATGATTCTTACCATGTCCGACTTTATTTACTGAGCGCTGCTTTGGTACGATGAATTCCCCTGAGAGTCGGGAGATGATTAATCACTTTTCACTGTGTAAGAAATCATCTACAGGCTACAGAAGAGGATTTCACTAAAACTCACCTTTGTCATCAAAAACTCCCTTCTCAAAGAAAAAGCGGATCTTATCTCCACTGGTGATGAAATAGTCTGCGTTTCCCTGCAGGTCAGAGAACAAGTTTCAGATGATCAGCCAGTTATGTTACAGAGGACAGAGTCACTGCACTGACTGCACTGTTGACATAAAAGTTTGCTATTAGCCTGACAGGAGGGACACTTGAGGTCGAGGTGAATACTGTGATTTACAGCGGATGTATCTGCAAACTGCACGAGTCTGATGGGGAAACACACAAACTTACCTGCATCTTTAAGTGTGGATGCAAGGGAAAGCATGTGAGGGAAAGATTGTTAAAGGAGCTGCTGACCCTGTTAGATATCTTTTAGACGTCAGCACTGATATTAAGTCACCTGTGTTTTGAGCTGCTCGTCGTGGTAGGTGGAGAAGGTGGTGCGGCAGTGTTCGGGGACGTCCATCCGGTCCACGATCTCCGACATCCTCTGCCTCAGTTCGTCACACTCCTGAGGGGTCAGCAGCCCGTCCAGAACCACGTAGCCGTCCTCCCGGTACTGTGAAGCCACAGGAAAGAGCTGCTCAGTCAGTTCAACGAGTCACAGGGAAGAAGAAGGTGTCCCCTCTATAGTTCTATTTCATGCCGATTTACTCTTTTGTCCGCAATTTTCAAAGTCAAATGTCAAGTCAAGTCAATACTGTTCACGTCCTAAATGCGTTCTGATTTCAACTACATAAAATAAGAACACAGCAAAGACAAATTAAATAGTCGCTTGATGTTTTTTGCATTTTGCAGAGAACTGTTAAAATGTGACTTTAACCCTCCTGTTGTCCTGTAGGTCAAAACTGACCCGTTTCAAAGTTTCAAAATGTCGAGAAAAAAATATATTTTCACTGCAAAACTTCTGATGTCCACATTTTCAACATTTTTGGGAGATTTTTGAACATTTTTGGTGGGAAAAAAAGAAATGTTAAAAATGTTTTTCAAGAACAGTCACAAAAAAAATCAACCAAAATCCAGCGAATTTTGCTGGATTTTTCTGTGAAAGTTCTTAAAGAAAATATTAGAACTTCAACTAATATATATGTAATCACTTTAGATATTTTTAGGATTTTTTGGGGAAGATTTTTACTCATTTTTTGAAAATATTTACAAGAATTTTCTTGCCACATTTGGCGGATTTTTTTAAATAAAACTTTTAAGAGAAAATTTTAAGGAATTATTGGAATTTTCTTCCTGAAGGTTTTGCGAATTTTCAGAAATTTGGGGATTTTTTTTTTTTACAGAATTGTTGGACTTTTTTCAGACAAGGCAACAGTATTTTCTGGGGCCCATGAATGAGGACAACAGGAGGATTAAGGTGACTTTATCAAAATGTTTTTGCTAAAAAAAATAAAATAAAAAATCAAGTCAAATGTTCAGGTTACTGTCACGTATAGCAAAGTCTTGCAACTGAGAAGCTGGAAATTAGAGAACGACTCTGATTATCAAAATAGTCTGTGCTGAATTTACTGTCAACTGAACAGTTAAATAACTGAACCACTATTTTATACAACTGCAACCACAAGTCGATTAATCAAGCAGCTGACAACTATTAAATTAATCTGTTGCAGGTAATCAGTTTGAGTGATTTTTTTAAATTAAAAAAAGTCTAAATTTCTTTCCAGCTTGTGTGAACATTGAGTGTGAATGTGAATATTTGACTATAGAGAATTTATAATGGATTGTCTATAGGTATGTGGACACAATGAGACATTTCAGAACATCATCTTGGGCTTTGGGATTCACTGATGGACACATTTCACCACTGTGTAACATCTTTTAGACCAAACAACTGATAAATAAATGGATAAATTGTTCAAACACATTAGCTGACAATGGAAATAACCATTAGTTGCAACCCTAAGTTTCACACAAAAATGCAATCCATGCAGTAGTATGGAATGTTTCCAGTTCTACTGTGTCCACTCTGAGGATTTTGAGCTTTGAACATCAGACTAATTAATAATGAAAACCATCAGGGTTGCATACTGAAGTGTACACCCTAAATCTATTCTGAGTTCTATTACATAACCAGCTGAAGTAAATGTTTAATGTTCTATCCTTGAAAAAGACATTGTGACACATTTACT
This sequence comes from Acanthochromis polyacanthus, assembly GCF_021347895.1. Lineage (NCBI taxonomy): Eukaryota > Metazoa > Chordata > Actinopteri > Pomacentridae > Acanthochromis > Acanthochromis polyacanthus. The sequence goes on from NC_067130.1 coordinate 13,737,549, forward strand.
TGCTAAAGGAGAAATACTCTTTTGATCTCAATTTTATATCCTCCTTGTGTCCCTGTCTGTATCTACAGACAAGAAGAATATATTTTATGTATATTAAATGGAGAACTTGCTCTTTAGGACACAGCTGGCGCTTTGTGCAGCAACAAAGGGGGGTGTTTGGTCTCTGAAGAGGCCACTTGTGGCTGCAGCATGTTATGCAATGAGCTTGAAATGTTCTCAATCCGAGTTTCTCCCCCTTCAGGAAAACACATTAGTCAAAGCTTTTCATCTGAGCTTTCACAGTGTGAGTGAAGCAGAAGCTGCAGCTCAGAGCGGCTGTTATTTCAAAGTAATCCTCACCTTCTGCACATCCTGATCTGTCATGAAATCCATGATGGTCTGCAGGCAGAGATCAACTTCATGAGACTCACACGGGGTGTTTGTGAGCGTATCATCCGGGTAACAGCGCAGCCTACTGGTTTCCGTCCATGTGACCACGTGTCTAAATCAACTGAAGTGTAAGCGTAAACAAGCAGTAATAGGATTTTGGACTTTAACTCTTTCATCGCAACGTGTTGTCGTCTGAAACTGCTTATGGTGCTGCCGCAGTAGCACAGAACGGCCTCTGCGTGTCGCTGTTGTATGAGAATAAACAGAAAGGAGCAACAGCGACATCTAGTGGCCGCTTTGGTTACTGATATAAAGCAGGATACAGGGATGGAATTTATTTTAAAGTTTGAAAATGTGGAGAAAAAAAATTATATTAAATTTTATATTTTCACAGTGAAACTTCTGATGTCCACATTTTCAACATTTTGGGGAAAACTTTGAACATTTTTTGGCGGAAAAAAGAAATGTTAAAAGTGTTTCTTAAGAACATTCACAAAAAAAAAAAAAATCCAGCGAATTTCTTTGAATTTTAGGTGAATTTTATGTGAATGTTCTTAAAGAAAATATTAGAAGTTTCACTGATATATATATGCAATCACTTCAGATATTTTTAGATTTCTTTGGAAGATTTTTCCTCATTTTTTGAAAATATTTACAAGAATTTTCTTGCTAAATTAGGGGGATTAAAAAAAATAATAAGAACTTGTAAGGGAAACTTTTAAGGAATTATTGGAATTTTCTTCCTGAAGGTTTTGCAAATTTTCAAAAAATCTGGGGATTCTTTTCAAACAAGGGAACAATATTTTTTGGTGCCCGTAACTGAGGACAACAGGAGGGTTAAAGTATTTACCAATGCCATATTTTGTGACAATTTCAAGGGAATAATCTTCTACATAAGATTTTTTATATGAACTATGATTTTAACTTTTACAATTTACTAACGAAAAAAAAACTGACTTTGCAGCAGTGGAGAGAAAGAACTCACTTTACAGGAAGAGATTTCCAGCAGGTTAGCACTGTCGCCTCACAGCTAGAAGGTCCTCAGTTTGCGTCTCGGGCCTTCTCGGGGTCTTTCTGCATGGAGTTCGCGTGTTCTTCCTGTGCATGTGTGGGTTTTCTCTGGGTACTCCGGCTTCCTTTCACAGTGCAAAAAACATATTGAGGTTATTTGGTGATTCTAAATTGGGTGCGAATGCGAGCATGATTATTTCTCTATATGTAGTCCTGTGATAGATTTCAGTCCCCCCACAACCATAGCGATGATTAAACGGTGTATATAGATAATGGATGGAAGGATGGATGGACTTCCAGCAGAACCATTTCAGGGAGGCGGGCAATCTGCCTCAACTGGCTAGGGTGAGAGGACTGACAAAAGGATCGTAGAGATACAGCAAGACAACAAAAAACACTGAATGGACTGGTGGGGCCAGAAGCCAGAGACCAGAACCTGGCAGATACCTGCAGAGAGGTACAGTGACAGAAGACGAACCACAAACTACAGCGGAGAGAATGCACTAAGTTAATTGCGTGCAATATTGTTATATGTATTAGGTAGTGAAAAGTAAGACAACAGCCTCAAGTATAAACACACAATAAAGCAAACACATGAACAAAATAGCCAAAGTAGTGCATATTAGCAACATCTCAGTCATTGAGGGCACCAAATGTGCTGGTGAAAATGAATTTTTCCCACATTTTTGTTTCAGTAGGTACACAGAACAGACATCAGCACATTGAATTAGGGAATTTTCAAAATTAATATATAGCAAAAATAAAACATGCAAATTTACTAAAGATTGTCATTCAATAAAATATTTTGGCTTTTGTGCCAATAGCCTCTGGGGAACATAGTAATGTGCCATGGCTTAACTTTGTAACAAACCATTTTCCTGATAAAGCTCCTGCAATAAAACATTGTGAATAAATGTGGTGTTGCAAGATTGCACAACATTTCTACCTCAGAAATTCTGACATCACAGCAGGAAAACATCGATCACAACAGGATGTGTAGGCGAGTCAGCTCCAGGGTCAGAGTCTTGTCCAGACAAGTTCACTGCACCAACTTTCTGAGAATCCTAAAAGACCTGAACCATTGTTCGTGTTAATACACGAGTGCTTTTCTTGCTGAGTCAAGTCAAACGTCAGCGGGATCAAAGGTCTGGTAGCGTACTTCTTTAAAGAAATGTTTCTCAGCAGCACATAGAACTTCCCCCTGAAAGCAGAACCACCCACCACATGAAGAACTGACCCACTCGGCTACAGACTTTAGTGTTAAGTGTTAATTTTATTATCACGTGTCAGAATGGTACAAAAGTAGGGTCTGAACATTCAGAAATCCAAGTTCAGCTGTCCATGTGTTACAGACGTCCCGCTTAAAAAGCCAGTGTTCAGTCCACTTGGCAACAATTAATTAATAAAGGCCTTGTCACGTGTGAAACAGACGATGCTGAAGGAAACACGTCTGTCCATCCAGCTTGCAGTTCGTATTCAACATGATCGCTGCTCAGGGTTACGTGGGTGGCTTTCAGTATGGCTGTAATGCACACGAGATCAGCGTCAACAAACCCATGCTTCATAGTGGAATGAATATGACACCCAGAAAGCAAAACCATCAAACTGTTTTCATATATCCCTGATCTACAGGCATCAGAATACAGAGATGAATTCATTGTACATAGCAAATACAATCATGTATTTAAATAAACATTTTATACATAGGTAGAGATTAGATGTTAATGCAATGCAATCGTGGCAGTTTAGGAATAATGCAATTTTTTTAGGGATTAAAATGAAATGGCATCGTGACTGTCCCAGAAACGTACACTCGGCAGAAATATTAACAGATGATGTGCACTGCTGTACACAATGCCCACACTGGAGGGTGAGCGCGCCTCCATTTACAGTAAGTTAGATTGTCAAGAGTTGCTTCTGTTCGGTTGCGAAATCCCGGAACAGAAGTTGTGTCCAAAAACACCAGCAGCTGAAAAAACTCTCCGTGGATCCAAATGAGTCTGTTCTGTGTCAGAATAAAGTGATCGATCATTCAGTTTCACAAAAACAACACAAGTTAAGGCATACATAACATACAAACATCGAGATATTTTGCACTTAAACAAACAGAAGGCAGAAGGTAAAATCTAAATAAATCAGTTTACATGTGTTGACTGGCACTGCTGAACATGATTAGATGAAAACAGGCCACCTTTGACATGATTCTAATTAAATAAAAGTGCTAAAGTTTTCTTGTAACCAAGGAACATCTATGAGTCACAAAAACTTCCTTCTTTTGGTTTTTCGCTAATGTCTGACTGACCTTATTCCAGAGTTTCACCAGATTCACTAACGCTGACATGCAGGAAAGGGAGTGCAAGCCAGTCGTGTGACTCACTGGGAAGTGACGGTGACAGACTGCACCGCTGAGTCATAGATCTGGAGGTCAGACGGTATAACTGAGCCAATTATTAGCCAAAATTTTTGTGTCAGCAGGACGAAATGAGACCTGATTACAGGTGTGTCACAAAGAAGCGGGATATATTTGTAGATCTATGTGTATGTAGCAGTTTTACCAACTATTCTGATAAGGAATGAATTCCCAGTGACACCCTGAGAATCACTTCTATGGCATTCTCTGTCTTCTTGAGTATTACTGACCGTAAATGTTCTACCAAGAATGAATTTTGGGTCAGACACAGGTCTCCTAAAAATAGGGATGAAAAAATACATACATTTTGTAGTGACTATTGAACCTCTAACGACATGACCAGCATGTTAAGGCCAAAATACATTTAATACTCACTGTGGATTATACAAGTGTCCTAACTTGACGGAGGCAGACAGAGGGAGCAACGCTGGCAACTGCACTGCACCACAACAATGAGCCATGTTATTATATCAAATTCACTTTGGAGTGACAGAAAAGTTGGCCAGCTACAGCACAATAGCAGAAACATTTCTTTAAATTACTTTCCTGTGTGCGCTGACTGTTTGGCATCCAACATGTCAGCAATCTATCTGCAGTACGTCTTTAAAAAAAAACACATATTCACCCTCAATTGGCACCATAAAAATTAAACCAAACTCAGATTTATCATGATGAATTTGTCATTTTAACAATCATTACATTTAAAAAGTCTATACATGCTGGATAAGCCGAGATTTCCTTTGATTACTGCCTGTCTCTGGTGCCATCTGTGACCTTTGCTTCCAACTTTAAAGCTGGTTGCTCGTCAACACATTCAGGACTGAGGCTCCTTTTCCTGCACTTTAAGACTGTGTGGGAGCATTTTACTGGTGACCCCTGGAAGGGCATTCTGATTTAGCCAAGGCCTCAGTGAAACAAAATTCACCGTGAACAAAGGTGCAATTGTATTAGTACAGTGAAGTTTCCCTCAAATCTCTTAAAAAGCTAAAATCAAAAACAAACAGTTGGCAAGAATAAGAGCTCGTGCTGCATGACTGATAGACATGAAACAAAGACATTAAACGTTGCAGCTATACATTTTACAGCACCAAACGAAAAAACAAACCACGACTTATGTTTGCAATCTTTAACTGGGTATATAGCTTGTAAAAGCTAGGGCCGTATTAGCAACAAGGGATGCCTGGCTGGAGTAAACATAGATTTACTCCAAATGATGCTATTAAATCCAAGGTCTTAACAAGAAAAGTGTTTCAAGCACACAAAGCATGTTGCACTAATTTCTCTCTTGACAAATAAATGTTTCCTGTGTGTAGGTCGGTCAAAACCAGTTTCCTGCACTCCTCAATTTCCCGTTTGTCCTCATCTGCCTCTTGAATGGATAAACACACGCCAAATGTCCACTTTTTTCCTAGAATAAACTGAGCACGATAGATTTACTTTAAGAGCGAGCGTACAAACAGCCGGCCGCTTGAGTCAACACTTGACTTTTTCAGACTAACAGTACCTGGCTCTCCCGTATCACATCTGCAGCTCTTCTACTTGAAATGTAGGTAATAACCATCGCAGCTCTCATAAATCAAAATCATACTGAGAATATAAAGTACCTTGATTCTTGGTGATGTAATTAATGTAATATATCATCTATCTGTCCCTTGGTTACCCTTGTGCAAGCTTGCATATATTTCAATTTGGATAAACAACCCTCCAAAAAAATCAACTGTGACGAAGAGTTGTTTGAATCTTTGTGTCTCTGTAGCCTTAATAAAGGCACAGCTAAGTTATCAGCAGCAGTGTACACACTGCATAATTACAATCTAGTAAGTAAAGCAAAACACATTAGCCTTGAAATAAACAAAGGTCACTTCAGATGTCTGACTGCATGTCCATGTTTAAGGAAGTAGCTTAAAAAGGATAGACAGAACAAAAAAAAATTAAGATTGCACATAATGTGGCATTTAGTCACTGAATTCTGATTATGCGGAAAACCAATCACAACACAGCCTGTCATAAAGGCCCAAACATGATACCAGCGTATGGTAAGATTTAAGTTAAAACAACTTAACCCTTTTTCAACAGAGCCCCTCCAACTCATTTAAAGCTCATCTCACAAATAAGACACATGCAATGTGTGCGATGTTAAGTCATGTACAGTAAGGTGAAGCCAGTGTCACACGACTGAATAATGACGATGTTCAGTGAAGCAAAACAAAGAGTTGAAGAAAAATGGTGGATTTCTCCACCTTAGTTCCCCGTGCAGTTAACAAACAGCCTGCCACATAGGCCGATGTTATAAATTAACGACTGCAGGCTATTTAGACATTGTACTGTAGAGTGTGTTCCCATTTGCTTTCTCTGAATATTTGACAGTGTTTCTTTGACGTCGTTTCCATCTGTCTTCTGAGTTAAGGCCTAAGCTGTGAGATCACCTGTCGGGCAATTTCTTAATCTTCAGAGTCCTTTCATTCGCATAAAAAGATGCCTTCAAGCAGATCGAGTGTACAGAAAGCCTGAAGAAAATTACAGGGCCAAATCTTCAGGCCCCAACAAACCACACTATAATTTTTTCAACATCTGACGGTATTGTGAGCCACACCGCACCATCCCACAACTGCAAATGTAGTAAATTTTGAGTCTCAAGGCCAGAGGATGGTCAGGCAAACACTGCTTTGAGTATGTTCAATTTGTGCATGAATCCTGTGGCAAAGTAGTGACAGTGAGCACATTTAGCTCACTTGCAAGGCTGAATCGTGCTAAGTTTTATCATGTTGTTTTTTTGGCTCTCTCTAAAAACAGATTTGCTTTAGGAAAGTCCTGCTGTGGCATGCATTTCCCACATCACCTGCCTGCATTCTTGTATCTTTATAATCATGACGAAACACAGAAAAGCCACTTCACTGAAACAACTTTCATCACCGAGCTTCGTGATGAATTTTGTCCTTGACAAGTGTAAGATTAGTCATTTCCAAATAGCCATCCTCAGGGATCTCGGAATTTGATATCCCTGCTTCACCAAACAAACAAAATGTCCGCATGGCTAATGCAGTTGCATCTCTCTCGAGGTTAGCCAGGCCTTACAAACAAAACCACTGCTTGTTGGCTTCTCTAATCAAACTTGTCTCCTCTGCAGTTCTCCACAGCGGTTTGGCTCAAGCTTGCTCCTTATCAGCCCTCCAGAGCTGCTCTTTGACTTCTGATGGCAGCGTGTTGAACAGATCTTCTTCCACCACCAGGCCGCTCCTCTTCAACAGTCGGCACTCACCGAGCTCCACGGGGAGACACTCGAGACGGTTCCCTCTCAGCTCCAGCTGGGTCAACCCGGTCAGTTCTCCGAAGCGCGATGGCAGCGTCTGCAAGCAGTTGTTTCCCAGATTCAGAGTGCGCAGTTTCTTACACTGGAACAGCTCCGGGGGCAAAGTCTCAATCTGAAGTAGAGACGACAAGAGGAAGAACAATGAAGGGTGTAAATTAGCAGTGAAACAAAAGGTTTGACTTGTTTGATTCTCAATCCATACGCCTGGGCCTCATGAGGCAGGGATTAAGAAAAAGAAGCAGCTATTTTCACTGTAATGAATGAAGAATGGCTCAATTTAATATTCAAAATTACTCATTTTTACATCTCATTTAAATTGGTAATGTGCTCACAAGTAAAGAGAATTTAAGGAAGAGAGGTCTAAGAGACACCAGAGGGGTCCCATTTTATGGAGCTATTTGTGGCTGCACACAAACCTGCTGGAAGCTATTTTCAGTGTGCGACCACACAAGCAAACAGTAAAACAGGAGTAATAGTAACCTTTATGAAAAACACATGATGTTGTATACACGCTGTCTGAGTTCGAAACAGCATTTTCAGGAGAACGCTCTGACTGTAGAGCTAAATTCTCACAGTGAATCCACCGTACCTCCCTGGAAGAAATTCCACCATCGCAAATCAAGGAAGGAGCATTTGTTAAGGTAAATGATCTCTTTCACCAGAAAGTCACATGGACTAATGCAGCCGTAACCGCAATGCCAGGATCTGACACAGTCCTGAAAAGATCTGAGCTTCCGATTGTAGAAGCCAAAACCTGAATCCTAAAAATGGTATTTGTTTTCTTGAAAAGTAATCATTTACTTCTCAGGAAATCTACAGGAGCTGGAAACATTTTTATCTGCCACCTTCTTCTCTAAAGGGAAACGGCAGGATGTGTGGAGCTACATTGTGAAAAGGACATAAAAAAAAAATCACATTGCGATCTGGAAAAGTAGTGCAATTATACAACAAATGTGACCACAATAGTGTCTGTTTACTGGCACGGAAGAGGAAAAAATGGGAGTAGCAATATAAAGTGCACTTCATTTCAGACAGGGGTTTTATCATGTGACAGTAATTTGCATATTTTGACTGCAGTGCATAAAGCAGGACTGCAAGTTTTAATACCATTCAATAATGTTTTCTTTTGTTTTAGTCACTGGAATTTTGCCAGATAAACAAACTGAGATTATATCAGAATTTTCAAGCTTTCTGTAACTTGAATGCAACTGAAAAACTATGCAAAACTCCTTGATACAGTTATCTTTACAGTCATACATACTCAATCCAGCTATGAACATCTCAGCATTCCTAAGCACTGACCTTTGTAAATACCTTATCTGGCTTTCAGATTATGGTACTTAGACATGATAGTAGGATAGATGGGTGGAAACAGGAGCTCAGAAAAAAATTATAACATTTCTGCTTCTCACCCTGTTGGCTGTCACAGCAAAGTACTGCAGGTTCTGGAGGAATCCCACATCGGCGTGGATGCTGGTCAGATTGTTGTGGCTCAGGTCTAAGAAGCGCAACTTGCGGCAGAAGAAGAGCTGGCTGGGGATCTTCTCTATCTTGTTTCTGTTCAGATACAGCCTCTCCATGTTGGTGAGGGTTCCGATTTGAATGGGGATATAGGCGATCTGGTTGTACCACAGCTTCAGACACACGAGCCGGTGCAGGTGCTGGAAGCTGATGATCTCCTCTATCGTCTTTAGGTTGTTGTCCTTCAGGTCAATCTCTTGGAGGTTGTGCAAACTAAAGATGGAGTGTGGGATGCGTTCAAGATCGCAGCGTACAAGCTCGAGCTCTGTCAGGTTTACCATTTTCTTCAGGCTGTTGAGCACCATGAGCTTGGTCCCCTCATTATTGATGGACAGCTTCTGAAGGTGCACGCCCACATCCGTCACCACCTGCGGAAGCTTTGTGAGGTTGCTTTTCAGACGTAGCACTTTGAGACTTTTGAGCTCTCTGAGCCCATCGATGACGATGTAACGATTGTTCTCAGCGCTCAGGTTCCCAGTTAGGTGAAGCTCACTGAGGTTCTTCAGACTGTAGATCCACAGCGGGATCTCCTTGATATCAGTGAACTTGATGTGCAGAGACTTCAGATTCTCTCTCAGGAAAGCCAGAGCTGGAGCCTCAATTTTAGCTGGTGTGTGATAAAGCCACATCTCCCTCAGGTTGGAAAGCTGGGCGATGATCGGGGGGATAGTCACATCTGGGATAAGCTCCAGCTTGAGCACCTCTAGCTCGACCAGATCGAACACTGTGTCTGGAATCCCACTGAGCATGAACAGGTGCAGCTCCAGCTTATCCTGGGAGTTCTTGGTGATCCGCTGCCTCAGCTTCTCCAATGTCCACTCATTATTCAGGTTCAGCTGCCTCAGCTTGTTCTCACTCACCTCTGACAAAAATACAGCAAAGCGTTTGGAGTAGAGGGGGTCATACTGATCTATCATGTGCAGCATGAAGGCAAAGTCGTTCTTTAGGTCAGGGATATCACTGTAGCTGCTCTCCTCGCGGATTGATTCAAAGGAGTATCGTTTGAGGGAGCGGCTGAGCATCCAACACAAAGTGTACATGCAAATGAGACCATAGACCACCACCAAGCTGATGTAGAAACAGGCCAAAATCTTGAAAAGAGTTGCTAAAGGGTGAGCACAATGAAACATGCTGTAGCCAGTTAGTTTCTCAATGTTCACTGAGCACTCCACACTGAACCTGATGTACCCTACATAGTAGGCTGTGTAGCTGATTATCAGTATAAACTTGATAACTTTGATGATGGTCTGACGTATGTAAAGACGGTACACAATATCACCCTCCTCTACGTGGATTCTGAACTTCTTCACCTTCTCAAACAGGGCTTTGGCCTGCTCCCCCTCCTTTTTATCTAATACCCCAGTTTCAGAGCGATCCACAATTCCTTGTTCAATTCTGGACTTTGTTCGCTGAAGCATGGGCACACTAGCCTCAACGTCCTCGCTTACACTTGACGCCTTCTTGTCCATTGAACCGTTCATCTTTCCCAGAGGTTTGGGGTCGCTCTCCTCCACAACGGTCTCAGACAAAGCCCTTGTTGTCCACGGTGAGTCAAAGCACTTGAGGAGGATGGAAACAAAGTGTTCCAGTTTCGAGCTTGTGCGGGGGAATTTGAACCAGAAGTTGCTGCAGGCCAAGAAGATGAGAGTGTGGAGTAGCACCAGGTAGGGGAAATATTTAGCAAACCAGTGTAGTTTGTTCTCGTAGCAGACAGCATCCACGTAGTTGTACTGATGTCGGTCGAGGTCGTACTGAATGCCTTTGGGTTCTGGCATGAAGGAGGTGGTCATGTTTGGGAGGGGCATTGTCTTGCACGACATGTTGACGACCCACTTGCAAGGCAGGCAGATCATCTTGTCCTGTGTGACCTGCAGCGTCCCGCCGAACACCGCAATCATCAGCATGACGATTGAGATGTAGTCGGTGAAAACGTCCCACCATGGCTTCAGGATACGGTACGCTGGCTGGGTGTCAGCAAAGTACCGGAGCTCTGTGATGGGAATCATGATGGTTTATCTAAAAAGGCAGAGACGACAACAACAAAGAATTAGCTGCAACCCTTTGCATCTTAAAATATTATTTGACACTGACCAAACCTACATTATGTTGCAATCTCAGCCAGACTCCAGACAATGAGCCAATTATTTGATTAAAACTATTTTGACAACTGAAGAGCGTTTTGAGTAATTTGTAAGGAAAAACATCATTCTCTCTGTATGTCGTCTTGATTGTGAATGTTCAGTTATTTTCTTTCCTTTTGTAAAAGTAAATAGAGTATGTTTTTACTTTGGGCTTTATTTTGAAGATCTTCAAAAGGTATTTTACCCCCACAACTTGAAAAACTATTATTATACTATAAATAAATAATAACTATTATTTTATTCTTTTCTTGGTTTACTGTTTTCAACTACTAAATTTCAGAAAATAGTCCAAACTGGTCCTCCAGTTTTACTCCATGTACCACCTTCATGAAATTACAGCACAAAACCATGACATATTCAGTTTACACACACAAAAATGACAAAATCGGCATTATTGCACTTGAGAAGGTGGAACCAGCAACAACCTAAGCCTACGTTTCCCACAGAACATAAGTATCTGATCACTATGTTCATTATTAGAGTTTGTATTGTAGTTAAAAAGCTTACTGTGTATAGTTACATCCAATATCATGACTAGCTCATAAATGGCTTCCATATTGAAATGACCATGTTAATATCATTTCATACTAGAGTATAAGTGTTTTTCCTTCTGTTCATTTAATCTCTCTTGTTGTAAAAGAACAGAGAAGCCTGTTTCAACCTCCTCAAAGACGTATTATGTGTCCCTCAAAGGAAAGTCCCCAGTAAGAAAATGTTAGATAAAAAACAAGATTAAACCAATTTTGTACATTTGGGTTTCATTTAGTCAAACATATTTGTTTGTCAAATAGTCAGAAATAGCAACAAAATGCCCTCATTTCTTTTTCAAACAAGGTATATAAATAAAGTATTTACTGCCTTTACTGTAGGCCTGACCAGTCATAGTTACTGTCATGCGTAGTCATCGACCAAAGGCCCATTCTGAGCCAGGAAAAACCCTGTATGCGCCTCGTTCTAAGCTCAGAAGCAAGCAAAGGAATAAAATGCTACACAAAAGTAGATGCTGGCCAACTGGACTCCAGTTAAGTATTTATCCTCATACATGCAGCTCAATCAGCATAAACAGTACAGGCCAAGAGTGGAGGTTACTGGATTGGAAAGACACCAGTCGTAGTGGTCATTATATTTGCTGTGCATCAGATATCCTGGTCAGCCTGTATGTGCCATCAGCACACTGCTGTTAGGAGACTGCAGAGCAAGCCAGAAGCACAAAAGGACTACAGACCTTAACACAGCACATCCTGTTCACTTGTGCCCTTGTGTTTTCACCTGTCCTGATGTGCAGCAGTTTCTCAGAATATATTTTAACAGTGTCTCAGAAGTAGCGTAAAAGCCCACGCAAGCATCTGAAAACAAGACAAAGTCAAAATTCTGACAACCTCCTAGATTGTCATTTGTGAAAAAGCAAATGATCAGAATAAGCAGGAATAATGAAACTAGATCAAACGACTTTAATGACGACTTGAAAACTCAAAGAAAATGGAATTGAATCCAATCAATGCCATAAGGCTGGTGCTGACCACTTTAAAAAAAATAAAAAAAAGAAGCCCCGAAACCAGACAAGTCTGGAATACACCAATTTATGCTTGATTGACCACAACTAGGCTGCTTCCCCACACAGCAAACATATGAGTAATGCAGGAAATACAGCAGTGTAAGCAGTTTATTTTATTCCAGTTGCTTTAAAGGTTAATGTTAACACTTACATAAGCTGTGACTTGGAATAAAATTTGTCTGGACAAACTGAATCTTTATAAGACAAAATTAAAATATCATGATCCTATTGCTTCAGGTCCAGAAAGATGACCAGAAATGAACTGGAGCTCCCCGTTTGCTTCACCTAACTCTCTAAAGGAAAAGGATGAAAAAGGATAGCCGGTGAAGTGGTCACAAAAAAGCATTGTTTTATCCAGTTCAAACCAGAATGGCAGTGCAGTCGCTGTGGGCCTCCTCTGTGAGGCCTCTGCTTTACTTCTACCCACAAATGACAGCTCATAGATACACCAACAGCTGCCAAAACACTCCTAATAGTAACCATTCACATGGTATTAAAAACAATAGGCACTCTTTGATGCCAGCGTAACTTTCATTCCACTGTACAGCTGCAGATTAATTACACATCAAAACCCAGACAGTACATTAAATAGGTTTAGGCTGTGATATACTGAAATTATGGCTTTTAGTATCCTGTTGCAAAACACAGACAGCACAGAGCCTTGAAGTAACTGGTGTGCCCCTTAATTCTAACTGTGGATAATAGCCTATCATGTGAAAGCACTGATGAGATCAAGTGAGCTGCAACAATAAAAATCTAAGTAACACAAAAATACAGTGACAAGTTCTTTGAAGAGCTTTGTGCTGGAATACAGAATAACAAAAAATGCAGATCTAGTAACCTCACAACCAGACATAAGCAGAGTCACTGATATCTTGAGTTTTAAAACAACATCCGAGATAAATTTCACATAATCCTGGCACAGGAAAAGAAACACCAGTCTGAAAGAAGCTTATCTTGTCTCTGAATCACACTCCCCAGCTTCCCAAACCATCCCTCCACTATTTCAGCCAGGAAACAGAAGGCCTCACTCTCTGTCACAATATGGTGTCCTAAAAGAGCTAAAACGGATTCAAACCAGAAAAGGTCAAGACTGGATTATATGGCAACTCTGCTCTTGGTTTCCTGTGTGCAGCCTTACCCTGGTAAATGTCTCCTGAATTTGTTTCTCAAACAGAGTCGCCTTTGTGCAGGCGATCTTTGTCCATGAGGCTCTGGCACAGGGCTGACTGAGGTGCAGGTGAACCTGGCCCATATATAGTCTATGGCCTGGCCGCTGCAGGAGCCACTATATCACAGAGCCAAGTGTAATTTCTCTCAAGGACACTGGTGTCTCTTAACTGGAGCCAAACGGAAAAATGAGCGAAAAAAATCCTGACTGATAAGCTCTTTGCAGTGATAACAGAATCTCCCTCCCCTGAATATAACTGTAAATTAGCCTGAGGTTGACTTGTTTAACTGAATTATTAAAATATGACATACAAAATCAACAAACTGAATAAATAATGCAGGAAAATAAATCTTCCACAGACTGACTTTGCCTCACAGAAGAAAAATCCAGGTTTGGATTTTGGCGGCTGATGTTTCATTTTAAGAACGACGTTGTGTCTTTTGGTATTAAGGTGTTTTTCTGAACGTGTTGGACTGGAAACCTGTCCAGGTTTACACCGATTCTCATCCAAAACATGCTGAACCCTAAACAGGATAAATGGCCTAGAAAATACACAGATGTATGGATGGAAAGATGGATGAATGCCATCACTGCCAGCACTTCTAGTAGGTCTGAACCTTTATTACATTCCACTGAGATTTATATATACGCCCTCGTTTTTAGTACATCTGTCAATATTCTCCTTATAACAACTGAACCTATTTTCATCCAAGTACCACAGACAGAACCTCAAAGTCCTACAAACAGAGAGAATAATGGGTTTACTGACTTTTTCTCTGTCCTGACAGTGCACACATTCTGACACAGCAAGGACGAGCAACTGTGAAGGCATCTTTTGGGATTGTCTCAACAGTTGTCAGTTGTTGACACCATCCAGAGCTCAGTGTTTTGTTCACAGCATGCAGTCTGTGGTTGGTGTTTATCACAAACTGCACTGAAATGTAATTGTGCAGAAATGTTAAGGATCGGACCAGATTCAGACCGTTTAATACTCACAGTCTGTTTGTGGACTATCAGTCGATTAACTCATTGGATGACAATTGATAAACACGTGTGAACACTGAATATCTTTGGGCTTTTGATGGGCAAAAAAGACATTTGAAGGTATCACCCTGAGTTGAAATTGTAATCAGCATTTTCCACCATTTTCAGACATTTTGTAGCACAAGTAATTATTGAATTAGTCCATGAGATAATGTACAAACTAAGTGATAATTAAAAAAACTGCTTGCTGCAGTCCTACTTTAGATAAGAAAATGGGAACGTGTGAATCTAACATTTCCAAAAGTACCATGAGCCCATGGTTTGCTCTGGTGCTAAAAACATTTCTAGAATCTCCTAACAGCAAAATTCCCGATGAGATCATTAATTAATGTGGCCTGTAAACAGATGACAGAAACAGCTGGGTTAAGTAGTTAGAATGATTATTTAATTTAAGTTTGTTTCAGACTAAACCCTACAAGGAGTGGATGAGTTTTCTATCTGCTGCTTGCTTCAGGTTTCCTGCTTTCCACAATCCACTGTTGCGCAAGTCTTACTTGCAGTTTATAGATGTACATTGGCTGCCAACTGTCCATAACTGGATATAAAACCATATCGTAACTAACAGTATGGCCAACAGCCAGAAAGCGAAAACAAGAAAGAGTTCTGCAAAAGGAAATGTAAGACTTTTTCATGCTTTCTCAGGCCTTCTCTGAGGAAAATAAATCAAATGCTTGAAGACCCTTTCAAGTCTTGTGTATACCATGAAAACTCCTAATGACAAGATTATGGTCTCTTTTACACACATTAGCCTTTCCACCAATAAATACTTGTGTGAGATGTTGCATGTATAAAGGTATCTGCATCATATTCTTGGCAGCTGATGAGGGGGTCACAAGGACAGAGTTGTTGAAAACACAAGATCCTTCTCGACTGGCCGTCAAAACGAAACAGAGTTATCATCACTTCCAATCTCAGGGCATCTGCCCAACCCTGGCAGTGACATGAGACACGAAGACATGGAGTGGACCAGGCAGCATTTCAACCAGGATGAGCTGTTTCTCACTCACAAAAATGTAATTTTCCTTTTCATGGCAACCCTGGTCATGTCATACTCTCCTACAGACACACACATTCACTACAAATATCTGAGACAAAGAACATTAAAAGCTACTTTGCAAAAGCATTATGCTGATTTTATAATTGATCAAAGAGACCAGTGTGAATAATTAGCCAGCCAATATCAGATTTACCCTTTACTAAAGTGGACTACAATCATGCTGTAAAAGGTCTTACACAGACATAATCATAAAGGCTTTTATTGTTGATTAAACTGATAACTAACTGCAAATCTCTTGATAATTTTGTTGAGTAATGAATTAGTTATCTAGTCTCTAAAATGTCAGAAAATGGTGATGAATGTCCAAGATAATATCCTCAAATGGCTTCTTGTATTAATTTTGCTGTAATAGAAGATAAAAGAAACTACAAATTATATAAATTTAAGAAGCTGGAATCAGAGAATTTTGATTTAATCTTTGAAATAATTACTGAAAATGATTAATGGACTATCAAAATAGTTAATTGAGATTCATTTAATAGTTGGCAACTAATTGACTGTCATTACATTCATTTTAACATTATAATTTTAGCAATGAGACCAATGGTTAGTCATATCCCTCACTACAGAGAACTACTAAAATGTTATAAAAGGTTTCACATATTCTTTGGAGCTGCAACTGTAAGCATCTGTACTCAAAGAAATTGTTTTACTCCAAAAATAATTACAAGAATTTATTAATGCACTGCATGTCAAACTATCTGGTGATTCATTTAATAGCTGGCAACTAATCATTATTAATGGCTGCAGTTATGAAGCTGATGTTAGAATGTGACTGAAGCCATTAATTAGTTAGCCAATATCAGTTTAAAATAAAATCCCCCCTCACAGAGACTGAGAAACATTAAACAGATCTTCCA
Source organism: Acanthochromis polyacanthus (assembly GCF_021347895.1). NCBI lineage: Eukaryota > Metazoa > Chordata > Actinopteri > Pomacentridae > Acanthochromis > Acanthochromis polyacanthus. The sequence goes on from NC_067130.1 coordinate 13,753,998, forward strand.
CTGACATAACCATACAAACTCTTACACTGCACTGGCACAACACCCTCTAATATCACTGCAATGTTCGTGTTACAATAACAACACTGTCAGGCGAAATGTATTCACTGCAAACCCGACATTATCACAAAAACACCAATTCACAATTAAAATAAAACTGTAAAACAAAGCTTTAGCCATTCCCAGGACCTACAGCATGAGATGAAGACCACAGTTTACATCAAAAGTCTGGATTTGAAGCTATTGTTTACGGTCTTAAAACACTACAACACCTTGCTGGCCTTCAGAGCCTCGCTGATACGATCGATAATACTTGATTAGCTAAAATAAACGCTGGATTAGGAGTGTGAGCGCGATGCAGTCAGATGAAATTACATGTAATCGAGCCCACACAGCGACCTTTCGTTAGAGGCGGACGGGAAACGATGCCTCATACCGATGCCCAGTTAGCACGCTGCGGCAGTTAGCCGGTTAGCCGCACCGCCAGCGACCAGCGGGACCCACCTGTTTTACCGAAGCTGCTGTCTGTCGCCTCCTCCGCACACGGGTCGCACATTTCTCTGACGGGTCTCAGCGGCGGGAGGCAGGGCGGACACCGGGCCGGAGCCTCCAGCCACAAACACGGAGCACAAAACCGAGTACACCGCGGCGCGAGCACTGACTGACTGTGTGAGCACGAGCCCAGAGAGTGGGGAGGCACGAGCGAGCACAAGCTGCCGCGGCCCCTTCAAAATAAAAGCACTGAGACAATAGGACAACAAACTGCAGCATAAAATTCCTACTGTAATACTTCAATAAGATTAAAGCTGATGACGATTTATTGTACGAAGTTATTATGAATTTCTCTCTAAATTCAGGTTGCCAGTTACTCAGTTGCCCTTTCAAAAGGAACACATTCCCTGAAGCACTGGACTGTGTCAAAAATGATGTTCGTAAAAAGTACATTAGAGAATGCATACAAGATATAGCTAATTTAATTATCCTATTGTAAACAAGAGTTATTCTACTCTTTCAGTTTATACTGTGAGCCTTCAATTGTATCTTTTAAATTTTATTTTTAATACAGTAATATTTATGAGCATGTATATATATTTACAATTGTGTTTTTTCTACCTACCTCAAGATTAAGTTTGTCTTAAAGTTGAAGAGGTTTCCTCACATTAGAAAAAAACACATTTGAGAGACTTAGGAAGCAAAGCAAACAATCAAATCTAGGATAAAAACAACAACAACATTATGATCGGTTTAATTAATGCCAAGGAAAAGATTTTATTTTTTGAAAATTATTTTTTACATTTGACTCTATTGTTGGAAAAACTCCACATTCATAAAAAGAAAAAAGACATTTTTTTTTTATCAAGAACTGCATCAATATGACACCACACAAAAGACCTAAGAACATAAACAAGGAGGCAATGACAAAATTATGTTATCTTATTATGCTTAATTATTGCAAACAGACAATATACTGACAAATATAAGTTTGTAATGATTTCGGTGTTTTCTTTCTGTTCTTTTTTATGTTAAAAAATGTTATAAGTTGCTACATTATGATTTAATGGTTACAGTGCTACATCCAATGAATGGTTGTATTTGACTTCCATATGCTCCTATAGAGTAAATTATACAATATATAGCACTGTGAGAATGTTGAAGTCAAAAAGCAGAAAGTGAGGATGTTCCAAATAGTGCAATATTTAGATTTAATTAGAAATTAATTCAATATAAAATGCAGCAAACAGACAAAAACCTCTGATCATTATTTGGTGTGATCATGTTTTCCCTTCAACTGTCTCAGACACACTTTCATTTTCTTACAAATAGCTTCAAGGCCAATAAAGTCATCCAATTCCACACTGACTGACAATATCATCTTGTTCCAACTCTATGTCAATTTTCTGTGACTATCACACTAAAAAAACTGAGAAAAGTTTGGATTTCTAAGATTAATTCATAAAGACTGACCCACAACATGCAGTTTTTAAACATTTGACAGGTTAAGCTGTTGCAAGCATCTTAGAAGAACTTAGCACGGTTCTTCTGTGGATTAAAGTCTGTCTTTTCATGTAATCCCAGATTAAAAAGTTGAGCTCAGAGCTCCTTATGACCAATTTATGGGAAACTCACTCTCACTTCATTTTCATTTTGAACAAAGGCCTACAATCAAATTTTCAGAAAGAGCTGTTCCTATTGAATGATAAATGTTGGCCTTAAGTGAGGCTTGATGAATAAGAAATGAATGTTTCCTGTAAAAACTATCAGAATATATCAGATAGATTTGTTTATTGCATTAAATGCGCAACATGCAGATATCATGTGTTTTAAGAATCACATTTATTATCTCCTGCTTTTTTCCAAGTGATACTCGTAAGCATTATTCCGCATGAGGTGGTCACGCATCCCTTCTTTGTTTGGGTTGTGATCACTGTTTTTCATATGGTAACAGAGGAACACACAATGTGACAAAGGCCTCCCAGTTTCACACTGACTGCAGTTTCCCCAAAATAAACTCCTCCACTTCTCCAAGCAGGATTGAGCAACACATCCTTCAGTCGTCACCAGCTCAAAAAATGTGTAATTTGTGCTGATCATCATTCGGTTCAGTTTCAGCCTTAGTCAGTGGGGACAACATAAAAACTTCTCTTATAGATGTCTGATCTGTTCCTACTTCTCTCTAAAACACTGGCAAATATGAGGTGATGATAACTGTTTGTGCTCCCCTCTGTACAATGTGAATATTATTATTATAATGCAGGACTTGACCTAAGTTAGTGCTACTGTGTTCATCTCAGAGATGTTTTGAAATCAGAACAAAACCTGCATCTGAGATGCATATATGTTATAGATGCATATATGATATATGTTCTTGGTTTATAGCCGAATGCAAGAGTCTCAGTCTTGTTTACCATATAGTAGCAAGAAACACTTTGATGCATCTGCATCAAAGGTCTGCATGTCACCCTCTGGTGGTCGTGTTCAAAGAATGTATCCAACTTCTTCACACATTTACTAAATTAAATTTTAAAAAATGAATTCAAATTAGATTTGGCTTATTTCAGAACACTGCACCAACCAGGGTCATTATTCTGTTAGAGGACTGCCTGCACACATCCTGACAGATGGACAATAAGGGTAATAAAGGCTGTCACTCCTTACAGCACACATCTCATCATAATGCAGAATTCATTACTATAAATCATGTGTAATGGTAAAATGTTGCCACAAACATAAATCCTATCAACAAAAGAATAGCCATTATAAATCATGCCATCAACAGAAGGTTAACTGTGGTGTTTCTTTTCTTTGCTTTTGATTTCATTCTGGCTGCACGTACCTTCTACTGCATACTGGAGAAACGCTGTCTCATCTGATATGATGACAAGTTAAGTTAAGTTACTTAAGTTTGCTGGAGCTTGTGTGAGAAAGTTTTGTCTCCATCTGTGAAAACTTCCAATTAGACATGACAATGCAAAATATACTTAAATTATTTATAGTAAAAGACTCCCAATGCAGAATGGCATCATTACAAGATTTACGAGATGATTATTGTTGATTAAATAATAGTGTTATTTCAGCCCTGCAGAATGTGTGAGCAATGATACGATAGCAGCATTTTAATTTGGTAGATGATTGGAATAGAGCTAATTTTAACTTCAGGATATAAAGCTATATCTGGGAAGATGTACATCTCTATTAAAATCTGAATCAGTAAAACAAAACACAGCTGTCAGATAACTGTATTAAATACAAAAACACATCTTTCTGAAATGTAGTAAAACACAGTATACATGAAAAAATCATAAAATGAAATAATACAGTAACTCGAATAAATATTTGCAACCTATGCTATGTTTTAAAAAATTCATTTCCTCATGAAATAAATGACAAAACAAAATTCAAACAAATATCTGAATCTTCAGAGAAACTCAATCAAAAATGAATGTAAAGTAATAAATATAAACAATTTCCACGAAATTTCAAGTTGTAACAATTTTATTTCAGATTGACATTTTTTTCTTTAATTGGTCTGTTCAAATATAACGTAGTTTATGTCTACCAAACAACTGCAATTGCTAAAATGTCAATGAAAATCACTGAGATTTACCTAACATTCGGAACTTTATTTTGAAGAGAACAGTATATGTGATGTCATTAAAGCGCGACAACTCACGCCTCGATGAAATCGTTTGTATCTTCCACGACCTAAATCCGTGTGTTTACCCTAAATAACTCCAACTATCATGTCGGTTTTACAGAAGTCTTTCACTCTGACACGTTCATGGAGGACACACACTTTTAGTCGGTTGTTTCAGTCTTATAGTTCAGCTCCGTCCGGACTCAGTTCCGTGTTTCACTGTCCGAACACCAGAACCAGAACCAGGACTGGACTGATCTCTCAGGACCAGAGAAGTTTTCAACATCTGTTACCTGCTGGCAGGTATGAAGCGGGTTTTTACGGTTACAGAGGATTCTCAACTTCACCGAGTACCAGGAGTGAAGCTGTTGGACAGATCCAGTCAAAACATTATCAGCTGATCTACACATGCAAGGTAGCAAAACCAACACAAGCACTGTTTTACCACAGTTTCTTAACCCTCCCGTTGTCCTCATTTACGGGCACCTAAAAACATAGTTTCCTTGTCTGAAATAAATCCAAAAATGGAGCAAAGAAAATCCTTAAATGTCTGAACATTTGCAAAACCTTCAGGAAGAAAATTCCAATAGTTCCTTAAAAGTTTACCTTCAAAGTTTTATTTTTGGGAAAAAAAATCCCCCAGATGTGGCAAGAAAATGATTGTAAATGTTTTCGAAAAATGAGTAAAGAATTTTCGGAAAAAATAGTAAAAATGTCAAAAGTGATTACATATATATCAGTAAAGCTTCTGATATTTTCTTAAAAATAAATATGCTGGATTTTGGTTGATTTTTTGTGTGAATGTTCTTAAAGAAACATTTTTAACATTTCTTTTTTCCATGAAACATGTTCAAAGATTTCCCAAAAATGTTGAAAATGTGGACATCAGAAGTCTCATTGTGAATATATATATATATATATATATATATATATATATATATATATATGTTCAAATTTTCAAACTTTAATTTTGAACCTCAGTACGACACCAGGGTTAATCTAGAGTAAAACCATCTAACATTTTTCTTTCTGTAAGCTCACCTGTTTCTCCCTTAAAATCCACACACCTGTATCATGTCTGCAGGTTTGCTCCACCAGGTCCATGCAGAAGATCTCCAAGCTGGCTTACCACAAAGGCGTCGTCATAGTGACGTGTCCGGGGTGTAAGAACCACCACATCATCGCTGATAACCTCGGCTGGTTCTCTGACCTGGAAGGGAAGAGGTTGGTGGGGCTGTGGACTGAAACCACAATCAATAGATCATTGATTTTCACAAACCATTAGCATTAACACTGGTAGGGTTGCAAGGATGTTGCTCCTTAAGGTCTTGTTTGACAGTGTTTTGGTGTCATGTGATGTGAAGCTGACAAATGCTGCAAAACAAATCAATAGGTTTGACAACTAAAATCGACCAATGACGTTTTTTTTTTACTGATTGTTGAAACAAAAATATTAAGTTCACTTTCATCAAGGACAAAAGAAATAAGAACATATGCACATTTAAGAAGCTGTTATCAGAGAATTTAGATTTTTTTTTCCCGCTCAAAAATCCTCAAAATGATTAGTCACTTATCAAAATAGTTCTAATAGTTGACACCTATTTGATTTATCTATTTATTCTTGGCCACTTTATCTAAATTTATCTCAGGCATTTCCCTGGTTTCTTGTTATTTATCAACCATCATAGCAGATACTGTAGTAATATAACTGTAATGAAATCAGAGCTGTCTGAGGACATTGATAACATTAATTCAATTCAATATTCAAGATGAAACATGTGAGAAGTGAACATGAACTTTACTGGAAGGTATGAGTTGAAACAGATCCTAAATTCTGATGTAAACAAACAGCATCACTGCGAGCCTTAAAGAATGTCTCAGGAGCACAAGAAGCTCAAAAAGAGCGTCATCTTTGATTCACCATCATCTGTAGCTGCTGAATGACTCATCTTGTGTCGCTTTCTGCTTCAGAAACATTGAGGAAATCCTCGCTGCCAAAGGAGAGACTGTGAGGAGGGTTGATGGAGAAGCTGCTTTGGAGATTGTGGTGGATGAGTCCAGCAAGACACAGCAGAGTGACGACAAAGAAAAGTCAGAGTGTGACCCGGAAAAACAATAATGCTGTGTTTATTCTGTACATGTACCTTGTAAGATGTTTATTTTAATTTATTAATAAATACAAATCTTTTTAATTACTTCTTGTTTTTGTCATCATGCATTTTGAGCAAGAAGGGAGGGAGGACAGCATTTAATAGCAGGGACCAGGAATAAAAAAAATTATTGAAAACACAAATTAAAAAAAAAGGACTGTACTGTTTGAATCTATTCATAAAAATATTCTAGTGCTAGATTGGATCAGCCAAAGGGACCCTGTGCTCTGCTTTGATTTGCCTTCACGAAACTGATGATGATCTAAGCCAGGGATGTCAAACTCATTCCACAAAGGGCCAGTGTGGCTGCAGGTTTTTGTTCCAACTAAGCAGCATCATACCAGACGTGACTCATTTAATCAACCGATCTCAGTCTCCAGACAGGTGATTGGTCAGACTGTGTGCTGTAGATATGTTGGAACTAAATGCTGTAGCCTAGAGCACACAGTCTGACCAATCACCTGTCTGGAGACTGAGATCGGTTGATTAAATGAGTCAGGTCTGGTGTGATGCTGCTTAGATGGAACAAAAACCTGCAGCCACACCGGTCCTCTGTGGAATGAGTTTGACATCCCTGATCTCAGCATTCAAAAAGGTTGCTTGGCAGCTAAAATGCCCAATATTTCAGTTCACTAACATATATGGAAGACCCACCTATGAGGAATGGCTTGTGAAAGTTTTGAAAACAGTCTCAGAGCTCAAAGTGACTCCATCATAATCTTTGCTTTGCCCAACAAATAGCCCAGACTTTTAAATGATCAACATTACTGACAGGAAAAGCTGCAAATTTGACACTTAAAAAGCTTTAAAATTTAGAATTTTACTTGAAAAATAGCTTAAACAATTATCATCATAGTTAAGAAATCAATTTTTTAGTCAACCACCTGTTTCACTTCTACATACAATTTAATCGATAGCAAATCCTTACATAAAATTTCATAAGCTTTTCATACGTTCTGTATGTCAGAATCTTGTCAAGTAACTAAAGCTGTCAAACTTGTTTGTTTACCCCCTTGTTATTGAATACAGCAACAAGGGGGTAAACAAGACAACACAGAATACTAGGGTCAAGTACAAAGTGAAGATAAAAGAAAATGGATTAAAATAATATAAAAGAAAATATAGAAGAAAAATATTTACAAAATCTACAACAGCAATACAGAAATGTGCAAATGACATTGCACATCTAAGCACATTCTCATTTGCACATTCTGTATCACTCTTGTATATTGTTAATTTTTTCTTTCTCTGTTTTATTTTATTTGAATCTATTTTTAAAATCCATTTTATGCTGCCTTCACTTTATACCCTACCCTAATGTTCTGTGTTGTCATGTTGTTTACCACCTTGTCGTTGAATATCCAGCTGCTGTAACAACAGAATTTCCCTCTGGGGATTCATAAAGTCTGTCTAAGTCCAAACGGCCAAAGGTTCTTCAGTTTTGTACTTAAGGGTGGTACATGGTAAAAACACCACCTTATATTCCACCACTGTTGTTAATCAGGTTCTGTATAGCTTACCCAACAAGTGATCCTGATTCAGATAAGCCTAATGGGGGGAAAAAATGTAAGGTAAAGAAACATTCAAGCAAATTATATGTTTATAACAGTAAATTCACTAAAGGGCATAAGGCTCAAAATCTCACTAAGGAGCACAGGTGGTGTAGAAGCAACAAGTAATGGTAAGAATGAGAGGCACAGCAGAGCAGTTCAGTCCAAGAACTCAATGTTTACTTTCTCCTTGCAGAAAAAAATTCAAGTTGTGACCTGTAAGAAAGGCTGTTTTGTAAAAGGAGTGATCTAAAATCTGCACACACAGGACCTACACACAATCGACTAAATCCGGTGAATATTAAAGGCACAGTGCATAGAACTAGAGGAATTTAACTGTATAAAAAGGTCCAGGCACTGTGTGGGCGTCCCACATGCCGTCTGCATGAGCATCCACTCTGTCTGTGTAGCTGGACTTTGGGCTCCTTTGTGACAAAGAGTTTGGAATAACTGATGAAACTTTGACTCTCTTTTCTTCCACATGAAGCGGCATCTCGTCCTCACTGCTGGTCGGAGGTGTGAGGTCTTTGAGCAGGACGCTTAGTTTTTCTGAGAGTTCCTCAAGAGTGTGTCGGTCCTCAGTGACATAGATTTTCTCCATGATTAGTTGGGTGAGGTTGACGCATTTGTTCCTCAGGTCCGTTTTTCTCGCACGTTTGCGAGGAGGGAAATCACAGTCTGTAGTCTGTGTGCTCTTCTTTGTGTGCCGTTTATTGTGTGATGATTCTTTTATCGCCGCTTCTCCCACTGCGTGTCCAGAATGTGCACTTGGCTTCGTGACAGCGTAGCATGTTTTCCATATGATCGGATCTCTCTCTAAGGCCGTTCTCAGCATCTTGGAGGCCGTCTTCCTACTCCTCTCCTTATTGTCATCCACCTGGCATGTATGCAGACATAATAATTGCAATGCATGAACAGAAACCCGCGCTAAGACAGTTCAACAGTAGAGGATGTGCAGCGCTACATGTGGTCACATCTGGGTAGTCTCTTAATCCCACACCCAGTCTTCCCCCTTTTCCTTTTCTGTCTACTCCAGACTGTAATAGTCAAATAAAGGCAAAAAAAAAAAGTTGGTGGACTAACCTTGAATTTAGGGAACGTTGCAATTTTGCTGATCGATATAGCTGCTGGGCATCCCACCTTTTTTGTGGCTTGGCGAAGAAATCTCTGACTGCCAAAATTGTTGTCCAACATCTGCATAATGTGAGGGAAATCGAAAAGTAATAGAGGAGTTGTTAGTATGTAATTCATTCAGCTTCCTGTACCTACAGTCTTTGCAAAGCTCAGTTAACACTGGTAGACACTCACTGCAAAACACAGTCAGAGTTGACATAGCAAAATAAATGTATTGGAAGCATAGAAATGACACATAAATGGATACTAGAAAAAAGCTGATGTATTGTCCATGCTAATAACACTAGTTATGCGAATGAGAAAATACAGGAGGCATAAGTACATCTGAAACACAATTAAACTCACCATTTTCTTAGCCTTTTCCTCAGCGTACTTCTGCTTCTGGGCTACGGCGAGATCTTTGCCTCGGTGGCAGACCAGCCTTTTAAACCCCATAAACATAAACGGGATCCCGGTGAATTCAATGGCAGGCATCCCAGAACCTCCAGCCCACTGCCAGTACACCCGGTTCCCAGGTAAAGGTTGCCAATCTGCATAATAAATAACACAAATGACCTTGAGTAAGCAAATGTATCATTTTAACAGACTTTTTTGCTAATTTAAGGACCAGTGTGTAGAGTTCAATGGTATCTACTGGTCAGGTTGCCAATTATATCCAAGAAAAGACCCCTTTCATCAAACTCCCCTTCTGATCAGTCATGTGAGTTAAACATTTGCAACATTGCTTGGAAGAGGTGTTTCCATGTCCTACAAAGTGCAGCGTTTTACAGGATGTACGGTCCGTTATCTGTACTGGATTATATAAAAGCATGGACTAACTTCAGGAGACAAACAATACCAGTGAACCAAGCTCACTACTGATCTCAATACAGGAAAACTGGAGGAACACTGAATGAACCAAATGTAATTGTAGCCTGTCTTCTTTCATTAAACAATAAAGCTGTGTATCGAAAACTGCAGTGTCGTAGTAGCAATTCACACAAATCACAAAAAGACGCATTTAGTAAACAAAATCAGACATGCAGCATTTGTAAAATTGAATAAATGTTATGCAATATTTTTTAAACACAGGAGGAAAGTATTTGCTGTTCCAAAACAAATAGACAGAATGGACATCATGGAACAACCAAGTACACACTACTCTGGAAATAACAAATAATGCTGAACAGCTAAAAAACTGCTTGTGCACAACTGGATAATTTAAGCGTTTCTTAAACTTTAACAATAGAAATGAGTTTCACTTTTTCTCTATGTCACACAAGAAGATCACTTCCGTTCTGCATTTATATTTTTGTTCATGTATATGACAGAGAAACACAACAAGCTAGAATGAACACACTAAGTGGTCTACACTGGTGACTGCCTCGGTGCTACATATCTAGTTCTGCCTGTTGTTAAGCTGAACATTCAGGTGTCTGTAGCCCTGCAACAGCCTGCACAAACCTAAACAGATCATCGAAAGGCAGTAAGTCTGTAAACAAAACTAGGCATTTGGATTAAATTCCCTTTAATGGGGAAGGCGTGACTCACATTGGGTAGTGACAGACTTCCTTCCTCTGTAGACTACATCTACAATAATTAATGGATTAGTTGTTAAGTACTACATTAATCACTAACTATTTTTAAGGTAATTTTTAAGGAAAATAAAATCTGCATTTTCTGGTTCCAGCTTCTTAAAATGAAGTTTTTTTTCTGTTACTATATAACAGTAAAATGACTATCGTTGGGTTGCGGGCAAAACAACACGTTTGAGGAAGTCATGTTGGGCTTTAGAAAACACTGATCAAACTTTTTTACCATTTCCTGACATTTCATAAACCAAACAACTTGTAGATTAGTCGAAAATGAAATTATTCTCTAGTTGCAAACTTGCTGTTGATATAAAGGTAACAAGAAAGCTAATCTGATATTCAGGTGTGTACATTTGATTGTAAATATAATTATGAACAGTAATTAGAATATTCAATTTCTCCCTAAAGCCTACACACTGGACGTTACTTCACGTTTATGACTGGGTTGTTTATCTACAGCAGCTAGTCATTGGTTTAGACATGGCTTTGCTATCTAGCTAGCACTCGTTTGTTTACTGTTTATTTCCTTACCTTTGTCATTGTAATTGCGGTCCACAGAAAATGTAATAAATTTAGTCTGCGACTCTTCCTCCACCCCTTTAATAAAAGAGTCTAAGTCGGCGAAGTTATCAAACTGTGTCATGTTTGACAACTGATGTGTTTACAGTCACATACAGCTAACTAGCGGCTAACACCTGAACAACCAATCACAGCAGAGCAGCTTCTTCTTCGGCGTTTTATTTGTTGGCAGCTTGCAATACCAACTTCTAGGCGCATACGGACACCTACCGTACCGAAGTATGTAGAGCAGGATGTACTTTACACACTGTGATGTTGAAATATACTAAACAAAACAGCAACAACAACTTTATTCTATGAAACAATCTGTTCTTTGTTTTTCTTTTAAATGTATCGCTCGTCTGAGTTTTGCACACCTAATTTCCGTCTCCAAACTAGTTTTTATGTTCACTTGACTTCAAGCTCTGGAGAGTGGTGTGGCTGCACTCCTTATCATTCTGCAATTGGAGGAAACAAACGCTCTGATTTGAGTAGGGGCAAGACCGATTTGTGGCACTGGCAGCTAGCTGTGACACTTTTTGTGGCACCGCTGCCGTGCCACGGTTAATGCCACTGTGCGGTGACACTTTTTGTGGCACCGCTGCCGTGCCACGGTTAATGCCACTGTGCAGTGACACTTTTTGTGGCACCGCTGCGGTGCCACGGTTAATGCCACTGTGCAGTGACATTAACCGTGCTAAGCCCGGGATGCAGCACTTTTTTTCCTTAGCAGCAACTGCATATCTTTTCCTGGGATAATTAAAGTGTTGGTTGGCCACCCAAATTATTATTAAATCAAATTTATGTAAACAAGTATCTTACAGGCACATCCTTGCCCATGATAATAGTTCTTAAATCATATAAATAGGACAAATTTAAAGGGACACGGGTTGAGAACCATTGATCTAGCTTTCCTGTATTCACTATGATTTTAATTTGGGTTGAACATAGAGAAAAATGGGATGACCATACTTTACCTAGAGCACAACACTTCAAATTTTCAGTTCTGAAACAACACGGAAATGATGCCATCAACGTGTCGAGATCCCAGCAGCGCCTCCAATATGAGCCCTCACTGTCCTTGTCCCGCTTTTTCTGTTTTACTATTTTCTTTTTTATTAAGTCATTTACTCGAGAAACCAAATGCTCATCATATGCTTCATAGTTAGAGATACTTTCACTGTCTTATCCACACATTAACTACCTTTCAATGCCACATGTGCAACTACATTATATATCTAACTATTCCCAAATCAGTATTCTAAATGAACATTGTAAAAAAACAAAAAACAAACAAACAATAGATTTCCCTGACTGACCTCAGTGTGTAAACCTATAGCAACTGCAGCAGTGCCACTACACTTTATCAAGTCTCACTTCTTCTACCCTCTGAAGACCAACAATTGTGGCATAATCTCAACTGTAAAGTGATAATTCATCTGTAATTCTATACCCTTGATAAACTGGAGATTGTGGGATGCAGTAACCTGTTCTTACAATGTTAATTTAATCTGTCAGTAATATCTGGAAGTAATTTTACTTTTGCAGAGAAAGACATCTAGATAGTAAACCAGCAGAGTGTCTCTCTGGCAGATCCAAGCTACCACCAAACAGCGGTGCGTCCCTCCAGCTGATCCAGCGCAGCAGTTCACAGAGTTGACAGCGTCAGTTCTCGCGAGAACCGCGCACTGTTGCTGCTACAAATAGCAAACCTAGCATTCCGTCAAGCTACCTAAATTCTGCGTTATTTCTTCTTCTTTTGGCTGGTATGGAGGGTGTCGAAGCTTTAGACGAGGCGGAGAGGCCACGACATCGTCCTTTCTTAATCGGGGTTAGCGGAGGAACAGCCAGCGGGAAGGTAAATCCTTTTAAGCATTGTAACCGGAATTCGCATCTCGGATAGCTTAGCATGATTTGTTGCTATATTAGCATGCATCAAACTGTCAACCCAGTTGGCACGCCCACATGTCTACAGAATGTTTACATTATTTCACCATCATCACAGTACTCATTACTACTCTTGACTGCCTATACCGCCCCCCGATTTGTAAACATTTAGCGCCAAAGAGCTTCTTGCAGCTAATTAGCCGCTGTAACGAACTGGTCAGCTGATAAACACTAAACTCGGAAGGTCACTGATGCTACATGTCAGTTTCCACAGGACTTTTCCTTTGTTCTGTTTTCAGAATTCTATTACAAGCCTAATTTCATTTTGTGTTTTAACCTAACAAAGCGTTGTTGTAGGTCATGAATAATAACAGTATAGTGAAAGAAGTTTTCTGCTACAGTCAACAGTTTGCGCCAAGATCATGGAGCTGCTGGGCCAGAACAAGGTGGACCACCACCAGAGGAAGGTGGCTATTATCAGCCAGGACAGCTTCTACAGAGTCCTGACTCCAGATCAGAAGGCCAAAGCACTGAAGGGCCAGTACAACTTTGATCACCCAGGTAGGGACCATGCTGCAGACTGAGCTATTTACAACCATTACAACAGCACATGCCTTCCTGCATTTATTCAAAAGTCAGACTAGTAAGGATGGACACTGTTTGAAACTTGGACCAATGCCAGTGATTTCCTACTTGTGTTCTGTAATATCGATTTGTCTTTTTGTGGTGTAGCAAGCTTGTTCTTGAGTAACAAATTACACATGTTACAACACTGCTGTTAGCCAATACAGATTAGAGCTGAAACAATTAATTGATTAGTTCTCGACTATGAAATTAGATGCCCACCATTTTGATACCTGATTAATTGGTTTGAGAATTTTTGTAAAAGAAAAAAAAAAGTAAATTCCCTGACTATAGCTTCTGAAATGTGAATACTTTCTGGTGTCTTTCCCTCTTTATGACAGTAAACTGGATATATTTGGCATTTTAGGACGCCATCCCAGGCTTTGAGAAATACTGATGGACATGTTTTTGACATTTTATGCACCACATAGCAACTTAAATAATCAAAAAAAATCAACAATGAAGCAATTCTTAGCAGTTGACAAAAACAAGCTGAATAACTAATGTAGTGTATGAAAACAAGTTGTGTGTATGTTACATAATAAAGACTTCATGCCACATCTACTCACATAGCACCAACTTAGACTGTAAACGTACTGTAGGCTTTACTGTGGGCTTAGTGTTTTTGATGCTGATACTGGCTCCCTTTTTTCAGTAAATTCATCAAAGCTTCATGCAGTGCATTAGTGAAGCTGTACCATTTCTGTTTAATATGTTACAGAGGCATTCGACAACGAGTTAATGTACAAAACCTTGAAGGACATTGTGGAGGGCAGGGTAGTTGAAGTGCCAACGTATGACTTTGTCACCCATTCCAGGTAGGAAGGAAGCCATGATTGAAAATTCTCTGTGGTCCTTTTCCAGTGTCTTTGTGCAAGACTTGCGTGTTTTGACAGGTTGGAAGACAGGATCACATTTTACCCAGCAGATGTGGTCCTCTTTGAGGGGATCCTCGTTTTCTACCCCCAGAAAGTCCGCGACATGTTTCACATGAAGCTCTTTGTGGACACAGATTCAGACGTCAGACTGTCTCGCAGAGGTACTGATGTCTCTCAGACACACTTTATTCTAGATGTCGTCACAGTGTGTCAACAGTTTGACCTGATTTTCCTGTAGTTCTGCGAGACATGACCAGAGGGAGAGACCTGGAGCAGATTCTCAGTCAGTATACGACGTTTGTCAAGCCGGCTTTTGAGGAGTTTTGTTTGCCTGTAAGTATGACGGTCAGTCCTAGTTATGTGCTTATTAGTAAAACGTTAAATGTTATTGAACTAATCTCACTTTATTTATGTGATCTTTTTTGTCTTCTCAGACTAAGAAGTACGCTGATGTCATCATTCCAAGGGGAGTTGACAATATGGGTAAGAATGTTTTCTAAGACAGATGATTTTCCAGGACGTCATGTACAGGGATGTTTGAAAAGTTCCTTATTTCTCTCTGTTCAGTGGCCATCAACCTCATCGTGCAGCACATCCAAGATATTCTGAACGGTGACATCTGCAAATGGCAGCGCGGATCCATTAATGGTCACGGACGCGGTTTCAAACGGGCCATTTCTGAGCAGAGTGACCTGCAGAACGGAGCCGTTAACCCTCCAGGAAAAAGGGTCTTGCTGGAGCCCAGTAGTCGGCCTCACTGAGGCCACATGGATGCATGAGGAGTTTATCCAGACTGTGAACACGAGCTTTGAATTGGATTTGCTGCTACTGATTTGTGCAGAGTGAGTCAGAAAGTCTCTCAACTTCTGCAGCCTTTTAAAATGTTGTCCACAATCTCAACCACTCAAGAGTTGCGACCTCTCCATCTTTTTACTGTGCTTATTGGTGCATAACCAATATGGTAATAGTTTCTTTATCACAGCTAACAGTCTTCCATGACACCTTTGGTTTTTAGTGTTAACTTTGGTCACATGACCCGTTACTGAAATGATCTTCACATTGATGGTAGGAAACGTTATTTAAATTGCTTAATTTCAGTCATGCTTTTGCACCTTATGAAACCGACTCTTGCTTTGTTGCTTTGAGATTAATATATTTAAATTGTTAACATAAAACTGCTGTTTTGCTTTCCCTGTTCCTGTTTAATAGCTTTTTGAAATTAAATCAGAGCCAGATGTGGTCCTGTGGTGTTTCACCTCATGTGATACCAAGTGCTTCATTATTTAACGCTGACTCTTTGCCTTACTGTAATTTTTTAAGTTCACTTTCCACTCTCTGTTTCTGTACAACAATAAATGGAAACCTATTTCTGAAGTTTTTAAGTGTCATGTGAATTTTGCTAAAGAGAATGAAACTTGTGACCGACACATAGAAACAGAGCTGTTTTATTGGAGTCTGAGAGCACAGTGTGATGTGTTGGTTCTGACAATTATCCCAAAAGGAATTGAATGATTTACTACAGCACATTTTGGAATGACAAACACACAAGTCGCTGAGGACTTCAGTTGCACACAAACACTCTTTCACACACTGACGTGACTGGGACGTGATTGTGACTGCCTGACGGTTCTCTACACTTGAACACGGCACTCGATGATTCAGTATGACTTACATAGATCACAGCATCTTTAGTATTTTATCTTTTTGTGTTTTTGCTTTGCTTTTTTTAGTGCACATACGTATGGCACTTGGGAGAAGCGAAGCTCTTCTCATAAGCATAAACATCCTTTTAAAGAACAAAAGGAGCACTGTATATAATACATTTCATAACCATACATGATTCTTACACAAAATGTTTCAAAACAAACTCATAGGTTCCAGTCTATAATGGCCATCTTCTCTTCAAGTTCAGATCCCCTCACGTCCACCAGCAGATTCTCGGATCTGCAGTCTGCGCATTGACGTCACAGTTCTCGGCAGGATGCTCTCGAGGTTCTGCTGTTTGAGGGGAACTCGGGGAGAGGGGCTGCAGAAGATGACCAACAAATGGCACATACATAAGGAAGAAGAAGGAGCAACTTGGAGAGTTATGGACCATTCAGTTCAATCTCACACACACGCAACAGCTCCACTCTAAAACAGAGAGCCCAGGGAGCAGACTTTGGTCATTTCCGTAGTGTCTCCCTGTCCGCTCTGTGTGATTCCTCACCCCTCCTTGGCACCAGGCTTCTTCTTCTTCTCCTTTCACCATAGTCAATGAATCTCTCCGTCTAAATGCCAGAGCCACAGTCATGCCAATTATAATCTCCCAGAGCAGCAGAGCTCTTTGTAAACCTCGGCGACGCTTCAGTTGTCTGTAGTTTGTTCTGAATTCCCCACAATGAGTCTCCCATTAGCTTCAGCGGATAGCTTCCATTCGTCTTTCTCTCAGTCTGTAGTAAAGTGGAGTTAGTGTCATGAAGCACAGTTGGAGGTCAGTGTCAGAGGCCCACGAGCCCTAGGTCTTCTCCTCGCGGTCCGTCTTACGCCTGCCGATGTTTCTGGGCTTTATCTTCAGCGACAGTTCCCACAGGGCCTCCTCTGCCAGGTGGTCGCTGAAGTCGTTGAAGAAAGAGACGATGTCTTCGTTGCGCTTCAGCTCATAATGCCTGAGATCAGAAGAGGTTTGATAAATGCTGTAATTCATTACTGAGAAAACAAACAACCCGTGCGGAGATGACAGCAATGTTTTATGATATTAAAATTTAATGAAAAATAAAGTGGGCACACACTATAGTTGCTGCCAGTGGCAAATAAATGATGACATTTATGGCTGTGATTGATGTTTGAAAAGCCTTCTATTAATACGTCTCTTTTCAGAAATGCATCCCAGTGGACTTACACTTGCTGGAAGCGGCGCATGCTGTCCAGAATGTTGAACTGCTGCCAGCGTTTGGAGAAGTTGACCTTCCCGTCGATGAGGTCTGGGTTCCCCAGGTGGACGAAGGTCAGGTCCTGAAGGATGAGACCCCTGTGGAGAGGAGTAGCAGGAAGACAGCCAGAATAAATAAACGAATCGAGATGTGACCGACCACCAGACACAGATGAGTCCAAACATCACTCACAAGTACGGGATGCATGGAGGCTCCACTTCAGCCAGAGCAGCTCTGTACGCTCTGAAGGAGGAGGAGCTGTCGATCAGCGTGCAATATTCCTCCAATCCCTGAGAACGAAGGACAAGTGAGAGAAAATTTATGATACTTATCAGTGAGAGAAGATGTGTAGATTCAAGAGGCACGACCTCTGCACCATCTTTGTATGCGACACCTGCTTTAAAAAACTTTAAACTCTCACCTCTGAGGTCTGTTTCTGCCACTCCAATCTCCTGATGGGGGCTGAGTCCAGGGCGGACAGTATTGCCAAGTAGGAGTTGAAATTATTCAACTTTCTTAAGTGCTGTAATAAAAATATACATTAAAGTTAAATGCCACAATAAAACTACATGGGTTTATTTTGTTTAAAGTACAGTAACCAACCTTCATTATCTTAATGAACTTGAGGAGCAGCTTCTCTCTGTCTTGGGCTTTCTCCTGCTGAATTATCAAAGAGCGGACCCTGTAGGAGGAACAGAAGTAAACCGTGTGGCGTCAGCGTGTGAGCATCAGTGACAGGAACGGTGATATTGATGTGAGCGTGACAGTTTTGTCTCACCAATAGCTCATGTTGTTAAAGTGCTCTGTGAACTGAGTCAGGTTCGGACTCTTCTCCTCATTCTGCTCCTTGGCCCAAAGCAAAACTTCGGGAATCTGAAGCAGAAGTTTTTATGAAGTTCACTTTCAAAACACACAATCAGGTATTGAAAGGATTCATACAAAGAAGCCACTGTACCTCAATTTTATAGAAAAGTTCAGCATCGAGAAGAGTTAGCTGATCAGCAATCTCATGACTGCGGAAGTCATGGAGAGTTCCAGGCCTGTTAAAAACACGAGTTATTAGAGAACGTCTTCAGCTTTTACAGTGCAGATTTGCTGCAGACACAGAATTTGAACAGATTCCTCTTGGTACAACTGAACTGCTGGAAAACCATCATGTTAAATAAAAATGAACTGTGACAATCTAATTTTTATACAAATATGAAAGACTGAGGATTCAACCTTTTACTCCTTGATGGTTCAACAGGGAAAAAGAACATTTTGGAAAGTTAGTTGTAACATTTTATGATTTGTATTGATGGTCATTTGTAACTTTATGTATCTATAAGAGATAAATATTGTTTTGTGTTCAATGTCCTGGTCTGCACAGTGGATGGTGATTAGCACTGTCACCTTGCAGCTGGAAGCTCCCCGGTTTGTGTCCCTTCCTGAGATCTTTCTGCATGGAGTTTGCATGTTCTCCCTGTGCATGTGTGGGTTTTCTCCATTTACTCCTGCTACCCCTAATGAGGATTAAGTGGTGTATAGATAATGGATGGATTTACTATCCTTGCTCTGTCATTCTTGTTAGGCACATTCCTACTTTCCAGAGGCCCTGCATTTCCATGAAGCCTTCCATTTATTGCTATTCTGAATATGTCCACCAGGTGTCCTCTGACATTCCTCTGTCATCTCCCACTCAATCCTCCCCGCCCACCTCCACACCTCCACTCATCGTTTGGCCCTGTATGTACCATATACTCTGAGCACTTTAAATTATGCCACTTTATGCTTCTTTGAATCATTTTTTTTCTCCATCTTCATGAAGAATCTTCTCAATAAATGCATCTTTAAGAGACAAGGAAAGAGAACACTCATAGAAGACCTTAGAGCGAGGAAATGTGTATCTAAGATGTGAGGAACCACCATAAGTAGAGGAAGCAAGGAGACAATCTAGCAGAATGAAAAGCACCTTGTATGTTGGCTCATCTCCACCTGCTCTCAGAATATTGATGCTGCTGTAGGCCACCTGTTCTTGTGTTTTTAACCTTCTGCCTGTTGACCTGCCTACCAGCCCTGTCCATTTTAAACTGACTGTCCTGACCTACTGTGATCCTGAGCACCTTCACTTTCTAAGATAAACACTATTCACACGATCGATCACAGATCACATCTTTCATTATATATCATTATCTGAAACATGTGATGTATTTAGATCATTTACATTTTATTGCCTTTAGGGTGAAAAGATAAGACGACTAGCTTAACATTCTATTCTATGGCCTTCAATGTGTGCACATGGTATATTTTTTTTGCTTTTCTAATTGCCTGTTATTGTTGTTTATTGTGTTGGCCTGCCAAGACACAGCTTCAGACTAGCTTGCAGCCATATTCTGGTCCAGTGCATTAAATGATGACATTAATGTTTGAGCAGTAAAAAGATGTACATGAGTGATCAACTGAGTATATATAAGGAAAGAGGAAACCATCTCAGATCCCCTCCCTGAGGAAGGCAAAATAGTTTTTGATGAAGTGGTTTCCATGGAATCCAACATTAAAACAGTACACCGAGTTTTATTCCCCAAACATTTTTCAGGGCAGCCATTTGCATCATCTGGAAATAATTATATCATTTTAAATTCTATGAGTGCAATCCTGTGGCTTCTGATTGAAAGTCTGCCAGGAAATAAACGAATCGCTGTCTGTTATGCTGTCAGAGCCATGAGAACAGCTTAGCAGTTTAGTATCCAACTTCATCTCATACCAATCTGAGAAACAGCAGACTCTTGACCCCCACAGTACCTTGCAGAGACGCCTCGGGCGGCGAGGGGCTTGAGGGAGTTAGTGTAGCGCAGCAGCTTCTTTTGCTCCACCTTATCCAGGATGTTCTTGCGGAGCACGCGGGCGAGGCTCAGCTCGCCGTTACACACCAGCGTGAACACCAGGTCCATGAGCTGTTTCAGGATGTCCTCCGTCAACTCAACCAGGCTGGTGGACAAAAGAAGAGAAGAGAAGAAGAAATTGTTATGTTGAAATATGAAGCATTGCAAACAGAAAAGGAAGGAAGAAAGTGTTTTAGGTGGGCTCCTGATGAAGGGGAGGTCTTTAAAGGCTCATTCATGTCCAAGAAAGACTTGCAATAACCAGAAACAATTAAAAATCCTAGAGCCTGATCATAAATGGACATTTACAGGGTGTCCCAAAAAATTTGACATCTTTTCGCAGGCCAATAATTTTGGCAATTCTTGTTGAAATAACCTCAAATTTTCACAGAATGTATAGAAATAGATCAAGAGTTTATATATTTTTAATGTTTTGTTTTTCTTCTGTTTTCAGGTTGAGCCGTGCCGTTCACTCCCAAAGAGAAGTCATTTTTATAATATGCTGATGATCTGCCAGACCCTTTAGCCCTGCATAAGCAGCCTTCCTCTTTACATTTTTGGTACCAAATCCAAATTTGTTTGCCAGTAGGTGAAGTTTTTCCAAATTCTGCATTGAAGATACGCTGCACAGTCTTGGGTGACTGTATGTGAGCATATAAGATGCAAAATGACTTCTCTTTAGGAGTAAACGGCACGGCCCAACCAGAAAACTGAACAAAAATAAAACATTAAATATAAAATCTTGATCTGTTTCTATATATTCTGAGAAAATTTGAGGTTATTTCAACAAGAATTGCCAAAATTATTGGCCTGCGAAATGATGTCAAATTTTTTGGGACACCCTGTATATTCAAGATAAACTTTTAGGTTGATTACGTTCAAATGAGCATCTTACTATACCATAGATTCCAATAAAGTGTCAGCTGGGCAGATAATCGGGTCTTATTTTGGTTTCATCAAAGCCTCGTCCGTATGGTATTTGTGTAAATGTAGCCGTAACCACAAACAAAACCATCTCAGACACTGAAACGATGCTAAGAAACGGTGTGATCTTTCTTCCAAGGAGCTGGCATGTGTAAGAAATGTCAGAGGAAAGTTATCGAGTCCTACTCACCACAGCTCATCGACCACACGAACCAGCACGAAGAACGTGTTCTTGCTGACTCTCTTTTTGACGGTGTCTGGACTGTGGCAGAACGTGGTATATGTGCTTCGTGGTTAAGGACAATGAAAACTAGTCTAATGTGAGAACTGCACAGCACAGGAACAGAGTACAGTGGTGGTTACAGACTCACCAGACTTGTGTTTTGACTGTAACGCATTTGCCACAAAATAGACAGAACACATAATAATCAAAACTTAATAGGAATTTCAGTGATTGCGTACATAATTGTTTTTATTTCCGCCACAGTAATCGTGTGGGGAAAATCTGCTATGATAAGGAACTGCAATAACATGCAGTGCTTTTGGTCATATATGTTACTTAACGACCATACAGGTCTGAAACAAGTCATTTAAAAAAACAAAAAAACAAGCATTGCCAAAATACAACATTTATCAGAGAAAGAAATTGTAAAACTAGAAAGTGTCGGATTTTCGACTTTCTGAACCATTGATTTGTGATATTTTATCAACAGTACTTTATTTTAAATGTCTCATTATTCATTTTTTGTGTCTGGAATGTCTTGGTTTCTCTAAACAAATTCTGGAAAAAAAAAATTGAAGCACCTTTGCACAACTGTGAAGTCATTAGTGACTCAGCAACAACGAACGTCACCTGACAAAAACTCAGACCTTTCAGTTGAACTGCAGGCTGCGTTTGCACAGAAGAAATAGGAGACAAGCATAAAAACTAAATTAAAATCTAATTTATTTATAAAACACTTTAAAACAACCAGAGTTGACCAAGGTGCTGTACAGACGCATAAAAACATGATCAAAAGATACAAATAATAAAACTAAGACAAAAACAATAGAACTAGATAAAAATAATAGAACTAAAAGCAAAATACACAATGCAAGTAGTTTATATCTACAGCATATGGACTATTTCCCACCCACTGTTCACTTAAGTCGATTTATTCCAGGTTTTTCCAGCTTTTGTAAAATAAATAATGACAGAAACTCTACTTTCACTTCTTTTTTTATGACTGACGGCATTATAACTTTGAGTTGTCTCTACTTCTAGTCATACCTGCGCTGTTTCTACAGAGATACTGGAGTTTATAGTGTAGTAAAAAACAGGCTCACAGTGAGTAAAAACGCACAAAATGCCCAGAAACTGCTTGGTTTTCATAGGGTTAAAAGATGAGACAACATGAATGACATTTCCCTGCTCTAATGACATTCTGCAGTGCTACAAATTTTCCAATTTTCCATAAAATGTTCTGGCATGTATGCATGATACAACACTGTGGTTTCTTCTGTCCTGGCCTCATTACCCTGTATAAACATTATCCATCACTGCATAGTTATCATTGTCACTACAGTGTGGCTCATTAACTCACACAGTATAAACAGTAGGGCTGAAACTTACCATCACCTCATGACCACTTCATCTACTCGTGATGTTCTCAGCCTATTAACTGTTTCTTCAAAATGTCAGAAAACAGTAAAGACTGCCGATCACAATTTCCTGCAGCTCAATGTAGCATCTTTAAATTTCTTGTTAAGTCTCAACAATACTGAGATTGCAATCATTGAATAATTTTCTGTTAAAGCAGAAGACTATTGACATCTAATTGGATAGTTAGCCTGTGCCATCTTCCCTGCTCACACTTCTTTCTTGATTTTAATCCTCAAGGTCAAAGTTCACAACACGTTCTACTAAAGTGAAACACTTAAAGCCCCAATATTTTCACTGGTAATCCATCAATAGAGGATTACAGTTCAATGGGAGGTCTCGACCTATGAACGCTTTTAACTGAAACACACGAATAAGAGCAAACAAGCTTTTCCTTGGTAAATAAGGACCAAAGTAGGAAAAACAGCCTGCTGCCAACAAAAAAGTGATTAAGCGCAGAGTGACATGTTTAGTGATTTGAAAAGGATATCTGTAGTGTAGCTTCTTAATGAGGTCCTCTGGGGTTATAAAAGTCCTATATGTAGTCAGAAAGGCTTCACAGTACAAAACAAGATCTGTCGAGAAAAAACAGAGGAAAAAGCAGCACATTTCAGTTGACATGCAGCCGACGTTCCAAGTGAACTAATTAAAGCTGACAACACATCATCAAAAGGGAAAGCTACATAGTTAGACTGACACACTGCAAATAACTGAAGCACAGAGAGACTGAGGCTGTTTAAAATGCTACTCAGGGGAGTATTAACACATCAGTCAAACTAAGGAATCATAGTTGGCAAATAAACATGAGTGTCTTTGTATATAAAATGCATACAAATATGTCAAGATATCCAAACAAAGCTGTGCCAGTGACCCAGAAGCACAGTAACATAGTGCACGTAACAGATATGAGTCTTAATGTGTCCTGTACTGTACCTTTGCGGTCTGTTTCTGTAGCGTGGACTAATAGAATATCTCCTGATCCAGCACGAACATCAGGACCATCGTCATTCTGCGAAAAATAAGAGGAGAGAACGAGGTGCGGAGAATGAGAGAGAATGAAAAACAGACACAAATATGTAGAGGTGGGTTGATGTAGAGTGATGCAGTCTAGCCCAAAACGTAGCATGCACATTTCCTCCTCCTCCTCCCGTCTCTCAACCCTCCCTGTCCTGCACCAGCTCCTCTGATGACGAAGAAAAAGTCAGACTTGTGAATGATAAAATCGCCACCACTGCAATATTTCTTCTACGGCCCCTCTAAACGTCGGGACGGGATATAAATCTCGCCTCCTCGCATTTCTGATCTCCCTCCCATCTCCTTTTGTAAATCATTGCTGTCACATTGCCCCTAACCTTGCAGAGTGGCGAGCAGCAATTTCACACATCTGTATATCAGACTGCACCACGCAGGACAAAGGCAGAGGAGGCGGTGGAGCAGGAGGAGGGCGGTTTGTCAGTTGAAGGTATGCAATTTCAGAGACTTAACTCCAGAGGGCAGCAATGGCTATCAGTGGCATATCTCTGGATCTGATTTCACATCTGAATGACTCACAGTGACCTTTAGCCTGAGCAGGACTAACAGGATAAAATGTGCTTTGTATGCTGGTGCTGCTGCACAGTTCTGTCATAGCAGATTTCTAAAAACAGTACACTGCATCAGCGGGCTTACTTCTTGTTTTAGTGTTATCCTGCTCATTATCTCCTTGTGGTCTATGAGGGAAAGCTCGTCCACCTCTTCCTCATCGCTCCCAGCCGATTCTGTTGACTTCTGCCTCCTAAAACACACACAGCCAAACATCGTCAACACACAAACTCTCACATATGTCTCTAAATGCACCAATGCCTCTGCCTGCTAGAGCTGAAACAACTAAGTGATTATTTGATCGACAGAAAATTGACTGGCATCTGTTCTAGTAATTAAATCAGTGTTTGAGTCTTTTTACAAGCAAAAATGGTAAACATTTGTTAGTTTTGTCTTTTCAAACTTGAGATTTTATGTTTTGTGAGTGAAGCAGCTCCAATGAGCATCTCAGAAAGCAAAACTAGCAAGAAAGATGGCAGATGTCTTTTATACTAACTGGAAAAGCAGTGCAATTCTAGTCTAGAAGTCTATTACATGTACTGTACATACAGCTGATATCGAGTGTGTCTCACTTGTGGCATGTGAACATTACAACCCTTACCTCTCCTTTTCCAAACCCTCTTTACTATTGGTGGATGGCGTCTGAGGGGTGGGGTCTTGGAGTACATCATCAGCTGCAATCGTTTCCTAATCAACGGAGGGAAAAACAATAATCAGCCCCTGCACTGCCACACGGAACATCACTGACGAATGGTTCCATGCAGTGACAGGAAGCCAGATATTGATGAGATATGAACCACCAGGATCTCATGCAACACGTTTCAAGGGGAAGATGAATGCTCTGTGCAGATGTTTATCACCAGGTTTACAGTGGATGGTATCCCTATTAGTGTTGACGCAGAATAGGTATAAAGGACTGATGAGTAAAATGCAGATTTTCCTCAGTCTGAGCCAGGAAAAACCCAACAGATGAAACCCAAAACAGACAAGAAGGTAGAGCTCACTCGCACCAAAACTGCACCAACTGTACAACTACAAAATACAAACATTCACACATCGTCTCTGTTGCTTTCTCTCTCTCACATTTGCACAAACCTCACCCCAACATGCCTAAAATACAACCCAAATGCACAAACTGGCTTGAGGGAATATAAACAGCCACACACATAGACAGAAGCTGCCACACATGCACAGGTGCACATAAATTGTTATGGGGAATGTTATTGGAAAATTGAAAACCGGTGAACCATTGAGAATCCCGTTCTGGAGCAGCGACATTTCAGGTGTTAGATCGGAACAAGGTTAAATGCTTGTTGCAGCTGCAGCACAGCCAGAGAGACAGCAGTCACCAGCCAGGCAGTCAAAACAACATACAGACGGACATCATTTCCACAGACACCAACCAGAGCACACGAGTCCCTTGCAGGCAAACCTGTGAACCTGAAGTCATGCTCAGTCAGGTTTGGCTACATTCACATTCCATTTCAGCGCCATCCATCCAGGAGATGAATCAATAAGAGCCGCTCAGCGCAACGGATGTGAGAGTGACATCTGCCACCGAAACAACAATCCTCACTCCAAATCCCTCACCGCGTCTGAATTGATTCATACCCTGAAGAGACGCGACGTAGAAATGGAATTGACCTTTCACCCGTGACAATCAGCTACTTACTCTGAGGGAGAGAGGCAGCTCCCCATTGGCCTGGCTGGATGAGTACAAGTTGACATACTCCCCCTCCCCACCCTCGTCATTCGCGCTCTCGCTCTATGGGAAAAGAGGAGGGACACAAACCGAGGCGTAAGGCAGCGGAGAGGGGCACAGGGTCTTTGCTAAGGGTGTAGCAGATGTGAAGTGAGAATATGTAGCTAAGGGAGAGAGATAGCAGCTAGCCGAGGTCTGGTGTTCGACAGTGAACCGTATGCTTTCCAGCTCCACATCCTCATGGCCACCAGGTGGCACTGGAGCGCATCATATGTAAAGATAATAGTAAATTTACTGGCAAGAAGAACATGCAGTGCAACATGCTCCACTGGGCTTATTTTAAGACCAATAATCAGACAGCAGACAGTTTGTGGGCAGTGATAATGACAACAGGATGCCACCATGTGAATGACTCAAGATATTATCATATGAGCAACAATACTGAACACCAAACAGCTGTAATCTAACACCAATCTGCCAAGGGAAGTGGTGCAGTATTACATTTTAATATCAGTCTTAGAGAGCTGGTTCGTCTGAGTATCCTGCTGGTGCTTCCAGCGTCTATCTGTTGTAAGCTCACCGCTGAGGTGTGGAGAGAGTCAGTGAGAGAAGACTCAGAAGGAAGACAGACAGCCACAGAACCCATTGAGCCAGCCAGGGAACCGTTGGGCCCGCCCCCGCTGCCATCCAGAATGGTGGCATTGGTCAAGGCAACCTGGTCCAAGCTCTGTGATTGGTGGAAAAAATGAAAGCAGGAAAGAGAAAAAATAATAAAAGACAGGACTAAGAGATTAAAAAGGAGTAAGGCAGAGCAGATAGAAAAAAAGAAGCTGAACAATAGGAAGCAGAGGAGGGAAAAAAAGTGTTCACCTCATTCTCCAACAACTCCATTAATTTAAGCCTGGACTATGTCAGCGATGTGTCTGAACATGAAATGCACTGCACACACACACACCCAAAAAAGTGGAAGCAGTGACAACAGAAACATCTCCAATGAGATAACATGGAAGATAATAAGACAGAAATGTTTAACGAGGACATGGATACACTAGCATCAACTCTGAGGATGTATACATGTTTACAGAAGGGATGTCTGAATGTGTGTGGCCAGCTGAAGAGATGCCTGCCAGCAGGGAGGTAGTGGTAACCTGTTGTAACACGTTTCACATACCAGCCCTGTTTCAGCATACCAGCCAAGAGCGGTGCAAACACAGATCACTGATAATCACTGCACTCATGCACACACACCAATGAACGCATATGTTCATGCACAGAAGAAGGACCGCAAATCAAAGCCTCTCATTCTTTTTTTCCAGTCTCTGAAAGTCTGATGAAACTAGGAAATCTGTCTACTATTATTGAATGTCTTTCTGTTTCCTCTCAACATATGCAAAGAAGCTTTTGTGGTATGGTTTTCCTCCCCTATGACATCCACCCCCAAAAAATATCATGCCCCAAGGAGTTGAGGAATGCAAACAATCCACAGAAACAGACAAACGGGAGGTGTGGAAGTGTGTGTGCACATAGTAGGGGAAGGAGGTTACAGCACGGTGGTGTGAAGGACAGACCGGAGAGCGTGGACAGCGACGGACGCTGGAGGACGAAAAAAAATGAGGAGAGAAGAACGGAAGAAACGGTAGTCGAAAGAGAGGGAATGTGTTTTCCATCAGGTCCATCTGGTGCTGCATTCCACCGCAGATATCCTGAGGGAGATCCGCACCATGTCTTAGCGTGCCTCGCACAACACAGGGCCATCATGGGTCAACCCTCCCAAAATACTGACCAGAACAGTGCAACACATAGCCAGGCCAGCTATTGAAGCATTCCAGTCTGACTAACAATGGGTTAATTTTGTTATTTATAATTAACAAACAAACGCATGACAGTCTCTTGTGATATTTGGACGAGCTGCTCCGGACACACAACTCAATGAGGCAAACTGAAAACAGGGATGGGGGTCAACTAATTACCTGTCATATGGAGGAAGGCTTCCGAGCAGCACACAAACACACAAACTTGGCTAGCCAGAGGCTGCGCAGAAGCACAACAAATAACAGCACACACTCATGACCACACAAAGCAAACATTAATCACACATCATCTAGTGCCTCAGCTAAAAAAAACACACACACAACAAAACAAATGCACACATGGGCACGTGGATGAACAAAATTAATGACCACATAGCATCTAAACCACCCGCCCTGGAGGTATGGTCCTGTCAGAGACCTCAGAGGTGCAGGGGGGCAGATGGACAGACTGTACCACATATGGAGCACACACAAGGTTAAGCCACCCCTGGACCAGTCCAGGACCACACAGTACCCACGCCAGAGTGGAGAATGGGAGACGATGGGGAGGTTTGGAAGTCGGGGGGCGACTCACCGTGGGCGTGGTCAAAGACGCCTGGCCAATCAGGTAGGAGTTAGAGACGGACATGCTGAGGCCCAGCCCAGAGCCCGCCTCCTCCATGGCCGCTACAGACGGCTGGAGGTGGCAGGAGAGGGAAGAGGAGGAGGAGGAAGAAGGGGAAGAAGAGTGGGAGGCCTGAGAGGGAAACAAATAAAGGGAGAGGAGATAGAAAGAGAAGATAAAAAGAGAGGGAGTGAGAGTAATGGGGGTTAAGGAGAGGCAAGGAGGGAAAACGGGGTTTTAAGGGAGGAAGAAGAAGAAAACAGTTGATTACACTAGTAAGCAAGACAGAATTAGAGCAGATTTAATCAAAGTTTAGCAGCAAAGTGGTGAAGTCAAAGTGGTGAAAGCTGAGGAGGATTTTTGTAGTTCAGATGAGAAGCATCAACTCAAGAGCTGCAGATTTATATACAATAGAAAATTGAATGAGGAGACAACTGCTGTTTAGGTGTTACTGAATGTGAATGTGCTGTTAGTTATTATATTCAAGTCTTTCTAGAAAACCTAAGTACTAGAGGGTCACATGACGTATGCAGGTTACACACATTTATATCTACTGTGGCAGTCCAATAAACCTTTTAATGTCCTTAGCTTTAAGGGCTTTACGGAAACCAGGCCAACTACAACACACTCTAAACAGAGCCAATATGATCCGCTCTACTTTTTTTTTTATTTTCACCCATTTCCTTATCCACATAGCAGCTGACTTTTTTTTTTTTTTTGCAAAGCCGTGTAAAGTCGCCAAAGCGTGTAAGCCTGGAACATGGGTTTATGGAGGAGGCAAACAGGCTTATTCCACTGGGCCACGAGCTCATCAAGTCCAAAACATGG